>NW_021940208.1:49397754-49582139 GCF_001715985.3 Manacus vitellinus | reverse complement strand
TAGCTCAAGAGGCAGTGAGTGGGCAGAAACTGATGCACAGGAAGTTCTACCTTAATATGAAGAAGAACTTCTTTACTGTGCAAGTGACTGTGCACTGGAACAGATTGCTCAGAGAGGTTGTGGAGTCTCCCCTACTGGAGATACTCAAGAACCATCTGGATACAATCCTGTGCCATGTGCTCTGGGATGACCCTGCCTGAGCAGGGAGATTGGACCAGATAACCCACTGTCCTCCCTTCCAACCTGGCCCATTCTGTGATTCTGTGAAAAAGCAAAGTGGTGTTGGCTAATGAAACCCTGATGCAAACAGTTCATCGCCACTGCCACCCAGAGTGCTGCATGTGCTCAGCAAAGCCTCCCAGCTCTGGCCCCAACAGCCACTGGAACTGCTCCCTGGGCAGCTTGGGGTCACCCCATGCCCTCACTACATCCCTTTGGGATGTGGGTGCTCCAGGTACCTGCACCTGCTGGCACCTGCCTGCCCCAAATGGCCCAGGGGGCGTCTGGGACACCAGTCCCTGCTGCCCCAAGCTCTTATGTGAAAGTGGGATATCGTAGGTCAGGCTCAACACAAGTCTTGACTCAGCTTTGGGGCCACGCTTCTAATTTGGCTACATCTTTCTGCTGAGCATAGGAAAGGTGTAGGAGCATAACCGTGAGTGTTAGGTTCTCTCTGGCAACAGGGGACTGACATCTGGACCTTTTATTTGCACCAGGTTTCTCTTTGTTCCCCTGACAGTAGTAACAGTACATGTAACAAAAATGCTTCCGGAAAAGTGTATGAAGGAACAGAAGTCTATTTTAGGTAAGTGTCTAGAACTGCTGAAAATATTTTTCATCGCATCCTTCACCCAGCATAATTTCAACATGAACAAACACAATGACACTGAAGATACAACTGGAGCTGTTCTGGTACCGCCACTGTTATTTAAAATTCGTTTATTTTTAAATATCTGAAATCATGATATTAATTGATTGATTTTATAACAAAGTAGTTACAAAATTTTAAATAAAAAAAGTTATATGGTGTACTGCTGAAGATTCACTGCCAGCGATTACAACACAGTGCTCTCAGCCCACAGAGCCCCTACTCCCAGCAGTAGTTTATGTGAGAAGTGCTGCAGATAATGAGAAATATAAATGTCTTCTCGAATGCTAGAGTTATTTGATAGTTCTTGTTGTTAGGCAGAGAAAAGTTGCAAAAGTCATCTAGAAAGAAGTTGTGGGTACAGCCAAGTTTGCCATCCCCTGTGTTAAGGAAACTTCTCTGTCCAACCACTCTGGCACTCTGGCAGTCAGACTCGAGGGACTGAGGCCCCTTCACAGCTACACCCCCCACACTCACAGTCAGACCAGGTTTCCTCACAAGCTTGACCCCAGGTTTCCCATAGTGCAGTCTCAGACATCCAGATCCTTAAAATAATTTAATCTTGGTGCAATAACTAAATAAGAAAATAACAGCTAGTTGATGGTGTCTCCGAGGAGGGACCCTGAACAAAGAGACCCCTGGGCTTTTAGACCCTCATGGTCTAAGGAAGGGCAAGTCTGGGGGTCGTCGGCTCCTGCCCTGTTGCTGAGTGTCTGGTCCCCTGGATGGGCCACAGGTCCAGTGCCCTTTGTTAGGCAAAAGGTCAACAGTTCACAGCCCCTTGCCTCGGGCTGGGGCTTCTGCAGCCCCAGAGCTCAACCTGCAGCTGGCACTGCAGCTGCACACCGAGCTACCTGCACTGAATGTATTCTTTAACACCCTGGACACAAGTTTTCAGTATTTTACATGGCTTCATCCTGAGGCAACATGCCTATTGTAATGGAGAGCAGCCCTTATGCCTTTGCCAGCTGGAAGCCTGTTGAGCCTTAGTCGGCCAACAGCCTTTGATGTAATTAAATGATTCTCCCTCCAAAGCATTTTTATCTGAGCCAAATTATAGACATTAGGGTAGCAGCAACGTTGGCTTTGCCAGCCAGGACTAAAATTAGGTTGCATGATTTATCTTACAACTTGTTTGGGTGCTGACAAATAGTGTCAGATCTCTGCATGGATTCCCTGAGCTGCACTTATGTGGAGGAGAAAAGCCGGAGGAGAGAACATCAGGAGGGTGGAAGTGTGTCACCCTTGCTTCATCACTGCTGTGTTCTTTTTAACATGTCAGTGCCACCCTGCTAGGAAGAAGGATGTTCTGTGAATTCTACAGCTATCAAATTTCTTTTTAAATAAAAACATATTTAAAGTTCTTTTCCACTAGAGGGGACTGGCTTCTCTGGTACAGCAAAATACAAGTTGAGTATGATTTCTGCCTGTATAACACATCAGCAGAGGTAAAGATGGGGAAAGAAGAGCTAAAGGGTCATGGATATAAAATAGGGCCTGTGTGAATTTTTAGGCTGGAAATTGCAAATCTTCTAACTGAATGTCCTGAAAAATCATGTCAATGGGAACATCATGGGGCAAAAACTATATTTTTAAAAGCTGGAGCTTGATAATTTTTAAGTCATGTCATAATGAAGTTTTTGGTTAGAAAAGACTGCATTCATTAAACCAACTGATCATTTTTCAGCTTGCAATTTTCTCCAAGCAAATGACTTTCGTGTGCTTTTCTCTAAACATACAGTATTTCAAAATGTAAAAAACAAAATCTCTTTGAAATTCATGACTCTTTGATGATGAGGTTCAATTTCCTGTATTGTTTGCCTTAACAAGAGAAAAGCAAAAAGGAGCAAAATTGAAAGTATCTTTTGGGATTTGAGTTCTCCCATGAAAAAGCCTTAATTTTTGTAAGGCTTCTGCAGCTAAGTGACAAAAGCATTTGTGTGAATACAACCTACCTGAAAGGAGATTGTAGCGAGGTAGATGTTGTTTTTTTCAAGTAGCAAGTGATGAGAGGAAATGGCTTCCGGTTGCACCAGGGAAAGGTTTAGACTGGATATTAGTAAAAATTTCTCCACGGAAAGGGTGGTGAAGCAGCGGAGCAGGCTGCCCAAGTTAGTGGTTGAGTCACCACCCCTGAAGATATTTAAAAGGTGTGTAGGATGTGGTGCTCAGGGACAGGGTTTAGCAGTGGTGTTGGCAGTGCTGGGTTAGCGGTTGGACTCCATGTTCTCAGGGGCCTTTTGCAGCCCGAATGGTTGTGTTTGTAGTTAAGCACAGCACTGGCACTAGCGTTCTGCAACCTGAGGTTGGATTATTTGACAGACTAAAGCCCATCGAATCACGGAAGGTGTGTGTTCGGCGACTGGCAGCGGACTGATGAGGTGCCCTTTCACCTCCGCTGCGGACAATCCTAGAGCTGAGCTACTGGCTGCCACACATCACAGAACCACGGCACAGTGAGAGTTGGAAGGGACCTCTGGAGATCATCTAGTCCAACCCCCCTCCCAAGGCAGGGTCCGATAGTGCGGGTGACACAAGAACGTCTCCACGCCGCTTCCAGATGTCTCCAGCGAGGGAATCCCGCGGCGCCTAGCGACCCCGCCCCAGCCGTGCGGCTCCCAAGCGGCACCGCCCTCGCCTTCGCCCCCTGTCCCAGCCCCGTGAGCCGCGCCGAGGGCAGGACTTCCCCGCGCGCGCGGTCGAGGGCAGGAGCCCGGTTCCGGCGGTGTTCCCCCGCTGGGCAGCGCTGCTGATGCTGTGGCCTCTGTGCCTCGCCCTGGGCGCCGCGGCGGCGGCCCGCGGCGGGGCCGGGCCGCCGAAGCGCCGAGCGCAGCGCGGTGTGGGGGCCCGGGCTGCGGGCCCAGGCGGCGCTCCCCGCACGGTACTTCTACGTGCAGGCCGTGGACGCCGAGGGGCAGAGGTGAGGGCGCGACGGCTTTCCAGGGACATTGGGGGCTGTCCGGAAGGCTTGGGGGTTTTCTTGTGGAAAGGGCAGGCTGAAAGATCTCGACGTGACTTTTTTCTGTATATCACTTAGTGAAAACTAATTATTTTTTTCTATGATTATCACATAACTTCGCGATTTGCAGGGGATGAGATAAGAGGATGAAAATGTTCAGCAGCAAAACATACATGTTAGTCCAACCAAAAATTTATTATTTATTCTCCT
Source organism: Manacus vitellinus (assembly GCF_001715985.3). NCBI lineage: Eukaryota > Metazoa > Chordata > Aves > Passeriformes > Pipridae > Manacus > Manacus vitellinus. The sequence goes on along the minus strand of NW_021940208.1, from coordinate 49,578,102 downwards.
TTGTCAAAACTTTAACAGTGACAAATACATTTAATTTATTATGTTCAGGCATCCAGCTTGTTTCCATTGTTGGGAACATCAGTATTTCTCCTACATGTGTAGGCATGAGATCAGTAGAGTCATTTACTAATTACTCCATAGTCCATTAGATAAAACTTCATAGGAATGAAATAAGACGAGGAGCAATAGCCATAAACTAAAACACAAGAAGTTCCACCTCAGCGTGAGGAAGAACTTCTTTACCTTGAGGGTGGCAGAGCACTGGAACAGGCTGCCCAGGGAGGCTGTGGAGTCTCCCTCTCTGGAGACATTCCAAACCCACCTGGACACATTCCTATGTCACCTGCTGTAGGTGACCCTGTCTTAGAAGGGGGGTTGGACTAGATGGTCTCCAGAGGCCCCTTCCAACCCTAAGTATTCTGTGATTTTGTGATTTTCAGAGGACAGTCATGGCTTCCCATTTCTAAAGAGAAGAAACTCTGATTGTACAGCCCAGGTAGGAGCTTGGAATGCTCCATCCAGTCATCCAGATTAGATGCACCATGGCTTGTGTCAGTCCAGAAGCTGCCAGTTCAGTTTATCATGAAAAGTAAATATTTCCTGCCTTTCATTGAACTGCCAGCTCCCTGGTATGTCCGGACAAGTTAAGGTAACCAGGCTGTTGGGCTGTAGTCCAGCTACTTAGTAGTAACTTAGTCCAGCTAGTCCCACCACCTCTTTCTCTATCCGAGGCTCTCCGTAAATATTTTGGACTATGTTTAAAGGGATGAAAGAAAGGTGGAAGAAAGTTGGCAGATGCAGCTTTTTGACTGCACCAGCTTTGTTTGTACCTCAGTGATATGTGATAACTTCAGATGATTTTTCAGATTACTATATTTGGTTTTATGGAGATTTTTCTGTGTTTGGTATATGGTGAATTTTACCAAAATATTATAAGTACACACTGAATTACATGATCCCACTATAATGTTTTTTCCCTACTGAGACAATGGAATTTTTAGTATTCTTTCCCCCCCCCCTTGTATGAGCTACCGTAATGATTAAGATGTTTAACTTTATTCTTTACTTCCTTAAATAATACCTGGAAAATAAAGTAATCTGAAAATATTTTGCATCTGAATGTAAAATAACAGACTTATTAAGCTGCTAAAGTGAAACTTGTTTTAGTATTTTTTTATATAGAATCATGGAATGGTTTGGGTTAGAAGAGACTTTTAAAGATCACCTCATTCCAACCCCTATGCCATGGGCAGGGACACCTTCTATTAGACCAGGTAGCTGAAAGCTCTGTCCAGCTTGACCTTGAACACTTCTACTTATGGGGCATCCACAACTTCTCTGGGCAACATATTTCTGTGTCTCATCACCCTCATTGTAAACAATTTCGTACTTATATCCAATCAAATCTACTCTTTTTCAGTTTAAAACCATTGCCCCTTGCTCTGTCCCTACAGGACAGGACACCAAGATATATCCGTTTATCTACATGCTCTCTACCTTCCCATCATTTTATATTTGAGCTACTACTAATCAAGAGCTGGGCTGGATTTTTAAAGCTGCTCTGTTCCCATATAGTCAAAGACCGTATTTCCAACACTGTTCAACCTATAGGGCACCAAGTGATTTTTAGAGGTGTGTTCATGACCGAGTGAAACCTTCTTGATGCCTTATGCTTCAGCACCATGAGACATTTTAGATAGCTTAACAAAATTCTCTTTGGAAAAAATCCCGCCTTGTTTGTGAGCATTAGGATGTACTCAAAGAGGCCTAGCATGGCTCAGTGAAATTACTGGAAATCTGTCGGCTTGAGAAGGAATGGGTTGGACTAAGAAATCTGTTGTGTGTTGGCTTTTTTATTAAGCTCCCACTTACTCTCCGGGTAGGTTCACTTCGTCACCAGGTGAAAATGCATTCCAGGTGAAGATCACTGCTCCTGATGAACAGTTCACTCGGGTTGGTGTGCAAGTGTTAGACAGGAAAGATGGTTCCTTCCTCGTGAGATACAGGATGTACGCAAGCTACCAAAACCTGAAGATAGAAGTCAAAACTGGAGATAAACATGTTGCACAGTCTCCATATGTTTTAAAAGGTAAGAGGCAGCATTACACACAGATTTCCTATCACAGTTTTTTCTCACAAACTGTGTGCCAGAATGTCTTCTTGGATAAGCATAGGATTCTTTGGGACCTCAGTACTTTTCTGAACTGTCAAATCCATTGGAATTATGGATTCATTATAAGTGTCCTACACATACTATTTAAAATAATAAAAAGAAGCAAATGCTGTGAAGCTGTTGCCTAGCAAATACATGGAGAGGGCTCACACAGAAGCTGATGTAGATTGACATGACTCCATTGAAATTTAAAAAAAAAATTCAAACGTCCATTCGGAGAGTTGCTGACTGCTTGGCCCTAAGCAATGAATGTTCAGTGCCTGACCCTCTTTTGTGATCTCAACAAGTCAATAGTATGATTTATTAAAAATAATAATTGTGTTCCTGATAGGACCTGTTTACCATGAAAACTGTGACTGCCCTCAGGAGGACAGCAGTGCGTGGCTGGAAGAGATGAACTGCCCTCAAACCATGCCACAGATTCAAAGAGACCTAGCAAATTTTCCCACTGTTGATCCAGATAAGATTGCAAAAGAAATTCCACAGAGGTTTGGACAAAGACAGAGTTTGTGTCACTACACCATCAGAGATAACAAGGTACGGAATGGGATAATCTGAAGTCCCTTTGGGAACTTGGTAGCAAATCATGCAACTGGGCAGTTTGGCTGTTCCCAGTTGTAAAAGCTTCTTTGCTTGCTTCTCTGTCCTTGAATACTTTGCAGTTTGTATATGAGCTCAGCAATATCTGTCCTGCTTTATAAGTGCTTCTTGTCCACATTGCAACTGAAGCAACTGCAACACAGCAAAGGTAAATTACTTTCCAGGCAATCAATATGAGTACTGGGCACACACCCAAGTCTCCTAAATGCTAATTCAGTTTCCTGTTCGCTGAGTAATATTGCTGTGCAGTATCACAGTCATCTAATTTGGAGTGCATTAATAAATTACATTGTGCATAGTTCTGAGGTAAGGAAATACCACTTTTAGTTCCACTGAGGATCAGAGCTACAATTCTTTTTAACAGAACTGTACTTCAGTAGAGTTTTATAGGGAAATGAGTACAATGGAACACAACAGAAATAGGCAACCAGTCTCTGTTTCCATGAAACAGACCTGGAATATTTTAAAAAGCAGGCAAAGCTTGTAATTTTTTTTTGTCAGTTTTCTGTGATGAGATTTCTAAAGCTTCCCAGCTGATTCGTAAATCTGTACAGCCATACAATCTGTCTGATTAGTTGCTAAGCAATTAGAAGAGCTCTAAATTGTGGCAGCCATTCTCTGAAATGAAAACACCAGGCCAATAAAACTTTTGTTTATTTTCAGGTTTATATAAAGACATATGGGGAACATGTTGGCTTCAGAATTTTCATGGATGCCATACTGCTTTCTTTGACAAGAAAAGTGAGTATATCTGCACAGTCATTTATTCTGTATGCCTCAATATGCCAGGTTTATAGAAACCTGGGCTTAACAAATACACTTCTGCATATTTGTTGCTGTATCTGTTAAAAAGCTCTTGTTCTTTCATTAATAATGGAAAGGTCAGATGGATTTTTTTTATTTGAAGATGGCATGTTCTAGAATGCCATCTGATCAGAGTATCACAAAAGTTAATTGAATAGCAGGCTTTTATAGGTGAGTTGATAAATCTGGACAGGTTGTGTTGGGTTTTATTTTCTGTAGACAAAATAAATCATCCTGTAGCATTTAATACAAAATTTGCTAGTACATTTTACAAGATGACTTAAAAAAAGTAGGACATGTATATCATCCTCCATTAAATTCAGTTGAGGAGGAGTACCACAAGCCCAGCAGGTGGTGTGTGGGGAAACTCCCTTGATTGTACAAGCAAAAAGCACCATGAAGACTCTTTCCTAGGGAAACTTTGGAAAAAACCTGACATGTACACAGTGACAGAATATAGCAGGGCTGAAGTTTCAGCACACACAAATATGTGATTTTTACATAAAATAAGTAGTGAGAGAAATATGAATATAGCCAACTTAATATCTGGTTTTGACTACAAAAAGGCAAAGTGCCTGGCCTTTTAAAAAGGGGAGAAGGAAGAGAGAGGAACTACTAAAGTATGGAGTTGTTCACCTAAAAACCTTTCTTCAAAATTTAATAAAAATAAACACAACATAAGTAGCTGAAAGATAAGGTAATTGGTATGAAACAACATGGATTTATCATGAAATATAAGTCATAGCACTCTAATTTCTTTCTATAACAAGGTAACAGTTTCCCTGTATGATGTCTTCATTTTAGGCTTTTGGGGTTAAGTCTCACAAGTTTCTCACGAACAACATGGAATTCTTTGCCTAGAAGAAACTAATGTAACCTGCTTGGAAAGCCTTACTTAAATAACTTTTGCCAGTGTTTCCAGAGATGTGAAAGGTGTCACAAACATACTTTTCAGAGATTTATCATAGATTCAGTCACCATTGAATAACTAGTTATATTTTGACTGAATAATGGACTAGAGAATATGCTTATTGAATTTTCAGATAGCAAAAACGAAAGAACCTGCAAGCACCTCATGGTACAGCATTATAACTTTAAATTTTCTTCACAAGTAAGAGACATTGTATGGAAAAATGGATAAAATAAAGTGCCAAGGGCAGGATACTACACAAAGGCTGGATAAGTGATATAGTTATGACAGCTATTTAAAAAGGAGGGAGTGGTAATTTTCTGCAGAAAAGCGTGAAGGTTTAAGGTATCACGAATAATGTGAGTCAACAGTGGCATGCTGTTGTGAAAACTAACCACACATATTAACACAACACATGAAAGAAAGGTAAAATAACCATCCTCAGGATGAGTAATGGATTGGTTATGCTACTCTGTCTGCCTTTGAGTGTCATGCTTTAAGAAAGATTGCACAGGAAAATGGTAAGAATGACTAGACATACAAATGAAAAATCATTTAAGTGGAGATTGTTTAACAGTTTCTAAGAGAAGATGTCAATGTAGCCTTTAATTATCTAAAAGGTTGCTCCACAGAAGATGAAAGTAAACTGTTCTTGGTGTCAGTAGTCAGTAGAAATAATGGAATTAAATTGCATCTATGGAATTTAGGCTGAACATTGAAGAAAAATTGCTAACTCTGGAGACAGAAACTGTTTACAGATCTAGAAGACACAGTTTGTCTTATCAGAAATTTCTATCAAGACATTGTCACTGAATGACAATACATCTTTTGGTTGGAGAAGAAGATATAACCTGTTGAATGATTCTGCCATTGAAGATGTAGATAAAATACAATTTGTATGGGTTTGTGCCCATTATAACCATTAGATGGCACTGTGCTAATGAAGTTTAGTGCTGAGGATTAGAATGTGTAGCAACTCCCACGGAAGGTACACAATGAAACCTTTTCTGTTTGTCTGTGTACTGAAGGCAAAAAGTACTGCTTTGGGTATCTGCCTCTTCCCGTGTCGTCGGGTTAAAGAAGAATATCTTCCAACCATTTAGGGGAGTTTTTATATTTGCCAAATTATTAACTTCTTTTGCTTTGAAAGAGGCAACTGAGGGGGATGTAGTAGAGATTTATGGTTTTTTTAAAAAAATTAAGAGAGTGAACTGAGATACAACCCGAGTTCTACACTGACATTATAGGTACCTTCAGGTTTCTGTAAAACACAGCCATATGTCATCTTTTGCCTTTTGCTCTCCAGACTGAACTGTCCTACTGTTTTCAGATTTTCTTCACAAGGCAGCTGGTCCTTTCTTTAGAAAAGTATAAAGCTACCTTTCTTTGTACCTTTTCTTACTTCACTTGCAAATACCCAAACCACATGCAATGCTTAAGATCGGGGTGCATCACAGTTTCATATAGCTGCAAAATTATGCCCTCTATCCTGCTTCCTGGCCATCAACAGTATTTTGCTTGCTTTTTAGCTGTGATAGTGATTCAGCAATGGTTTCATACTACAAAATATTTTAAATAAGTGAGGGTGTTATGCTTAATAATTAACCCCAGCTCTGACTAAATGTGGTCTTCCCATCATAGCTGGTCATTTCTGTTTCTTCCATTGGATTTAGGCATCCTGCAGACACAAGGTGAATCAGTTCACTGATGTGACAGAAAACTAATTTACCACCCAACAGCAATATCCCATATAGTAACAAGGTGGTTCACCTTACCTTGGAACTATACAATTGCTTACTAGGTCCCAGTGCTAGCCTGATAAAAAGATTGTGTGGCCAATTATGTAAAGAAACCAGCTTCTAAAAAGGGAGCATTTTTGTGACTTTGCACAAATCTTTTTTTAAAAAAATATTATCTCGTAGGCTTTACTCTGTGGTCTCAGTACTTCTAACATGTTTCTAAAGTCTAATGATGTACTACAAGTATATTAAGTATATTAGACACCTGGTTATTTTTTCCTCATGCTTTCAAAATGCAAGATGGCAGCAGAAGAATACTGCTTTGTGTTAAATTGCACTTGTGCCTAATTTGCTTCTGTTTAGGTGAAAATGCCAGATGTAGAATTTTTTGTTAATTTGGGGGACTGGCCTCTGGAGAAAAAGAAGTCCCCACAGAACCTGCACCCCATCTTCTCGTGGTGTGGGTCCAATGAGTCAAAAGATATCGTTATGCCAACATATGACTTAACAGACTCAGTTTTGGAGAGTATGGGACGGTAAGAAATTGCTTAAACTTTCCACAAAATTCACAGTGAATGATTTTCCATAGAGATATGTATATTAACAGTGTATTAACTGTTTCCATTTATTCATTGAGACAATGGCATGCTGCAGGTAGGCAATAACTGTGTAATCAATATGTTAACATTATAGTTCACTGTTTTATTTAAAAAACCAAAACCAATAGCAGTTAGAATGTTTCAAGGGTAGTTATTTGGTTTGTTTGCTTTGTTTCTCCCCACATGAACATATTGATGACTAGCCAGCTGTCTTTTTTTCCTGATTTTGTTAGAGTCCTTTTTTCTGTACCTTTAAAATCCCAACATGGCTAGAATTCTTGAACTAGGAGCTACCATCTCCCATGTTGATTACTGATCATAATTAGGCTTGGCAACTGCTCTGTTGTTGTCCTGAAATACTGCCAAGCCAGCTTCTAAGAGATCTCTGTAATCCATCTTGCAACTGTTTATCATTTCACTGCATTTAGTTCTGGTTCCTTTTTTTATTATCAAGACTTTCTCTAAACTTGCTACCTTCTGCCCTCCCAGTTTATGTGTTTTAATTTAGCAACGTTTTTAAGGAAGTGAAATATGCTGTATTAAGCAAGTTACTTTACCCTGCATCACTTTCACCTGTTTTGAAAACATATCCACTTTTACCTGCTTTTTTCCATGACAATTGCCAGGTACTCTTTCCCCATGCCATGTTGTTGAACTGATGCTGTCATGCCACACGTCTGTGAACTTAACATTTGTTATCTGTTTTTATTGCTGCAAAATACTGATACAATACAGATCATGGTGTGCTCATGACTTACTTTCCTCCTTAGTTGGTACTGTGAACTCTTTGAAGTAATTGCACTTAAAAATATTTCTAGCAGGCTTCCCTATTAAATCACTTCTTTCTGCTCCAGAGTCAGTCTGGATATGATGTCAGTTCAAGCAAACACTGGCCCATCGTGGGAAGACAAGAACACCACAGCATTCTGGAGAGGACGTGACAGCCGCAAAGAGAGGCTTGAGCTTGTAAAACTCAGCAGAAAATATCCAGAGATCATAGATGCTGCTTTCACAAACTTTTTTTTCTTTAAACATGATGAAAGCCTCTATGGCCCTATTGTTAAGCACATTTCATTTTTTGATTTTTTTAAGGTAAGCCACTAACCATTTTTCATAGAACTAGGTTCTCAATGTTTCCCATTATCGAATAACTTAGCATGTATTATTGATAATAAAGTGGTTTTTAGTTTTTCAGGACAACACCAGTAACAAGCATGAATAGACATCCCTCCAGGGAGATTAACTGCTATGTAGCTCTTACACTGAAGATGATAATGTCTGATTTACGTCTAAAGGTTCTATAGAACCTTATGTAATCTATATAACTTCAAGTTCCTTTTTATTTCTTTTTCCTGATTCAGCGATCAGGACTACTAACATAACTAACATAGTGGGAAAATCGGTGGATGAAGTGGCACATCTACCCTCACATCAGAGGATGAGCGTCTAAGAATTCCCGGAGAACTTAACTGATGAAGAGGGCAGCTCTGTGTACCCTGCACTGTGATGAATTCCAAACTAAATAATAAAAGCTACTTAGACATTGATGCTTGCCTAGCCAATCCTACATGTCTCAATATCGGCAAGTCAGTAACACCAGTGCCCTCAGAATAATATAATCTAACCAAGCCACTGGGATCTTGTGTTTGTTAATAACGTATGGTCCTTTTCTTTCCAGTATAAATATCAAATTAATATTGATGGCACAGTGGCAGCATACAGATTGCCTTATCTACTAGCAGGAAACAGTGTGGTGCTAAAGCAAGACTCCATATACTATGAGCATTTTTATAATGAGCTGCAGCCGTGGAAACATTATATTCCATTTAAAAGTGACCTGAGCGATCTACTAGAAAAACTACAGTGGGCAAAAGAGCATGATGAAGAGGTAAATACACATTTAGAAGTGCTCATTAATGTTTCTAGAAGAGAACAAAAATTGCATTTCTTTAAAACAAACAATAAAACCTATTAGAAGAACTTAAAAATTATTTTCAACTCCACAAATAAGAAAAACACTTGAAAAATACATAATACTGCCCTTAATTTGAAATTAAACTTTGCAAAAAATTGAGAACATTTTCATAACAGTGCCTTAACATTTAAATTAAAAATACTTATTTAAGTTATCCTAAACTCTCAACAGCATACTTAACTCCATAACCAACACTGGCATCCTGAAATAAATATTAGTTTTGGGGAATAATAAAAACCCAAAACAAACCTTTTATTTTTTTTGACAGGCAAAAAATATTGCAAAATCTGGACAAGAATTTGCAAGAAACCATCTCATGGGAGACCACATTTTTTGTTACTACTTCAAACTTTTCCAGGTCGGTATATTTTTAATGGCTACTGGCACAAAAATAGAAATCACAAAGAAAGAATTCAGGGCAACGGAGCTGCTGGAAATTGGCCAGCCCAATACTTGAAGCCACAAAGCAAGCATCAGCAATTAAAATCTTAATTTGGTTTACAAACGTATTCAATTATATCCTGTGAAACCCCATTTAAGACTATGGTGATGTGATGCTTTGAGAAGCAGTCAGATCCCATAAATCGTGATCTAATCTGCAAGAATATGTTGCCCACAATGATCAAAGAATTCCACATCAGATGCACACCCTGTGAACCACAGCTGAAAATATCTGTGCATTAGCACCAAGGTACTGAAACTCCAGTGAGGCACCCGAAGGGGCTCCCTTCTGCAGTTAAGTATCTGCTTACCCTGTGACACAGTGTGGAGTAACAGATTGTGTACCCCAGAGTTTTTAGAGAATTACTCAGCTGAGTTGGTGCAGTATTTATGGCCAGACATACAATCTAACAACTTTATGAATTAACAATACCTTTATTTTTTTTAAACTAGGAATATGCCAGCTTGCAAGTGAGCGAGCCAAAAATCAGAGATGGAATGGAGAAGGTGCCACAGCCTGATGATGACCTTTTCCCATGTACTTGCCACCGAAAAAAGGTACGGTACATGCAGAGTTAAACATGAAGTGCTAGGTGTCTTCAGTTCTTGTCAACTTCCCTGGGAGAGGCCTGCTCAGTGCCCCTGGTATCAGTTAACAGGCCAAGCCATTAACACCTATCAAACTTAGAAATGTTTCTTGATGTATTTGCAGGACTAGACAGTGAAAAATTGAGCTTCCAGTTAACTGAAACACATTTCTTCTTTCTTGACTGCAGGCCAAAGATGAACTCTGACAGAAAGGAATTAATTAATTTTTTCAGTATTTGCCTACATTCAGACTGTCTTCTTAAAGAAAGAAGAAAAATTTGAATTAATATGCCAGTGGATAATGTCAGTGGATATTATGAAGTTTACCATATAATGATCAAGATATGGAAGAAAACAAAGTACCTCCTATTTCCTTTTTATTATGTGGTGGTGGCAGAATCTTGTTCAAACACATTTTTATAATTTTTTTTTAATAAAAAACATGTTTGTTATCAGTTATGTGTTCCTGTCCTGAGTTACCTTGGAGATCCAGATACTTCTTAGTCATGCTTGTTATACTGAATCTTTTCAGAAGTATGTTCTGCAAAAAAGGGCAGATGAGAATTGTACATTTGCTCCCCACACACATATCTACCCAAAGGCTTCTTTTTCAGACCATAACCTTGATCCTTCTGAGAGAATCAGTATTCTCAAAGTTAGGGGTGTGGGGTTCATAATAAATCTTGTTAACCTGAAGGAAAAACACAATTCATATATTGCTGTAAGCTTTGGTTACACCAGCAAGTTAATTATAGCCCATAATGGGGAAGGCTGCAGCTGCCAGCACACAGGAAGTGTTTCATCTGCTGTGCAATGTCAGAGCTCAGACAAGGACTTGAGTTCCCCTTGCTAATGGGTAATGAGGTCCAGACCCTGGCCTGCCTCTTTAGAGTCCTCCAGAGAGAAGTCTTGTGCAGCAGGTCACACTGGAAGCAGAACCGCTTCCTGCTCCAGGAGCTCCTCCTTTCCTATAAACACAATTTGTTGTTCATCAGTATTTATTAGAGGGCCTCTGTGATCAGTCCTTTACACAAAGGACGTGTCTGGAGGAGACTGTTCAAAACTGTAACCCACATTCTTTGATCCACTGCCCAGCTGTGCCTGCATTACCTCCTCCTCCCCACGCAGGCCCACAGTCTGGCTCCCTGAGGTGGCGACACTAAACCATGAGAGACTCCTCTCAGCACCTGGGAGTGGAGGATGTGGGACCAAGGCAGGGTAGTACACCAGGCTCGCCAGCCTCAGGGGATGTGCTGGTAGAATTCTACAAATCAGTAGGTTTTAATTGCAAGCAAGTACAGCATCAATGATGTACTCAGAAATTGAAGGTACCTAAAGATATGCTGTCCAAGTAGATTTTTTTCCAGTATATTACTTCAAATATTAGTCAAAAGCATTTACTTAGTGCTCTCATTCCTAAGTGTTGTATATGGTTAATTGCACAGAAACACAGAAAAAAGTGCTGCCATGATACTAAATATTTTCTGTCCTTCAAGAAGTTCTTTATTGTTTTGCATATTTTTTTAATTCATACAAAGCTTTATTTGCATTTGCACTGAGACCTGTGAAAAGATCTGTTTTAAAAAATATGCCTCTCAAAAATAACAAACTCTTAATTTGCCATATTTAGGAAAAACTATATGAAGAAACTGCTTAAACACTGCAAATTATTTGTGCTCCAGTTCAACATTCTCTTTAAGCCATGAAAAAACTTGTGCATTTATTTCTTCCATGACATCATCTGTTGTTCGTCCTTTGACTGCCATCCCATGGTTAGCTTTATCAATCCAATGGATTTTCTTGGGGGCTTTCATTTTGCTTGCCACACCTTCTAGCAATTGCTATGGAGAAAATAAGAATTAAAAAGTTAGAGAATCAGCTGCTACAAACTGCAACTCCTAGATGTCTCTCATTTTGCCTGTGTAACGCCTCATAGGCAGCTCTTAAAAACAAAATGGATTTGTGTGCACATGAAAAACACCTTGATAGGAAAAGGGGATGTATTCTGTATTCAGGATATGAATGCTGTGCTCAGCAATGGGATCTGCACAAAGGTCCACCCTCACTCAAACACAGAATAGCAGCAAATTAAAACTTCAAAAACTGAAAAGGTCACAACCCTGTGCAGGCACCTTCCCCACACTGACAAAGGAATCCACTTCTACTGTCAGAGGGTAGTGCTAGCAATAAAGATAGAACTTTCTAAGTCAGATTTGTCTATAGGGCTGAACAGCAATATAATTCCTTAGGGACTGGCTTTGATGTTGTTGCACTTTCTCAGCAACCAGATCTAAGAACCAGTTCAGAAACTCTTAAAGATTTATGCATTAAGAGGGCACTCCAGGGATCTGCCGGTTGCTAGCCGGACTTATTTTGGTGACAACTCCTCTCAAATGCACTATGACTCCTTAGAAGCTGTCCAGGCATGGAAAATGCCAGTTGGACACACTCCCAAAATCAAGCTGACCTGTTCAAGAACAACAGATACTTGTTTGCAGGAAAATGAGGCAGAAAACCACTGTGTGCTCACCTCTGCACACCTGCTCTTCATCTCTACAAAAATATCACTTTCTGCTACAGAAGCCTGATTTGTGAGCCAGAACTGCTTTGCTAGAAGAATTTGTCATGAAAACGTGACAAATATGAAATTGGTAGTGCAGTACAGCATATATGTTTTGTAACCTGAAATAGTTAAAACAAAATAGCAACTCACTCCTTCCACGGGCCACTTTTAATTTGTACAATAAAAAACACTTAAATCTGCAGTATTGCAGTGGCCCAAAGATGAGTTAGCTAAAGTGGAAGATCAAGCGTGATCCATAGGTTTTAAGCAGCAAAGGAAAGCACTACCAGGCTTCCTTATGTCCAGCAAAGTCCACCCAAGGCTTCCTTCAGAAGCCCTATATCTAGAGAAGGCTGTAATCAGGTGCACCATACAGATGTCACTCTGGCTCATTTTTACTCCTCCAGACTGCCTTTTCATGGCAGGATTTACAAGGGTACTCACTTTTTCACACATCTCATCTGCTGATCCTGAGACAAATAGCACTGGACAGCTGATAAATAATAAATCTTCATCCCGGAGCTTGGACTGAAGTTTTGGTCGATGCAATGGGTAAGATAAACATATGAGACCTCGAATGAAGTCATCATCATCATCATCATTCTGGCTAAGCTGACGTATCAGAGAGGCAGCAGCTCGTGAGCCCATGGAACGGCCTTTCTCCCATGTAGACATAAAGGAAAAAAGTATATCTGCTGTCACCTCATTTGCATTCTGCTTGAGTAAACCACTCCTAAAAACAATCCAACTGAGTGTATATCAGTGTACCAGCAGTATGAAATGCTAGTGATGCTTTTATTCTTTTATTCCATGAAAAATATTAACCTTAATTTCAACATTTTCTGCTAAAATAGTTGTCTAATTATATTATGATTTCATGTACCCATTTAAAAAAGAAGGGAAAAAGAAAAGATAAATGAAGAAGGATCCTTTGCAATACTGGAAGGATACAGCCCATCCCGGGGCAGGGGGAAGAGAGGGATAGGTCCTATGCTCTAGAGCCTTGAAATTTGAGATAGCCATTATATAATCTTATATAATTCTTTTCATGCAACTCCAATCTGCTCAAATTAAAACAAAGTTCTATGCACCTTATTCCCAAAACCAAACCAGCAAGTGTTTATGCACACCTCAAACTTCAACCTAAAAGTAAAAGTAAAAGGGGAAAAAAAAGATTAAGTGTGAACTTGTAGCACGGGGTCAGTCAGTAACAGCAGGGGAATATCAAAGCATCTCCTCAAAGACAAGGCATATGAGCTGACAATGCTCTGTAATTGAGTGTTACAAGTGGCTGATTCCAGTGGGATTAACTTGCATCAGCACAGATTTTGTTGCACTTAGTCAGAGAACATTTAGAATTTCCCATATCAAGTTATTCCTAATCACCCCATCTACTGCCCTTTTCACATAATATAGCTTTTTTTTATTTTATCTGCCACTAGGTTTTAACTACCAAAACGTGTTTTGGGAAAACTGTTTTCCATTTACCAGTAACTAGAATTCTTCAAGACCTGCAGTTAAAAAGTACACATGGATTATCAAAAAACTCATGCCCTGTCACTTTTAAGTGATAAGTAAGTTTTCTCCCAAAGTACCTGGAAAATGCAATCTGTTGCTCTTTCCTTCCTCCTCTACAGCAAGATCTGTGGCATAGTGAGGAAAGTGAATAGATCTAGACAGCCATGCTCTCGAGAATCTGACGGAAGCAGCAGGCTGAATGTTCCCACTGGTGACCTGAGCAGCAGTGCTGCTCAAGCCAGCTGCACACACGCCCTGCACACCCACCAGCTCCAGGGCTGGTCACATTCAGCTCCAGGGGAAGACCCCCAAATGCAGATCTGTAAGTGGGCTTGGCACCCATGTTCCCATGGCAGGCAGAGGGCTGCTGATCCACTAATGAAGGTTACAGAGCATTAAACTGTCAGCTCTGCCCAGCTAACCCACTACTGGGAGGTTATTCAGCTTGTTCCAACATCAGACTGAAACCTGTCATCCACATCTGTTTGTTCACTTCTCAACAAAGTGGGATAGACTTGGAATAGTTACAGACTGCTATTACTGGAGACAGTATAAGAGAGAAAAATATTGATAATAAAAACAATACCTGCAAGGAAGACGCCATAAAGTTTATAATCATCAGAAAGTTTTAAGTATTCCTAAACAAATAAGATAAAGAGAAGCATTACAAGTCAGAATTACGACAGCTGGGAAGCTGGAGATTTCTTCTGTTTGTAGCTACTAAATACAAAATGGGAAGCTCTTTTAGCACTTCAGATTAAAAAAAAACCAGACACATACAAGTTGCTCTCTTGGTTTTTTCACACAAATGGTTTCATAACATTTTGCAGCAACGACATAAACATAATTGATTTCACATTAGCTCTCAGCTGCCCTATCAAGTTACCAAAACACGAGTGATTACTGTGTATTAACTTAGTGTAGTAACAGAGGCCATGCACACCCATGGCCCATCAAAAGGAAAAATAAGTTACCAAAAATGCCCTTCATTCGGATCATGTATTTCCAATTACACATTTGAGACACGATCATTTAAGTCTGACAGAAAAGATAAAATTCAGCAACAACTTTTTCAGTTTTTAGGAGATAACTAATCAGATGCTATCTTAGCAGAGACCTTTAAATTACCTTTACACAGCAACATATTAACATAAACTCACTAACAACATTGTGCTTCTTCCAAAAAGAATGTAGAACAGATCCACATTAAAGAGAGAAAAGTCTGACTTTAAGTTAATGTACATATAATCCCAATGACATACAAATTAGTTCCTTAAAAATTGGAATTTGTTCCCCTACAAAACTGCCTCATGCTCAAGGAAAAGTGCTTCCCATGCCCCACTAAAAGTCACAAAATAATCAGGAAAAAATTTCCATTCCGTCCTACATGCTCCAGAAGAGGACGATTATCTAAACTGATTCTATTGCAACAAAAGCTTCCTTATTTTAACAAAACTTAACTACATGAGAGCATCTTTAACAATGTACCAGCAGCAGAAAGAGATAAACACCTGCATATAAGAGGTTAAACTGATTTTGAAATCAAAGATTACTTAGATATCAGGGCTCTCATACGCTAATTCCAATCTCTCTTGCTTCAAATCCTGCCATGACCCAGTCCCCTACTCTTTCCCAAAATCTGCTTCTCCAGCTTCCAAGCCTCAGAGACCCAGCACAACTCCCAGATCAACTTCTTTCTCTCAAAACTACTTTTAAATCTGTTTCTCTTAATCCCCCACCCCTACCAAGCCCTCCCAGAACACCTACCTCTTGCTTCCATCCCAAACACTTGAGTTTTTTTTCAAGCTGCAAATTTTGCCAGGAAGCACCCTTGCTTTTTCTCAAGCTTTACTCTCTCTCCCTGAACTCCAACCCACATATTTGTGGCAGCTGTTCCAGCTATTGCCCACATAAGAATTGCTTCTGCTGTTTCTGTATACAGATAGCTCCATTTCGCTAATCATTGGTTCTAATTTTCCTGCTGTTGCTTGACTAATGCCTGGCCGTAATTTCAGAAACCTGGAAGACAACACCAATAGATCTAAGCTTTGGCAGAATTTGGTCACTTCTTACCACAACTGTTTTGAAAGCCTTAGTCCTATAAGCAACATTAAGACCTTTACAAGTAAACCGCAGGCACAGAACTCCACGGGATGCCAGATAGGTTGCCAAAGACAGTAAGTGAGGGAAATTCATATCTCCTCCAGCTCCATGGGTAAGAATCACTCCATATGTTGATTTCTTCTCTGGGACAGAGAAGATAGCATCAAGATATTTGTTTCCAAAAGGTATTTTCACTTTAACCTAGAAATGAAACAAACCCCAATATTATTAAAAAAAAAAAGGAAGCGTGTTCCAAGTCCACACATTATGATGAACTAAAATCAGACAAGAAATAAACAAAAATTGCAAGCCTGCTTATATTTCTTCCATTTAAGAGTACTAAATGAGTAAGTTTACATTACTCAAAGATTCAAAGATTTTCCATACAAAAATGGGCAAGTCACTTTATGACTCAACACCTTATGTGCATTAGAAAATGAAGCATCCCTAGCTTCAAAGCATAAATTGAAACGATTCTTACCTTCTCTGTGTATCTATGTCTAGCTTTTTCAGAACCAACTAGCAGCCTAAACCACAAGAACATGCAACATTAAGACACAGCTCAGCAAACATTGCCAGACTGCACAGTGGGAATCACTCAGTGAAAGAGCAGCCTGCATACAGTCAAGGACTGAACTCTCCCCAGGGACAGGACATAGCACAGGTGCAGACAATGTCAGATCCAAGGGGGGCGCAGAGACCCCAGCCAGCACAGGAGGAGCAGAACCAAACTGCTCAGGACCAGCTGATGTTCTGCAGAATGAAAGGGAGCTGGACAGCAGAGCATACGTGTTCCTGCTGCAGCTTCGGAGAACAAAAAGGCAAACACCCCGGTGCTGGGACGAAACCCAGCTTCATTTCACTGCTTCCCAAAGGCTCTCCCTGGCAGCGCTCCCACGGGGGAACTGCGCAGAGGGGCAGGAGGTTGGCGGCGGCCTGGCCGAGCTGCTGCTCCCATAGCCTGTGCCCGGCTGAAGTGGTGGGAGATGCCAGACAAGGGGATGGTAGTGGCGCCTGTACACAGGGATGGGCAGAGCAAACACAGCTGCACTTCCCGACCCCCGGGCCGCTGCTCAGCGGGGACCAGCCCAGGCGGCCTCAGCTGCCCACCAGTCATGGATGCGCTTCTGCGGGGAAGGCAGAGCCGGTAGCACAACCACCCCGCCCCGCCTTCCCCATCTCCAGGGGCTCCTCAGAAGGGAAGGGCAGTTGCCGAGGCTGCAAGACCCCACGTATGCCAAGGGAACAAAGGCACGCGGACCCCGCCGGCAGCAGGGCCAGCCGACCAGACACAGCCCGCGGCCATACCTCGGCATGCCCGCTCATCCGGCGGTGACGTCACGCAATGGACAGTCCGCCGAGCCAGTCCCGCCCCGGGGGCCGGGCACTGCCTGGCGCTGATTGGTCCACAGCGGGCGAGGCCCCGCCCTCCCCGAGGCGAGAGCAGGCAGCCGGGAGGCGTCGGGGCTGTTGGGGAGCTCTGAGGGTGGGTGGGTTGGGTCGTGTTTAAGTAAACGAAAACTGACGATAAATAGCTTTTAGTCCCCTGTACATGTAAAAAAACACGGAATGATGGATGGTGACTCGGAAGAAATAAACCTAACTATGTGGGGATTGCTTGGAAAGTCATGTTCTCACTGACTTCAGGGAGTACAAATGTGATGCTTCTGATGAGTTACAGATCACAGAATCAGTTACGTTGGAAAAGACTCTGAAATCATCGAGTCCAATCTTTGAATACCACGTTGTCAACTAAACCATAGCATTAAGTGCCATGTCCAGTAGTTTCCTGAACACCCTCCAGGGATGGTGTCTCCACCACTTCCCTGAGTAGTCCATGTTTAAAAGTGGTGATATCCATAACACTGCCAAATTTTTAACTATCCTATCATACGTCTAGAGGGTCTGAAAAAGTTTAGAGATCCTCTGTGAAAGAGGAAGTGATGGGCAGGCAATAAGCAGAACCACTATAACATGCAGAAAAATACAGTATTTTAATGTGGCATATGTAAATCCTCATGTCTCCATGATGAGCTGGAAAACTTGGTCATTTGCATTGGATGACTTTCTTTAGCAAGGGTGAAGGAGCAAGCCAGATGCTCATATTCTCAAGGTACAGACATTGGCCACCAGTGAGATCAGAAACTGTCTTGGCCATAACTTTTTTCGGGACTTTGGGCTGGTCAGAAGGCAGAGTATTCAAACCAATCTGAAAACAGTTCTACTAGTGGTAATTCTGTAATACAGTCTGATAAAATGTACTTATTAAGTGATTTGTTCGTTCCCCATTGATAACCATGTGATTGTTTTATTATTATACTTGTTTTTATATATAAATATATTTTTTATTATATTATTATATTTTTTCCCATGATCTCAGCTTTCTTATTGTGCCCACCTGTTATATATAGTTAGCCTATTCAAACTGTAATATATCAGTAACATGCTTACATAGTAATATAATGTAATATATATAATATATAAGAAATGTTGTGTATTTGCTAGATAGTGATTTTTGTGAAACTATGCCATGTACAGAGAACTGGTGCCTTTTGTAGCATTATATTGGCCACAAACATCTCATTGATCACATTACATGAGGTAGCAAATGTGCAGCAAATGTGCAAAGACTTCTCTCCCTTTGAACTGCACAAGACCCTTTGGGAACATTTTTCGCTTTGTAATTGTAGTGCTAAATGGAATTTCCTTGCTTTAATTAAGGAAGATGTCATCATAACACATGCTTTTGGATGGCAAATTTGAATGCTATACATTTCTCAGAGTCTTTGTTAGGGATTTTGTATCCCTTCATTGTTCTTGATAAATGCAACCACTTTGTTTTCCAGTGGCAGCTGTTACAATCCATGCGTGTGCTGGGACTGCACAGAGCACTGCTGGCAGGAGATCGCTCTGGCTGTTCTGTTCCCTTGGCTTACAGTGAACTGACCTGGCCAGGAGCCAGTGGAACAAACCTTTCTACTCCCACTGCTGTGAGGAAAGAATTAATAGTTATGGCATGTTCGTACAATCTTTGAATGCTGAGCTCAATTCCATATATGTTTTCTCTCCAAAGTTTCACTCTGTTTTTATCTGTCTTTTTTTCAAAAGATTAGAATGGTAAGGGATGTTAAAGAACATTATTGATGCTGCTGGGATTACCTTTGTTGTGAACACTGCATTAAGATCTGAAACTCTTTAACATTTATCTCATAGTCAAAAATCTGATACCCTCTTGCAATCGTGTTATCAGTCATCCACGTAGGTTACTTATCTGGAGTTTATTGCTAGTTATAATTATAAACACAGTGCTACAGCCCCTAAATATGGGCACTGTGTACATTTTGTGTCTTGTCACAAGCTTCTAGGCCATTTTCACTTCCATTAATAAATTGATCATTTTGAGATGCAGAAAGTGACATTACACTTCTCTTTGCCTTTAACTCACACAGAGATTCACAGAAATTAGAGAATTAATCCCTTTATTTATCCATAAGTTGTCAGAATGAGCAACTGAGGCTCTGCAGGTGTCTGTTGCACCTTCCTCATTTGTCATTCCTCCAGGTTATTTCTTTCCTTCAGGCAGACAGAATCACAGAACCACAGAATCACCTAGGGTGGAAAAGACCCCTGAGACCACTGAGTCCAATCTTTAACTGAACACCACCACGTCAATTAGACCATAACAGTAAGCGCCACATCCAGTCATTTCTTGAACAATTCCAGGGATAGTGACTACCACCTCCCTAAGCAGCCCATTCCAATGCTTAACCACCCTTTCAGTGAAGAAATTCTTCCTGATGTCCAGCCTGAACCTCCCCTAGTGCACCTTGAGGCCATGTCCTCTTGTCCTGTCGCTAATTGCCTGGGATCAGAGACTGACCCCCACCTTACCACAACCTCCTCTCAGGTGGTTGTGGAGAGCAATAAGGTCCCTCTGAGCCTCCTCTCCTTCGGGCTAAACAACCCCAGCTCCCTCAGCCATTCCTTATAGGACTTACTTATGATTTTTCTAAGCACTATTCTCCAAAGCATTCCAACAATCCCTTTCAGCCTTACATTACCTGTACATTTAAGAAGTACATTATCCACTCTGTAGTCCAAGATATTTCTAAACATAGTGAGTTCAAGAAAAGAGTGCATGGAGCCATCTTTGATTTATTTTTCTGTTCCAACAGAATATCTGTCACAGTTGCATTACCAAGAAATGTTTTCTGGCTTTGCGTGTGTGCTGTTGGAAGTTTAATTTATGCTATGATTCTCTAGTCAGATAGAAAGAAGCAATAGCAAAGTTTAATGAAGTCAGCATCTATTGCTGTTCACAAAATCTGCTACAGTGGGGTAGGAAGAGAAATAATTTGATTTAACACAACTTATTAACTGTAAGTAGATTTTAGTGTACACAGATAGCATGTATTTGCTTAGTGCCTAGAAACTGAAGTTAAACTGAAAGGTCTAATTATTAGCTTCTTATTTTCCCCTTTTATCTTACACGTTGTCATGAATTTACATGTGTAACAGGATATAGTGTGCTACTGGCTGTATACTTTTGAATATAAACATCCATACTTACATATCTGCACACTGAAAGTGTTAGTGAGCACGGAAATGAGCCTATAAATGTCCGAAGACTGACAGATGTGGCTATGGGTGGCCCTAGACAGAATTTTTAAAAGTACTATTACTTCTCACAGCAGTCTTCTAGGTCAGTGTGTTCATAGGACAGTTCGTACAACATCTAACTGGGCTCAGTGAGTCTTAGGTGGAGGAATGCTTACAAGGCTATTGCCAGCTATTTTAAATCCTCCTGGTGTCATGAGAAGCTGCACTCAGTGCTCAGCCAAATAGTGAATTCATCTCAGTTCATGTGTTCCATGCATCAGTGCTGTCAGCAGCTAGCATCTTGCTGCACTTGGTAATCACAGAAGCATAAAATGGCTTGGATTGGAAGGGACCTTAAAGATCATCTAGTTTCAAGTCCCCTGCCATGGGCAGGGATACCTTAACTAGACCAGGTTGCTCAAAGCCCCATCCAACCTGGCCTTGAACACTCCCAGGGATGGGGCAGCCACAGCTTCTCTGGGCAACTTGTTCCAATGGCTCACCACCCTCACAGTGAAAAATTTCTTTAGAATATCCAATCTAAACCTATTCTCTTTCAGTTTAAAGCCATTGCCCTTTGTCTTATCACTTTTCTTGTAAATCCAAGTAGGTGGACATTTTTAAGTCTTGCATTTAGTGCCGTATCTAAAACCAGTCTGAGCATATCTGGAGAGATGACATTTGTCTTAGGTATCTTTGGCACAAATCTCTTTACAAGACCTGCTCTTCTGAACACAGAAGAAATTGACTGTTGAGAGACGATGTCCCGTCTTACAGCTCTCCTGTGTTCCCAGCTGCAACAGTAGCTGAAAAACTACTCTTTACCCTTTTTTTGGGTCCTTGTATCCATACTCCCTCAACTGAGCTGAAGCTCCTCATTTTCTGTATACAAGATTTTTTTCATCTCAGCTGCCTTACATTCACCCTCCTTTCTTTTCTGCAATCTCCCTCCCAAGGAAAGACCAGCCAGAAACAGCATTGTTTAGGACCTTTCAAACCTGGTCAGGTGTATTCTCACCTCAGTTCTGACAAGTGTAAGAGTTTCTTCACATCTTCTACAGCTTCTTGAAAAGCGATGATTAAGTATGGTTCCAGTGATCTCCAAGCCATCTGTTTGTGCTCTGCTGTTTTGGTTGTAAAGTTTACAAGAAAGATGCACAAAAACCAAAGAACACTCTTTAAATAATGCTGAAAGACATGCTCTGACTATGCTGGTTTTTTCATGTGCTGTGGTCAGTCAGCCAAATTCATCTGAAATTCATGGATCAAAGCTGTTATAAAATTGTATGGCAATGGGTCTTGCAGCCATTGCAAAGACTTCAATAGGCTGGAAGATAAGATTTGGGAATGGCACAGGTAGTAGCACACACATTGTACATGGATTCATTAAAATTCAGATTTTAAAGAATGCTGAGGCTTGTAAGTACTTCTCTGATACACCATTAAATGTGCCCTAAACTAGTTCTTCTCTAAGCTTCTTGCTATGTTAAGTATGTCAGGTATCCTGACCTACACTTGAAGTTATGGGTTGCATGTCACAAAGTCTGCTTTCCTTTTTATAAGGGCACATTGATTGCGAAGTGGAAAATGTCCCGCGGGATGCTGCAAGGGCAACAAGTTACTGGAGTCCACGTGACAGCTTTTAGCCCCAGGCGTGTTTGGCACTTCTCCTCAGCACTAGTAAATCAATAGATTATATGACATGAATAATTTCAAGAAGATGCAAGAAGAAAGATGAAGCACAGCATTTAATCCACCATGTGTACTTCAAAGATCCTGGAACATTACATGACTTTTACTTATGTAGGACTGGTCATCCAACCTTTGAACTTTTGGACGTGCAGCCTTGTCTTGATCACCTGGATACTTCAGTAAGCAAAGCCCAATCATTTACTTTGGAGGCTGGATCTAAGATCACAGGTCTCTCACGTGTCTGTTCTGCAATTAATCTCATTAGCTGAAAAACAACTGTGAGAAAAGTTCATTACACTTCAGCCTTCTGGGAAAACACCAAGGATAGTAACATTACACTCAGAAGTTGGAGGACTCGTTTCCATAGGGAATTCATAGGTCTTTGCCAATGGCAGCAAATCAGACAGAGGATGCCTGAGTAATGACATCAGGCAACACCGTCTGTGGAGTCAAGAGGCAACTTGGTGATAAAGTCAGAAGGAGACAGGCTTGGCAAACTGCATCATGCCTATGCCAGCTTATGCCAGTACACACGTCAAGGTTTTGGCCTTTTGCTTCATAGTGTGATAGCTAGGAACAGAGCTAATGAAAAGGGTGGTGAAAAGAGGACCTAGGGAAAGGTCGTCTGCAGGATGGAATTTATGGTGTTATATGTTTTGTGGTTTAATTGCTCCTTTCAGTCCTTCCAATTCTATATGCTCCAAAGGCAGCATTTGTTCCCTGTGGTTTTTAGTTTGATTTTGGTGTTTTGGGTTGTTATTTGGTTTGGTTTTTTGTTTGTTTGTTTTCCCAAAGGAAATAACTACAGGGTTTCTGGCCAGTGAGTTTAGAATATTGACCCTTAAGAAAATGAACCATTTCCAGATTAAGGGAGATCTATAAGCCCTCAGTTTCAATCAAGATCAGGTTTAGCCCATCACGGTACGGTGGCCAAACCGGTCTTAGCACCCAGTGGTGGCAAACCACATTTATAAACTTGACCTTCTCTTGGATGCTCTGTTCACTTTGAGCTCTTGGCCTTGTCCAAATGCTGGGCTAAGATTATAGGCCCTCATGTGGTCAAGAATGAATTTGTATCTGCAAAAAAGGAAGTCAGATCAGTTGGTCTGTGAGATAGGTCAGCTAATTTGTCCAAGAAGAGTCAGAAGAAACTAGTGGTTTTGCATTGATTTTGCATCAAACTGTTAAAATTCTTGAAATCTTTCAATATATAGTAGTGGAATGCCTCAGAAGGAGATGCAGCAGAAATGTATCTCAGTAGATGCTTAGATGTCACTGCAGTCAAATATCTTTTAAGTGGTAAGACATTTTCCTAGGACCACAGAAATGAGAGAATCCAACTACGTCATCTAACCCTATCCCTGCCAAAACAACATTGTATGACATTCGCTGTGGTAGCTTTTGGAAACTCTTAAGACCACTTTATGGCACCAGTCCTTGTGTTTGCAGTGACACAGTCCCTTAGAGGGGAAGGAAGAGGTTGTGCCACTACAGGCACAGCAGGTAATCTTTTTAGTCCCTGCAGCTCTCTCACTTCCTGTAAGTTTATGTTGTGCTTATTGCAGCCAATCAAATACAGCAGAAAAAATAAGCAAAAAAACCCATCTCTTCTAATGTTTATATTTATGCCATTTAATCTTTGGCCAGAAACTTAATGGGGTGCATTTTCAAATACCAGAACATGGGAATACCCACAAAAACATGCAGGTATGCTTATGTGCTTTTTTTAAAAACTTGTATCAGAATTCTTACAAGTTTATGCATGTTAGGCCTGCGGGATGAAGTAAACTTTCTTGTGGAAAGTCTAGCACAAACTCAGTATTTAGACCTTGTTAAAGCCCTAGTTTGAGAGGTTAAATAGTATTAAATGTTGCAGGAGCCTCATGCCACATCTCTGGAAGGGGAGTGGGTAGAGTTCATTCACTGTGAAGTAATACTTGTGTTAATAGTTAGAGGTAGGATGACCAGGAATCCATGCCTGGAAAACCTGTGATCTTGATGATTTCAGTGCCCTCTCTGGCATCCTGTGAAAAATCTCACATGACAGCTTTGAAGGCAGCTGGATCCCTTGCTGGTCAGCTGCTCCTACTAGAAAATTCTTCTCCAGATATTCTCTGGATGGCAGAAATCCCCATCAAAACACTCACCAGAAGGGAAAGAGCAGTGGTGCTGTGAAAACAGCCTGGGGAGTGTCCCCATATCAGATAAGCCCATCAAAAACACTGCTAGTTCAGCAACATCAAACTATTAAAATGTCACAGCATGGAGCTCAGCTTGAGCTGTTTTGTTCATTTCTGGGATAGGATTCGAAGCCTAAACTGCACTCCATGCTGCTGGGGGAAGATCACCACCAGCGCTCTGGGGAGTGAGCTGGAAGGTGCATCCATGAAGTAGAAACATGTACTGAGTGACATCCTTTGGAGTTGATCAGTCAGGAAAACATGAATAAATAAGTCTTTGTGCAAGGGACACCACCTTTATGAAAGGCATCTGGTGTGCAGCTTAGGCAAAAATGCCATGAAGGTGAGGGCAGCACCTCCCCATGTGCCCCACAGGGTCTATAGGTAACTTTGGAAAATGCCTGCACTTGGGCAGGGCTGTGCTGGCCTGTGACAGTGACCTCCTTGCTTCAAGTGTACAGATGCTGCAAGATCAATGTCCCCCAGGAAATGTGATTTTTTAGAGATGTTTCTCAAACCGTGCTTGAAATACCTGATGTTAGTAGGCAGCCCATGAGGCAACTCTGTGAACAAGATGTTGACCAGCCAGGGAGTTCACTCTGCTGATACAAGACTATGCCTTAGGACATATTTGAGATAGAAGTGGCCTGGGCATAGCATAAAGCCCTTCTCAGTGCCCTCTTCCCTAACAGCTTGCAATGTTGAGCTCTGCAGGAGCCTCCCACCCACCACGTCCCAAACAGTAATTTCAAGCTGTCTGGCCTAGGAGACTGGTAGGTTTTGAAATGATGCCAGGATATGATTAATAAATTTCCAGGTGCTTGCAGGAAGGGCAAGGAAAGCAGTGCTGGGAACAGCTGTGGAGGAGATTGCCAAAAGCGTGAGGTGACCTCCATCTTGTCTATGGTTGGGTGTCCCTCCAGACAGCAGAGAGATATTTGCAAAAACCCAACAGGATTGTACCCCACAGTTCCAATTCCCTATATGGATTCTCCTTTTCTGTGTAAGTGAGAACCACTATCTTGTCCTCCTCAGCCCAAGTGCCATTACTGATCAGTCAGGAGAAGTGACAAACCTCCTGGCAGCGGGAGCTGAGGAGCTGAGGCCTCTAGGATGAGCTGTGGAGGAAGAGGTGATGGCTGGTTTCACCTTTGTTTCAGTCACTGGAGAAGAAAGACATTCTGCCCCCACTCTCCTGGGGACCAGACAGAGTTCACAGAGAGTCTATGAGGAGGGCTGAACTCCTGCTGCTGAGGTGAGTCTTCAAAGGTTCATCTTTTTTTCATTTTCTTCAACTGCCAGAAGTCACGAGCATGTGGTTCATGAGACAAGATGTCCATGTGCCACTGGAAGACTTTGCTCCTTCCCCTGTCAGCGCCTGCCCAGCCCTCCTACGCTCTCTCTTGTCTTCTTTCAATGACTTGGTTTACAATGCTCCCATAGAAAGGCTTGTTGCATTCAGAGAATTGAATGGGCAAAAAACTAGAGAAAATTATTCACTGTTTTGCCCCTGTTGGGTTAGTTTCCCGGCCACTGTTTTCTGCATCAGCTTCCTGTAGGCTGACAGGAGCAAGGGGGCAGTCTGAGCACCTTGGCCCTGCAGGTGGCCCTTTGCAACCTCATTACCATCACTGCAGAGGACAGCACAGCCTCTGTCACCCTTGGGGAGCATATCTCAAGGCAGAGCATCTCACAGTTCCTCCAGGGTGAGGGAAAGCACTACAGCTTGCCGAGGCAGGGGCACCCCAAACCTGTGTGAAGGAGTGAAGTGCTCTCCACAGGTACCCGTGGCAGATATTTTTTCATTGCTGCTTATTATGTAGAGTCAGGAAATGGACTGTTCCCAGGGTTTTTTTGACCATGAAGGCCTTCTCACTCAGCAGTAACCTAATCCCCACATAGGCAGGGGTCTCCTATATATTGATGTGCAGTCTGGTGCCATTTTTTGCATTAGCTTTTTTAACTTGCTCAACAGCTTGCCACGGACTCTGAAACAGCAAGCATAAAAAGCCATGCCAATGGACATGTAGAATGAATGGAATAAAAATGGAGCAAGGTAAATTTTTTTTCTGAAATTTAAGGAGGCATCAGATGTTGATCAAGATAACTTTAGTCTTTGATAGTGCTGGACAGTTTAATGTCCCCACTCATATATTAGCAAAACCTTTCTGTGTATAGTGTCCTTTGTACTTGTAGTGACACACTGAAAGAAGCCCTCATTCTCAATTTAATGGAGACACATCTCACAGTGATTTTATATATTTCTTAGTTAACAAAAAAACCACCTCTCTCCCAGGGACAAAGACCTCCCAGCTTATGGAAAGGCAGTATCAGTTTTTCCTTGGTTACAGAGCTCATTTTTTTCCCTGTAATTGGATATTAACCTCTGATTGATATCAGAAGCAACACTCTGGCACTATCCCGGCAGGTTGATAGTTGAGGCTTCTGACTTCAGGTTTCAGTTTCCCAGGGAAGGACCATGCCGAGGTATTTCCTCTTTCCTCAGAGGTGTGGGGAGCAGGATCAGGAGTGTGCCTGGCTGTGTCAAGTGTCCCGCTTCAGTGTGTTTCCTGGTACCACAGGGACACAGCTGCACGGTTAAAAGATCCAGATAACTGGATATGTTTGAAGTGAGATTTGTTCACCTGGGTTCAAAAGCTCACTGCACAAGAATAGTTACTTGTGAAGAGTTGCACCCCATGACAGAAATAAACAATTCCAGGCTCTTTTAAAATAAGAAATAATCTTAAGTATGTAGAACCCTAAATGCATCTGCAGCTGCTTTCCAGGCCACATTTAACTGAACAGAACTACTTACCTCACATCCACATTAGATCCAAAAAAGTTCACTGCTTGGACCAAGGTCAAACACAAGCTCTTAGGCACATCCATAACTTGAACATGCTGAGTATTACTTAATGGGTAGGGCTACACATGCCTGAGTGATGGGCCACGTGTGTGCCACTTTGAACTTTTTTGAATTAGAATTTGGAGTGCTGGCTTAGTGAAATAAAATAATTGAATTAGAAGGCCTATTTTGTTTAATGAATTTTATTCTAACAGGACTGTGTTTCCATTCCAGCACAGAGACGTCCCATGGCCCAGGAGGCTTTGAATCAGAGACATTACACTGTGTGTACATTAAAGTCTGTAATTCAAAGGATTAATCTCTTCCCTATTCTCCTTGCCTGTGTCTGAAGGAGGAGGTGAAATCTCTGTCCAGTTGTGACATCTGCAACTGCATGGGATAAAAGGACACCTCTCTGTGGAAAGCTCACTATGCTGAGAGCTTTACAGGCAAACAGACATAAACTCTGCTCATGAAAACCCAGTGCTACCTGATTCTATAAGAAAAGGTCACTGGCAGTAGAAAGGTGAGAATGAATAATGCAATTGGCTAGCTGCAAATTCAGCAGGCTTGTAAGGGCCAGAGACTCTGGTCTGCTGAGGCCATGTTACATTGTAGATGCAGTAAGTAGTGCCCTTGGACACTTCTTAGGTTTGTTTAAATTACATTTTTACAAGCTTTTGTTCATGGATTTTCATCAGGAAACTACAGGTCTCTTTCCATAGGAAATCAATAATCCTGGCACCTGGATTCTCAAGCCACCTAGCGGGGATGCCTGGGTGAGGTAGTGTGACTGGTCCAGTAGCCCAGCAGAAAAGGCAGCCTGAGTTACTCACTGTCCTCTTGAACTAGAAATACTGTAAGAGTCATGACAAATAACCATGTACCTGGTCAGAGGTCTAAGTACAGGTGTTTAAAGCAGGGAAAGGATAAGATTAGAAAAGCTCCTGTTTCTGTGAAAGGAGTCTTTGTTCATGAAATATTGTGCCAGTGGACTTTTCTAGCCAAGAAGTAAGTGACCTGGAAACACAGCAGGATAAGAGGGAGAATGGGGAAAAAAATGGGTGAGAAAGGTGACTTCTCAGCATCTTGACTGCTGCCCATGTACAATGTAAATGTGCTGGATCTGGGTACTCCTGAACCTGGTTGGCAAAGGGGCTGCAGCACTCCTGCATAGGACAGTCCCTCAAACCACCAGCTTCATTCCTGGTGTGTGAATACCCTGTTGAATTTATTTGAGTGAGTCAGCTGCGGGACTCTTGGCAGGGTGGGAGCCTCCATGCCAGCACAGGACAGTGAATGGAAGTGAGAATGTGGCTCATCTTCCTTTTTTACTTCTGTTCCTCTTCCTAACACTACCCACCACAGAGTGCCACTGTTTCCTTGCCCTCACTTGGGTGCTAGTTGGTCACTGTGGTACACACAAATCTTCTCTAGGAGGAGAAGGCCCCCTCCTCCTGTGGAGAGAGGATTACCAAGCTCAGTGATGTCACAGACACCAAGTGCCAGGGCCACCTAAAGGCTAGGAGCCAGCTGAGGAGGTAGGAACAGCAGTGGGAAACAAAACTTCCTGCTTGCGGTGGCAGGAGCACCAAGGGCCTCCACTTTTTGATATTGAGGTGGGTGAACAGGTGGGTGCTACTCTGCCAAGCTCCTCAAGTCCTGGCTTGTTGGTGGCCCCCTGCCTGGAAAACGCCTTGACCTGGTGGGAACTGTCTCAGGTGCCCATGCAGGCTGTCCACTCCTGCCCCATGGAGGGCTGAGTAGGTCATATCAAGTGATTGGAAATTTGATGCTTGGCTCAAGAGGGTCTCATGGTTCATTGGAAACTAAGCTAATTAGGCCCTGAAGACAGCAGTTCAGAAATACCCTGTCTGGCTATGGGTGGCATGGCAGGAGACCAGGACCAGGAAAGCTCACCTCTCCCCTTCTGCACTTGGGCAGCTCCACACCTAGCACACACCATGAGGTGTGTATTAGCTGGCCCAACCCCAACTGTGCCTTATCTGCCAAGGGGTGATGAAGGAAGGATTTCCTAAATGCTTTTTCCTGAGTTATTTTGGTTCTGCCAAAAGGCCTGCTGCTTTGTGTTCAATTACAGAATCTCACAGAATCAACCAGGTTGGAAAAGACCTCCAAGATCATCAAGTCCAACCCAACACCACCCTGTCAACTAGAGCATAGCACTGAGTGCCACATCCAGTCTCTTCTTAAATACCTCCAGGGAGAGTGACTCCAACCACCTCCTGGGCAGCACATTCCAATGTTTGATCACTCTGTAAAGAATTTCTTTCTAATGTCTAACCTAAAGCTCCCTGGCACAGCTTAAGACTGTGCCCTCTTGTCCTACTGCTGGTTGCCTGGGAGAAGAGACCAACCCCCACCTGGCTACAACCTCCCTTCAGGTAGTTGTAGAGAGTGATGAGGTCTCCCCTGAGCCTCCCGCTCTCCAGGATAAACAGCCCCAGCTCCCTCAGCCTCTCTTCATAGGGCCTGTGCTCGAGTCCCTTCTTTGGACACTCTCCAGCACCTCAATATCCTTCCTAAATTGAGGAGCCCAAAACTGGACACAGTACTCCAGGTGTGGCCTCAC
The DNA here is from genome assembly GCF_001715985.3 of Manacus vitellinus. NCBI lineage: Eukaryota > Metazoa > Chordata > Aves > Passeriformes > Pipridae > Manacus > Manacus vitellinus. The sequence continues at coordinate 49,548,177 of NW_021940208.1, read as the reverse complement.
CAGCACTGAGTACAGGTCCTGGTCCTGCTGGCCACACTGTTCCTGATCCAGGCCAGGATGCCATTGGCCTTCTTGGCCACCTGGGCACACTGCTGGCTCATGTTCCACTTCCTGTCAATGCAAACTCCCAGGTCCCTTTCTGCCTGGCTGCTCTCCAGCCGCTCTGTCCCCAGCCTGTAGCGCTGCAGGGGGTTGTTGTGGCCAAAGTGCAGGACCCGGTACTTGGCCTTGTTGAACCTCATCTCGTTGGAATCAGCCCAATCCTCCAGCCTGTCCAGGTCCCTCTGAAGAGCCCTCCTACCTTCCAGCAGATTGACACTCCCTCCCAACTTGGTGTCATCTTCAAATTTGCTGATGGTGGACTCAATTCCCTCATCCAGATCATCAATAAACATATTAAACAGGACTGGGCCCAACACTGATCCCTGGGGGACACCACTAGTGACTGGCCACCAACTGGATGCAGCACCGTTCACCACCACTCTCTGGGCCTGGCAAATGGCCCTGGCAACCCCCCTTGCTCGCCAGGTTGGCTCCCAAGAGTAGCCAAGCCCAGGCTACCAGGCTACTGTCATTTATTCCTCTGGATTATTACCTGAAGCAGGTCCACCCTGCACATACTGGGCGCTGTTTGGGTTAAGCCCAGGTGCTCAGCCAAGCCAGCTCTGGCAGCAAGGGCAGAGTCTGAAGGGTCACAGCCTCTTCCTTCATGTCACCAGCAGGGACACAAAGTGAGACAGGCCTGGTCTTTGCTTCAATTCTGTCCCACCTTTCAGCAGTGCTTCAGAGCCCAAAGTATATGAAAGGGGCGTTTCCAGAGACAGGGAACACCAAGCATTTCAATGTTTCTGATAAATTGGTACTCACCGTGGAAAAAATGAATACCACACTTGTATCTAGAGATCAAAGCAAGGAACCAGCACATTAGTCTCTTATTACACAGTTGTCAACCCAATGCTATAATTGGTATTATATATATAATATAAACCATTACACATATATTATATATTTATTTTCCTCTTAACAGTAGTTTCTGATTTTTCCTTCTCTGGATGAGGCAGGCTGTTGCTCTTACTATCCTTGTGATTTCTAACTTGGCTTCTGCAATGAAATAAAAAACCAGTCCTCACTTTACAAACATGTGGTCATGTTTCTTAAATGAAACAGTGTGATGCACAGAGTACCAAGGCTGTAATTCAAGTTGCTCATCACAAACTGCCAAAGTCATTTTTCTTTCAGGATATTGCCTTTCACTGAATCTGAAGATTGACTTATGATTTGGTGGGCCAAGCAGGATATTTGTTACTCTTAGGAAGAGTGATTAGCAAACACTGGCAAGGCATTCTCCTAAACAGTATGACACTATTACTCACTGTTGAATTTAAATGAAAAGATAAATATTTCACACAACAAGCTTAGCTGCACATGGCTTTTGCCTCTATTGTTTATTACATATTTCTAAAGTAGCAGGTAATGATTTTCGTGTTTTGTGAGCTATAATTTAAAACCAATAAATCAAAGAGCTTTATTAAAGGATCTTCTTATCCTACTCAGAGCAGCATAGCCAGATGTTAAATAAGAAATGGAGAAGAAAACTTTTAAAACAGATATTTTAAAGGTAAATTAAGTAGTATGTTTGCAGAAATTGTTACCTTCAACTGAGGCTACACTTGCTTTGTCATTAAAAAAAAAAAATTGAAAAATTGAAAGTGCTGTACTTTTAAAGGGTTTTTACACTGCCTTGGCTACTTCCAGTTGACCCTGGTGGCTTTGGCTATTGCTGTCCTGGCCCTAGGTAGCAGCTGACTGGAAAGACCTGTGCTACAATGCTCAAAATAGTCATGCCTGCAGCAGTGCTATGTGTTTTGTCGCCAAGAACTAAAGCAATGAGTAACTAGTCTGAATTCTCCCATCAGTTGAGCAGCAGAGAAATGTTCTTCTAGTCAGACAACACACAAACAGGTGACATGGCTTTCTACAGAAGAAGAGTGGCATGCGCATGGAGAGTGCTCTTAGACAAGTGTTCTTGCTTGTACAGGTGCACTACAACATGAGACCAGTTCAATAAGAGCCCTTAGAAGAGTGCCCTTAGCAAGCTGGTGATCAAGAGGAGGGCTTAAAATGATGGAAATAGCTTGAATGTGCATGGGGAAGCTGACAAGAGTTGGTGGAGGCAACCTTATCCTCATTAGCAACATCTTAAATCACCGAGGGAATGTCCTTTCTCATGTTTCCTGCAGTTGCTGCAGATAATTCTGAGTCTATAAAACTCTGTTTGCAGGATCTCATTCCAGTTTTGAGGAGTAAGTACATTCTTGTCCGGTCTTCAGAGTGATGCAGTTTGGAGAAAACAACATACCAAAGCAGTTTTCCTCCATGTGGTCCTCCATCAACATAGATGTCTGCACTATCTGTGCCCACCAAGTGAGTGACACACACACCTTTCAGTTTAGAAATATTTAGAAATGTTGTGGGGATGATAGTAGAGTATCCGTCTATGTATGCTATTTATTCTCTTTAAATGAGCATTTGCCCTTTAATCTTGCTAAGAAGCACAGTTTAATTCAGAGGACACTCCACTGTGAAACTTTTTGGCTCATAAGGGGCTGTAACAACTTCTTGCCATGTAAGTCTCAGTCTAGCAAGGTACCATGGGATACAGTAAGGTGTCAAGAAATCCCACCTCATGCTCAAACATATTTGCAGTTGTCATTTAAAGATGTGTTTACATATATTTTTCAGTTTAATCTGATTTGGTTTAATTGGATTTGGAGTGTCCCTAATGATTGTGCCACAGCCGTGTGATCACCTGACTTGATGCTTCAACCAGAGGTTGCACAAAACCACATCATGCAAACCTGCTTTCACCCTTGCACCCAGCACCTGCAATCCTCTGTTCATCACATATCTCAGTAAAATGAAGACTGCAACTCTTTGCTGATCTTGAAAAGCAGGTTAGACAAACATCTGCCAGGAATTGTTCAGGTGGCTCATACCTTGGGCTGGAAGAATGACTTTCTACAAGCAATTGCAACGCAATTTTCTGAGACCTCTAGGAAATTAACATGATGGTTAGACTATTAGAGGGGTGACAAGCACAGCTACTAGCTAGTAGTCAAAATTAAAACAAATCATATTAATTATTCAGATTTTTCTGCAGCTCTTAAACCTTTCTAAGTTTACCTAGGTATCACCTTCAACAAGAGAAGACGGGGAAAGAGAACGTTTTCCTGTTGAGAAGAGAATCCTTTTCAACTTACTGATTGAGAGGACATGCTTTCCATCCTATTTTGTTTTTTATTTCTCCCAAGGATTGACACAGGCAGAAAAAAAGCCTAGATCACAAATGGCTATCGTAAGTCCCTTGGGCAGCTAAGTTCAAAATGTTTATGCTGTGAACTCCCACCCTAAGCTGCTGCTTGTCTGTGGCTAAATGTCCCCTGTAGCTCCATTTCCATGGTAAAATCTCCATCTCATCAGCTGCTGGCCATAGTTACAACTAGTCAAATCCAAATGCTTTTGTCTGAGCACAAGGCCTGCTGGATTTCCCAAACAAACACTTTCCCATCTATTTCTCTTTGCAAGGCAAAGACCTAATTTTAAGTCTAACCCTTGCTTCACATCATACTTTTCTGAATGCCTAGTTGAACACATCTGTAACATCTTTCTCTAGGTAATGGTATGCTTAAGCCTCTTTCACACCAGAGGTGCAGTTACAACAAGAAGGACTGTGAAAAACTGACTTAAAAATAACCATCAGCCTGTAAGCTGCACTGCCATTTTGGGAAGCAAGAAAAGAGTGCAACAGAGACAGTTGTACCTATAAATCATCTAGCTGTGGATAAAAAGGGGCTTTCAGTGTCCCAAATTTTGTTATTTTTCCAGCAAAATAGGTTTATTTTGGAGAGTCGGGCTTATATCTTATCTTAAAATTTAGTATCTTGGGTCCTTCTTAATCACAGAGGTCTGATTGATACAGTCAAAGGAGCTTGAGGGATGATTCATATGCCCTACCAGCACAGATGGGCTTCCTTTAATGTCGGCTTTTCCTGCCATTTGATACTCCAGGACTGATGAGACATCTGCACAGGGCTTGCAGATATGATGTAAGACAAAGGAAATCCATGCCCTTTTGGTGAAGCAACTGGATGCCAACCAGGATACTCCACAACACCTAAAATAGCATTAGACACTTGCTTTTAGGCAACTGAATCCTGGTTTTAGAAAGATTAATTATTTCTAGGTTCATTGATTATACAGAATATATTTCCATGGACTTAAATGAATTCCCACATTCATGCCTGAATTTAGATGTTCTCACCTGGTATTGAATGTCCTCTCCCAGCAGGATTAAGTGGCCTAAATATGGCTGTCTAGTACAATCTCAGGTACCCCACCTGGACTCCAGCTGCTGCTGCAGGAGGCTGAGGGTCCCCCAGCAGTACCATGTCTTCTGTCAGCCCCAAGCAATTATTCCAGACATGCTGAGGTATCTCAGAGGGCTTTGGGCATCTGTACTCAAGCCATCTGTGTCTTGAAGAGGGCTGGGAGAATGCTGTCAGTATGGTCAGTGCCAGGAGCACTCTGATGTTTCTGGAAGGGGAGAGCCAAAGTCTGCACTGATATTATTCACAAGACTTTTGTCACGTATGCTGGCTACAGTGGGTTCACCACTGGCTCACATGGGCAGCATTCATCCACTCCATGCTTATTTTGCACTACAGTCTGTTTTCCATCTCAAAAAGCATATTGGAGACCGATGCTGAGATTTCCATTTTTTATCTGATCTGGTGGTCCTGTCAAAGTGATATGAGCTGTACCCTCTGATACTAACAGCACTTTCAGAGATTCCCAGCACTTTCTTATTAGTTAGATCTGTGCTTTGTATTTTTTTCTACCAACCCAGTCCTCAAGAGAGATTTGTAAATTTTCTTTCAATATTCAGTGGTTTGAAATTCGTTTTTTGGCATCAGCATAGACTTTGCGGAGCAGTACAATGTGCAGTGGAAGTCTGAGTAATTCAGATAAAATTCATCCTTGGAGTACACAGGCTTTGCCTGACAGTCTTTTTTTTGGGTGAGAACAAACTTTAGCCTTTGTGCACAGCCTTTGTCAGGAGAAATCCTGACCTGTAGTGGAGCTGTGACAGGAGGGATTAAACAAAAGAAATTAATGGGGATCCACCCCAGGCTAAGGAGGAGAGAGTGAAGGTCTTGACAAATTTAATGCTCCACGGTGCCTTCTCTGACTTTGCAAGGAGATCCACTCGATCAATGTACAGAATTGTCTCTGTATACTCCTGCTGGTGAGCATGTCTTTCCATTGTGAGACAGCAATTCACATAGTTCTGATCTCTTATTTTACCTCAGTGAGCAGGTGTAAGGATAATAAACTCCCTTCCAATAAACTGGTAATGCCACTTTGCTGTTTCATGCCAGGTGAGGAGCAGCAGGGATAAATGAAACCTCAGTGCCAAGGTGATGAAATGTTTCCATTGTCAGTTTGACACAAGCAGGTGAGCGGTCAGAGCACGGTGCTAATAACATAACGCCAAGGTTGCAGGTTCAATTCCCATATCAGCCATTCACCTAGGAGTTGGACTTGATGATCCTCATGGGTCTCTTCCAACTCAGAATACTCTGTGATTCTGTGAACAAGAGAGCAAAGATGACACCCAAATTGAAAAGGGTTTGGGTGAACTTGTTATTTGAGAGTACATCACTGTGCGCTCACACCTGTGTGCCTTTACAGGGTCTGGTCAGCAAGGACTGAAAAAACATGTCACAAGTGCCTTTGCAATAGATACCTCTGCAAGAGCACAGCAGGAGGACCAATAGCTGGGAGAGAAGTACATCCATCACCAATGGGCAGGCACTCCACGCTGCTCCCTGCCTCCCAAAACCTGCAGATGCAGCAGGGAGCTGTGGCTTCCATCAGCGGAGGAGCTTTACTTATGGGGACATGCAGGGTCCAGCACTGATCATGTTCAAATCCAAGTGACAGCGATGGCCCAAGCACCCTCCTACAAACACTGCGCTCTGCACGGGAACAACAGGAGACTGCAGTCAGAGGGAACAGCTGCCTCAACTCAGACGGATGCTGGATATAGGCACAGCAATTAATACTACAGAAATAATGTATTTAAAAGCCAGTGTGACACAGTTATGCAAGTTACAATGATCTCTTTTGCAAAAGGTTGAGTCATGCTAATTACAACAAATCTTGCTCATAGTAGACAGTGTCTCTTGTCTCTGTTTCTGTTTTTTCCTTTTGCCTACAGCAAAGACAGACTTTGCTGAAGATTGGGTCAGCCGACCAACAAAGATGACTGAAGTCTCTGAAACATTAGGACAAGAGTGTGGGCTAAAGAAGACATTATTATAAACAAGTCTAATACTGCAAAACTCAGTTCATGGAGGTTTGGAACACCAAGTGTAATTGTCCAGGGTTGCTACTGTTGTAGCCTATGCTCTGTGGCACAATATGGCATACTTTTCACTTGAAGATTATTTCCTACAGAGGACAACTACCCTTCCTCTGAGCTTCTGTCTGTGCTGTAATGCTGCAAGTGTGGTCCTTAAAGAGTTTTTAAAAAAATTTTCTTTTTGATCAATTGGCTTGCATATGGAAGCCTGGAACTACGTCCTCAGAGGGGAGCAGGACAGCAAAGTGTTTGTGGGGCCCATCACTGGCTTAGGAGGCTTGAAGTAACCCCTCATCTTTTTGGTGGTGCTGGCAGGGAATAGTTTTAACCTTGATGTAATAGCCATCCCAAAATATCTCTTCTGAATAGCCTTACAAAAGCTGCCAGGCAAATCTTTCATAGCTTTAAGTATTACTGGTACTTTCCAGATAACGTAATTCTGCTTTTTCTGGGCCATTCCTAAAATATTACAGACACGCTGCATGATTGCAGAGGCAGCAGAACAACAAAACATTTGCCAACTCTGACTTTCTCCCTGCCACTGAGTTCCTGGGCCTTCTTGCCTCTCACATCCACAAAACACACTGATACAGTAGGTGAGGCTGTGGAAATGAGCTAAGACTCTGCTGTCCCTCTCATAGAATAAAAAAGCCAAATCTCTCCTTCAAACAGTTAGACTTTGATTTATGTCTCCAAAAGGCAGCAAAGTCCAATTTGTGCTTCTGCAGATCAAGACCAGGAACTAATCTTGATGTCCTAAAGAAATCATGATGGGTACATTGCCAGGGGATCCCTTTTTAGTGAGCTAGGAAGGGCTTTATGACAACTTCTGACTAAAGTTGTTTGTTAAATATCCAGATTGCAATCCTTTTAAACTTCTATAGAGCCAAATCAGCATCCTATTCCTACTTAAGAGATGGACAGCACAGGTTTGCCTGTGAAGCAGGTGCACAGTAAGATTTGGACAGCAGTTGAAAAGATGTGATGATAGATGTTGGAGCTAAATAGATTCTTTAAAAATAAATATTACTAGTGACTTAGGATTAAATTCTGCAGTTCTCACTTACACAAACCTGCTGAGCTTTCAGACTTATTGCACACTGCAGCACACAGATGTTGATTAAATCCGAGTGAAACTGGAGGCTTCAAACCTAGCCCTTTCACACCCAAACTCATTCTATAAATGGAAAAAAGGGGAGAAGAGAGAAAAGAAATCAGAAAAATAAAAAAACCTACAATGCTAAATATATAAGAGCCCTGCTACAGGTAAACTTGCAAAAAATATGAAATATATATTTTTTGCGGTTCAAGGCAAAAAACCCCACTGACTCCAATGACATAGAAATCTACCTTATTGTCACCATCTCACATTTCAGCTATGGTTCCAATGTCATCAAGAGTCTGTTGACTAATTCAGGCACAGAGCTACCTTGATTTGCATTAGCTTTTTGATTTGCACACACAATAGTTAAGGAAACAGACATTGTATTACCCTTTGTATCTGTACAGTTAAGCTCATACAAGCCTCGGTTTGTTAAAAACTATATGGTTTAGTGGTGGGCTTGGCAGTGCTGGGTTAACAGATGGACTCAATCTTCAAGGTCTTTTCCAACCTTAATGATTCTAGAATTCTAAGTCAATAGAAACTCTTCCATCTAATTTTTTTTTAATAAGGTCAAGTTACTTATAATATTAGTCTGTAAAAACTGATTTCTGACTACTTAATTCCTCTTGCAAAACAAATTGATTCATTGTAATATTGCTTGAGCTACTCATTAGCCTTTCATTTGAAATGACTTTAAATACATTTTTATCTTCCTTCTAGAGAAACATCACATTTTTCACAACTGGAAGAGAAGCAAGGACACTCTTCAGTGGGATACCACTAATCAGAACCTGCATTCTTGTTATTCAGCCATTTAATCATCCCTTGTCATGACAAAACTGCCTGCTTTCAGCAGCTTTACCTGAAAAAGAACTTGAAGAGTTTATTGCTTGGCAAATATTATTACAATGGGGGATAACTAAATGTCTCCCTCAAAAAACCCCAAACCAAACCAAAACCAAACAATTCAACAAAAACAGAAAGGCAAGATGTTAAAAAAGCCCTGACATTATTAATGGTAGTAACTGTAGCCAAGCAAACGCTGTAGCACTGAGAGTGGTGTGCTCCTTCTTGACACAGCCAGCTTAGGCTGGTCCCTGATTTGTGTATATAGTAACCAGCCCCAAACAGACCGAGTAAAGGGAGCCCCAGCTGTAAAACTTCCAGTTCAGTATATTAAGACCATCACACTCTTTGCTCTATAAAAAGCCACGTAGAATTAGGTCAAGATCTCTTTCCTTGCCACAAAGAAAAAATAGAAGGTGGCATTGAGTCCTTCTCTAAACAACCAGCTGAGAAATGGCACAGGGACCACAGAAGGTAAGACAACACTCCATGGCAGGGTAGAGAGGGATCCTCAGCGAAGAGCTAAAATTCTTCCCAAGCTTTGAGAGAGTTCAAATGAAAGTTCAGCTTTAGTGACTTCTGAGGGAGTAGCGGCTCTCCAAACAGGTGGGATGAATAAGCAGATGAGAAAGAGGTAGCACCAAGGGAAAAACCTATCCCTATTTAAAACAGAGGAGAACTAGGATTAATGAGGAAACCCAAACTAAAACAATCCCTTGAAGGCAAACAGCTTCAGATTTTCAAAAACTAACTACAGAAGGCTTGAAGACACCCCAAAACTCATTGCTGAGGGATGCGGAAGTGTGTGACTTTATAATAAGACAGGAATTAATCTGCTGCAAAAAAACAATCCATGGATTTTAGTTATATTGTCTCTACTGTCAATATGTGAAAATGAGGGCAAAGGATCTGATTTGCCTGTGGCTTCATGCATTCAAATGCACTTTTCACATGCAGCAATACCAGATGTTGTGCCTCTGTGTTCCACTTCTGACTTCCCTTTACAGTTGTACCTCTCTCGCCAATCTCCTCATGCAAATGCATGGCATCTAAATTATCTGTTTTCTTTTATCTAACAGGTCTTTGCCATGATAAGGGGCACATACAGAAGCTGGACAAAAACCTCAAGAAGGAAATTTGTAATTAAAAATAACCCGAATCTGTTAATTCTGGTATTAGAGTTTGTGCTTAAATAATATTCCAGGGCTCTTCACTTAAAGACAAGTGAAGGAAGGTTCTGCTCAGACCACCCAAAGCCAAGTTTTGACTCACCTGTCCTCTTGCTTTTTAGCAAGACAGGAAGAGCTCTTGTTCAACAGATCACGTAGATGGACACAGGAAGTACAGAACACATGTATTCTCACAGGAATAAGGCTCTTTAGCCTAATCCAGAACAGCCTAAATCACAGAGGATGGTTAGATGATGGAAATAAACACTCATTTAGAGTCCCATTCCTCACCATCTTGGCTCTTGTGATGAGCCCAGGTGGTGCAACACTTGGGGTTTCCCCAACAGCTTTGCTACTGAGCAGCAGCACTTGCACTGCCAGGGAAGGAGAGAGCAGGCATTAAATGCACAATACACGGCTAACAGCAGTCAGAAGCCACTGACCAGGTGGGCACAGCCTGGTGTCACTCTTCTTAGCATAAAATCTTGGAGCATTTCTTCATTATTCCATGCTCCTGAACATGAAGATCTCCTATATAGCCCCACAATTTTAAATAAATACTTAGAATCACAGAATGGTTTGGGTTCGAATGGACCCAAAGATCACCTAGTCCCAAACCCCCTACCCTGGGCAGGGACGCCTTCCACTAGACCAGGTTGCTTAGGGCCCCATCCAGCCTGACCTTGAACACTTTCAGGGATGGGACGTCCACAGCTTCTCTAGACAAATTGTTCCAGAGTTATCTGCTTTGTTGCCTTCTTTGAGATGTGTGTCACCTGATTGTATGCGAAAATAAGGTTAGGCCTGATTAACTTGACATGAAACATTTAATCAGCTAAAGAAAAAAAATAAAAAGGTTTCTGTAAAGCACTGGAACGGACTGCCCAGGGAAGTGGTTGAGTCACCATCCTTGAGTTACCTCAGCTAGGCGAGCAAAAGGAGCTCTCTACCAATAAGAAAGGATTTCTTATTTCAAAAACAATGAAAACAGTGTGTGTGGTTTGAGGATCATATTCAGTGTTCAGTGTTATCCTTCGCCTTTGGCTGCCCTTGTTTAGGAGGGCCACCACAATTAACTTTGGGTATTAGTGACTTCAAGCTAAGGAGTCATTCCAGAGCCATAAGGAATAGGATAAGAAAGTGCCAAACACCAAAGATCATAGAATGGCTTGTGCTGGAAGTGACCTTTAAAGGTCATCTAGTGCAATCCCCCCTGCAATGAGCAGGGACATCTTTTACTGTATCAGGTTGATCAGTAAAAGGTCCAACCTGACCTTGAATGTTTCCAGGGATGGGAATCTGTTCATCTCTAGCCTGTATTGACACTGGGAGTTGCCCCAACCCAGGTGCAGCACCTTGGACTCAGTGTTGTTAGACCTCATGAGATTCCCACAGGTCCACTTCTTGAGCTTGTCCAAGTCCCTCTGGAGGGCATCCCATGCTTCAGGTGTGTCAACTGCACCACTTAGCTTGATGTCATCTGCAAATTTGCTGAGGGTTCACTTGATCCCTTTATCTGTGTCATTGATGAAGATACTAAGTAACACTGATCCCAGTTTGGACCCCTGAGGGACACCACTTATCACCAATGTCCATTTGGACACTGAGCCCTTTACCATTCCCCTCTGGTTGTGACCATCCAACCAATTCCTAATCCACCAAACAGTCCACTCATCAAATCCATCTCTCTCCAGTTCAGAGAAAAGGATATTATGGGGGACCATGTAAAATGTTTTAAAGAAATTCAGATTAATGACATCCGTAGCCCTTCCCTTGTCCACTGATGTAGTTGCTCCATCACAGAAGGCCACCAGGTTGGTCAGGCAGGACTTGCCCTTGGTGAAGCCATGCTGGCTATCCCAAATCACCTCCCTGTTCTCCACGGGCCTTATCTTACCTTCTAGAAGGATCTGCTCTATGATCTTCTCAGGCACGGAGGTGAGGCTGACAGGTTAGTAGCTCCCAGGGTCCTTCTTCCTACCCTTTTTAAAGGTGGGTTCAACGTTTCACTTCTTCTAGTCACCTGGGACTTCACCTGACTTTTCAAATGTCATGGAGAGAGGCTTGGCAACTATAGCAGCCAATTCCCTCAGACTCTGGGATGTACCTCCTGGGGTCCCATAGACTTAGGCACAATCAGGTTCCTCAGGTGGTCATGAACCTGATCTTTGCTAACAGTGGGAAGCTCTTTTCTGCTTGTGAGCTCGATGCCTCCTATAGCTGGAGCAAAAAGGCTTCATCAGTAGGGTCGCCTTGATCAGGGGCCTGTCATAGACACTGACCAGGAAGTTTCCCTTAGTTGTTTGTACTTGAACAAACTGCACAGGTAATGTCAAGACAATGCCGTAGACATTTAGCTGGCTGCCAACTGCAGTTAAGAAGTCCCTGTGAGCTGGAGAATGCAAACCTGCTTTCCACATCCAGAAAAGTCCAGCAGATGCCTCCAGCAATAAGGATGAGGAGAATATACTCTAGAGCTGTGAGTTTGTCATTCTTCACCAGTCATTTGCCAGATCACCCACTTCAGCAAACTCTGTAGGATTCAGGACCCTGAATGTTTTAATCAAGGACTTGAGGCACACACTGAGCACATGAGACAATCTCTGAATTCCTAGAGTGGAAAAAACAATGTTTCTTTTCCATTGTTTTTTGTTTCCTGGTTTGTTTGCTTTTTTCCTTATAAATGCAAAAATCTCTTTATGTTTTTGATTACAATGTGGTTTTGCAGAGGTATTTTTACATAGCTGTCTCTGGTGCCATTAAGATCTCTTTCCCAGGTGGTTAGAGGCTGTCTCTGTGTATTATGTTATACTTGTCAACACTGAATTTCATTTATCATATTATCACCTCTCGTAACATGTCAAGAGATTCTTTTGGAACTCTGCAGCTTATTTTTGTTTTCACGGTCTTGAATAATTCTACATTATTGTCATCACGTTATTTTCTACATTTCCCATTAACTCTTAGGAATACACTCAGCAGCACAGTTGCTCCTGGGTCATTGTAAACCTGACCATTTATTGCCTTCTTGCTGTTAACAAATTATTAAAAAAAAAGCAAAATGACTCCTTATCCCAGCAAAGCTCAATTCCTGTAAAGATCTTAAGTTAGTGACCTTTGAAAAGGTTGTGGAAATTCACATATGCTGTAAACTGGAGGACCCTGAACTACATGTTTGTAGATACCGTCAAAGAACATATAAAACCTTCTTCCTTTCCCATCCTATGCCTATTACTTATCAGCTAACACCAACACTGCTGTTCTTCTCAGTTTCCCTGACACAGATGTCAGACTCACTCGCTCCACTGTTCCCTAGATCCGTCCAAAACCCCCCTAGACGTACACCTCACATTTGTATCATTTCCTGTGCTTTGATACCAAGCCTACTTTCAGATGCAGGCACCGTGCTCTGGTTCACAGCTGGTAACTTAACTGCAGAGTTCCGGGTAGCCACCATCTGATCCTGGTGCTCTGCTTCTATTAAATTCATTGACAAGTACATCTTTTAACTTTTCTGGTTTAACCTTGCCTTCTTTTGGTACAAATCTGGCAGGTTTCTTGCTCCTGATGGGTTAAATGACCATAACATTTTCCTATCTCTCTCTCGCAATTTTTCTAACTGATTTTTTAACAATTTTACATTATTTTACATTGAACTTGTTACCTTTAACAGCAGAGAAACTTTTAAATTTAAATTTGTTTTAAATTTAAATCACTGTAATCTATAATCCAATAATATGAGTATAGTTTTACTCTGCCTGTACACTACCTACACTACCAATTAGGTTTCATATAAGTGGGCTTAACCCCCCCCAAACCTACCCAAGCTACACAATTCATACTAAAAATAAATACATTCTAAAAATATTTGAAGTTTTCTTTACTTCATTGCATTTTTCAGCCTGTTGCATTTTGTCTTCCACCAATGGCAAAATTCCCATGAGTGCTTTGAGAAACAGAAAAGCCAATTGCATAATCCAGAGCTTTGTGGAATTTGATGTTGAGTTAATAACTGAAAATCACTCTTTTGCACATAGAACTGAGGAGCTGTACCCTCCCCAGCCTTACTATTCATGGAAGTCAGAAGGAATTTTAATTCCATGGGGCTACCCCTCCAGACAACACACATTTTCAATGTTAAAGAAGTGCTTGGAGATAGAGTGTAGAACAAGAAGTATTTATAGAAATTACATAGTAAATCTTTGTCAACTAACACTACATTTCAGAGCATTAGTGTCGATCCCTTTATCAGTTATAAAAAAGAAATTAAGCCATGCCTGCATCAGTCATAAGCTGTAACACTGTCCATACAGTTGGCATCCTTTCTAAAAGAGATATAACACAGAGTAAGCCAGTTCCTCTGATTTAATTTAAAAAATAAACTGTTTATGTCCAGCATCAACCCCATTGCCAAAGCTTAGGACACAACTTTGACAGCAGCACCAGTCTGAGCTACATTCACCCCTGGTGACAAATACAATAAATATGACAGTGGGAACATGCCTGTTAAAAAAGAACCACATCTTAACAAAAGCTATGGCAGTCATTCCAACAGCAGTATATTTGCTCCTTTATTTCCAATAACAGGACGTGGCTCGGGACCACTCATTTGCAGTACTTGTAAAGTCAGGCGGGTCTGTGAAATGCAGTGCTTATATCAACCTAATGCAGTTAATATCTTAATACTAGCTCCCAAGTATAAATTAAAAAGTATCTTTTAACTATAAACTTTCAGAGGAAATAAACTGGTGAACATCTGAATGCAGAGCCAAGTGTCTCCTATACTTGGTGTGACTACTAGAAACAGCAGCTAATGCGTGAAACAGCCACAGTGACAGGAAAGGTTCATTTTTTCCCTCTGCCACTCTTCAGGAGAGCATTACCTGAATTCAAAAGCTCTTCATCCAAAAATGCAGATGCCTATACATTGAGTTAAAAATCTACATTTCCTCCCACCTCCCCCATTTCTATTGCCAGCCTTCAGTTGTTCATTAATTAGCCAGGGGTTGTTTTCTAGCTTTATGACTTTCAAAGTTGCTTTTAATTTTTTCTGTCTTCTAGTTAAATTTCTTTCCACAGAAACTTTTCCAAGAAGGAGAAAGGAGGGCAGAAGGGCAGCAAAGGAATAAATGCATATAAGCCTCTCAAATTCTTGAACCATGAAAGGAATACACATTTGATTTATCTACAACATCTACAACATCCACCTGTTTTAAATAAAGTAACTGCAAGATTTTCTGATTAAATTGGTATTTTCAGGTTTGCACTCTCTCTTTCAGTGGATATAATATCTCCTATGGTTATGACCTGCACTAAAGACAGTGGGAAAGTTGTTGTTTCCTTAGGAATGTCAGTTCCCTATACCCTCTGTGACTCAGGACAGGGGAGGGTACCCAGAGCTTCCCCAGCCAGACACTCAGCAGGGCAAGTAAGACTTGACCTTTTCCTGGCAGTAGGAGCTTCACAAACTTTTCTCTGCACTCTGCTGCCAAGTGGCCACACACGTTATTTATGCTCTAGTTTGCCCACAGTAAGTTGCTTGCTTGGTTCAGCTCTGCTGACCTAAGGCAAACACAGGGAGCACTCCATCTGCAAAAACAGAACAAGAGGTTGGAGGAAACTGAACCTTATTTCTGAAGGTTAGTATGCTTGGGACTTCAAAGTCTAAAAGAGTTTTCATTTTGTACTGCAAATGTGGAAGAGTTTAGTGTAACATATTAAGTTCTTGGAGCGCTGCCTGGTAATGTTACTCTAAATAGCCTGCAATCCGACTGGCCAGAGAGGAGAGTTATTCTTTTCAGGTGCACGCCTGTATAAAAAACCTCTGGAGCATGCATCCACCCACAGGAAACTTCCCGTGCCCTGTCACATCAGGTACCCACACAGCTGCTCAGCTAACTTCATTTGTGTTCTCTGCTAACTAACAACAGAATTACCTTTGCCTGAATTCTTGTATTTCAGGTCAGCTCTGTTTGCCAGCAGAATCCAGCTTTCCTAACCCCTTCTGTTTTGTGAGGATTGACTGTCACTGCTGGTTTTCAGTATTTGGGTCCATTTACCTTGTGAATTGAAATATCATATAAGTTTCTTATATTGATATTCCTAGCACTGGCATTTTCTTTATTTCCTAGCATTTATACTGGTTTTTTTTTTGGTTTTTTTTTTTTTTTTAATGTAATGTATTTTTTTAATGTAATGTAACATGAGAAAATTGCATGACCTTAAGAAACAGAGATGTTACTGTGTGGTAAGAGTCTATGGTTAAGCCCTGTCTTGCAAAGAACACACTGTAATTACATTTCCCATGTGAGCAAATGAAATTGGCTTTTGCCCAAATACTTCAGACTAAACCAGAGTACACTGTGCAACTTTGTGTAGAGGTGAGAGAAACACATTTCAGCAGAATTGTGTTTACATTACCACTCAATAATCTACTTTTTTTTTTTTTTTTGCCACATAGCTAGATTTGAAAAGCTCTTTCTGAGCAATGGATTTCAACAGTTTAAGAGGCACAAAGTTTATTATTATAGGGGATAAACTGTGTTACCTTAAGGTTTATCATCATCTTACAATTTGCCCTTAAATGTTTGATTACCTTGTTAATTCTATGTGGTATTGTCAAATAGATATAATTTTATGAATTATTCTTTCTTCCTTAGGTTTTGAAGAAATCAAATGTGATTTTGTAAGTTTTGTTCACAACAGCTTAAGGCTATTACTGAAGTCAATGCTGGTCTTAAAACTCTGAAAGAATTTAGATGATTATTTCCCAACAGGATCAATTTGGAAAAAAACTGGCTGCTCACATTCAGAAAAAGCCAACACTTTCAAAGGGAACAGATTTTACTCGCAACATTATTAAATCAAAATTCTTTTAGAGATATATAGTTTTCAGTAAAATATGGAACAGAAAAATATCAAACCAGTAAGAAATATTTTTTATAATTCTTGAAGCGCATCAACAACTTGACCATATTACATATAGAGGGTGTAAAAATGCAACCACCTATTTGCAAATAGCTTCTCAATACTCACCTGTAGTCTTCAGGTAGTTTGCCACTTAAAATGATAAAATAAATGCATCAATAAGGCCAAGACACTAATATTCTTGAATTCTTGAATTTATATGACTAAAACTGTCCTGTAGAGTTTGCAGCTAAAAAAACAAGCCATACTTTTAACTCCTATGAAATATATAACATAATAATTATGGCAATAGAATGTGTATATATATATATATACACACACACATATAAACTGCTTTCTGTTTAGCAAAAGCTACACCTATGATAAGATATTAATATAGCATCGTGAAGCCCCAGTGATAAACCAGAGCTCAGTGTGTTAGATGACATACAAATGCAGAGTGCCTAGTGTTTATCAACAAACTTGTATTTATTAAGCATGTTTTCAAACTGTTTTCTGGAATTCACCACTACCCACAGCTAACTGAAATTGTGGCCTGTTGCAGTGACTCGTTTAAGGAAAGAAAAAAAATACAGAGGGATCACTTTCTACTCAGACTGACAAATTACAGTTTACTCATTAAAAAAGCCCTTCTGGTTTTATACATGGAAAAGTACTGGACAAGATAAAGTTTCCTCCTGCTGTTTAATTTCAGGATTGGCTTTTTCATTTATATAGCACAAATTTCATGCTACAAGACCCTTACAAAAAAACCCCCACCAAAACAAAACAAAACACTCATCCCAAACTCCCGGAATATGGCAATGTAGTGCTCTGCATGTTTCAGCATGAAATGTTAAGAAGACTGGGTCTTTAACCAACTGTTTTCTGGCTTTAGCCATCACCAGTTCTGACAGATTCTTCTCATTTCATTATGTACCTTCCCAATTGCCCAAGTCTTATTTTTCACAGAGATTTCCTAAAACATTTAAACATGACCAGATTTTATTCTAGCTCAAGGCATGAAGGAGGTATTGCTGAAAACTAGAAGTCTACTTTTGATTACATGAGAAACCACTGTCGTTGGAAGGAGGCACAATGTCATGTGTGACCCGTGGACATGGATGAATTCACTCGTCAGGGAATGCCGTAACTGCAGCATTAACTTCAGCCTCTTAAATACTGTCATCACATCTGAAATCACACACAAAAAGTGCACAGCCAGAACTTGTTACTAGCCAGATGGAGGGCCTCTGAAGAAAAGAAAATCAAAATCTGCAGAAATCAATTTCCTTCAAAGCACTCTTTTCTGAAACAGTATAAAATTGCTGTCAAGACTGAGCAAATGCAGTGTCAGAGGAATTAGAATCTAAATCCCATCCTTGTGAATAAACAGAGCAGCAATAAGGAATATATCACGTATCAGTAAAACTGCAATAGTGTCAATATCATGTCCAAATAAACCACTCACACAAGTCAGCAGGTACTCTGCTCCTTAAAAAACTACCTGCAGGCATTGCTGAACTTTTTGGTCACTGCCAAACATTTACCCCTTCTGGTCAGGATATCCACAACAGCCTCCTGCAGTATGATGCAACCCAAATTATACAACGCTTAGTCTGCAGTGCCTGGGGCTGGAGAGAGCAAATATGCAGTCTCAAGAATGAGCAGAATGGATAAATGTTTTCATCATGGATAAAAACATAGCTCACTCCAGCTGTCAGGTTATGTGGGAAGGGTGAGCTTGTACAGCCTCTGGCCAGAGCAGGTTATGAACCTTTTTTTTGCTCTTTACTGTGTGTGTATACCTTATCTATTTTTCTATCTATATACACACACAGATATAGGCTGGTGCTTCACTGAATAAAATTCCAGTCAAGCAAGAAGTGTCGCTGACATATTACTCCCCAGGTAAATTTAGATCCAGTCCTATTCCTGCTTTTATTGATATTAGTTGGTATCAATCAGTTCCTTTTTAGGCTGGGTGCTGCCCTGTACACTGAGGATGCACAATCATTCACAACACATACAATTCTCCAAAAAGCCCTATGGATTCAAACTGCTCACTGCAATGATTTCCTGACTGCTATCTGCATACTCTGCAGTTCACTACATTTCAGAGTAATTCATTAAGCTGTTCTGCAAGAAAAGGCAGGGAAGATTAGGTAACTGGATGCTGAGACAAAATCAAGAGCACTGGTTGCAGCAAATGAAACAGTTTTATCTCAGGAATGCCAAGTCCCAAGTTTTTTGGAAAACAGTAAATTGCACAGATTAGAAGTCATAGATGTTAAAAGACAGTTATCTTTCTCAGTTATTGCTTCAATTGATAAAAGTAGCTCAATTTTCAGACTGATTAGTGGCATCAATTCAGTGACATAATGCAAAGAGTCTGTATAAATGTTAAAATAAACACAATAATAAATATGATAAATGTGATAAAATAAAAATTCTGACAGCATTACTGCATTATCAGAAAGTGGTCATAACACTCAGTGGAGTGGGAATATTATGTCATCTTGTCCCTTCAAACCATCACTGAAAAAAACCCCCAAAAGTCCACCAAAGTCCACCCAAACTACTCATGTCTTCTTCCAGTCATGTCTCATACAAAGAGAGTGCCTGCAAGATTTTACATTAGTTTTCCCCTTCTGTTTCAGTTCTTCTGCTATGATCTCTGCACAGCAGCCACCATTTCCCAACAAAATTCAAAGAGCAATGGACTGCCAATCTGAGGAAGAAGAAACCTGTGAAGAGCAGTGTGACTCTGAAAACTGCACTTGCAGCTCCAAGCATGCAGAATCTGACACAGGTTTAATCCCATTTAAATTCTGCAATTGCTATGGCATGCTAGCAGTTCCTATTTTGATTTTTGTCAGTCTTCAAATAGTAGATGTCACCATGTCACTTTGCCTTTTGACATCCAATTTTCCCATTTCTCCTTATGTTTGCATATATTATCAGACTAAATCTACAAAAAAATTACTATCTCCATAATTCAGATGTATATTTAAAAAGGTCTCTGAATTTTACTTGGACATCTAAGAATTATTTGTCAATTACAATCAGAGATATGATTATAATATGCATTAATTGGGCTGGCACTGTTGAAGCTGTGGTATTACAAATTTCAACAGGCTAAACTGCTCCAACAGCTACCAAGGATTCCTGGCAGGTAACAATTAAAATCCATGCTAGCCAGAGCAAAATTTTTCTTTGCAGTTAAGGTTAATTCTGTGCATATCCTGCTAACAGGCTTCCAGCAACAGTACAGTCATTCAGATCTGTGTCCTTGTTTTCAGTGAGATCAGATGGAACAGTTCAGCACAGCTCTTCTGAAAAGCCTCACCCATGAGCCTGCTTGCTATGATGAGACACACTAGCACAGCCATAGTACTGACTTGCTGAACCACACTGTTTTGTCAACACATACTTAAAGAGTATCTTACAACTCTCCTTCTGTGGAAGGATGCTTAAAAAACAACCACTAAAAAGAGTTAGGTTTTCTTCAATGAAAGAGGTAAATTCTAATCTCTTCTTATTTAAAAAGACATTTGATGTTCTAGAGCTGTTGACCCCACAAATGAAATCTACAGCACAAACACCTACATACTATCTTCATACTCAATATGAACTATCTTACCCCAAAATACAAGGTAACTTGGTCCTGAAAGTCTTCTAGCTGTAATTAGAACAACTTTATATTTGATTTAGTAAATTGCCCACGTGAACACTCAGAATGGCAGGAAATGACCATTGTTTCTTTCACTACCTGGTCAGCCAGAGTGTCTGCTTTTGGACAGCAGCTAGTCTTCACTGAAAGGGTGGTCAGGCATTGGAACAGGCTGCCCAGGGAAGTGATCAAATCACCATCCCCAGAAGTGTTTAAAAGATGTGGCACTTGAGAACATGTTTTAGTGATGAACACAGAGGTGCTGGGTTGGTTAAGGGTTAGATTCAACAATCTCCCAGATCTTTCCCAACCTTAATGATTCTGAAATTCAAGGCCGATGGCCTGACAGCTTTCTAGTCTGTGTGCCCACACACTATTTTTGCAAGACACTTTTTACCAAGTTGCATATAAAGACACCAATTTCAACTTTTCTCTCACAGGCTCACCAGTAACTCTCAAAATACTGCAGAACTGGGTTCCTAGAGTTTCGCACTACTTCGATAAAGAGCACTATACATATGTTGGCCACCGGATCATCATTCAGGAGTCCATAGAACACTTTGGAGCCGTGGTATGGCCGGGGGTAAGTGCATGACACGGCAGAAAGCTGACAGGACACAAGAGTAAACCATGACAGCAGCACACAAACATTAAGGAAGCTTTCTTAGATGATACTTCCGACAATGGAGGTTTCCCTACGCAGGACAAAGACCTTCAGCAGAAAGTTCTGCCTTAGGGTAATTTGCCAGTTCACACCAAAAGGACTATGGCATTAAAGCATTCGTAAATTGGATGCAGGCGTTCAAAAAAATTCAGAAAGGGAACTGAGGAAGAAGCATTCAGCTTCCTTCATGTTTCCAATCAGTCACTGCTAGGAGGTAAGCAATCAGCAGTACAAAAAGGAGGCTGAAAAAGAAAATTGTGAGAGATTAAATAAAGGAGGTTATAACAATTAAACATGCTTCCTTTAAAGAACAGGCTGGAACAGCTCCATCACAGTATAGGAAACCACACTTGCAAACAGTTCTTCAATCTCTGTTTCTCCTGCTCTTAAAAACAGAATTTCACATGGACTGAGAAAACTGCCTTTGAGGGAAGAGAGGGTCAACGATAAAGACATGAAAATTAGGATTTCAAAATTTTCAGATCCACATTTATTTAAAAAGCTCACAAAAAAATGGCAGACAATTTCAAAACAATAGAAAGAAAGCGTATGTGTGGGTGAAACAGTATCTTATTTTGACATGTCCGATCATCAATTCGCACATTAATCAGGTGTTAGAATGCAGATGGTACAACTATCCAAGAAAATGGAGAGGTTGCACAAATTGGACTAGTGATTTATTAGCTGTCAGCTTTCTCAGAGTAGGTAGACAGTGTTGCATTATGAAAAGCACAAGAATTAAAATAGTAACACAACTCTGAAGAAGAGAAGCAAAAGGGGGAAGACAGTTTCTTTGGCATCAGTTTATGTTGTTTATAAACAGCCCCTTTATATTCTATTGATAAGATCTTTACAAAGGCCTGACAAACAATATTTCCATACAGTGCTGTTTCCTTTTTAAAGTTTATATGATTACCAAGACAAGTGTCAAGTTGGTAAATAAATTTTTAATATTTCCTTTGCTAAAAAAAATTGAAAAAAAACAGGTTTTCCAAAAATCTCTGCTGAAGTCTGAATTTACTTGATAATAGCAATAATAAAGCATAACATTTATGATCATAAACCAGAACATTACTTTTTACATATTGTTAAATCTCGTTTGGTGCTCTGACTGTATGGTTTACATTTTACCACTGCGTATCTTGAGCTGTCAGAAGACTCACATAGAAATGTGTAGCAAATCCATATCCCATAAAAGTAAATTAAAAATAAACTGCTTTAATTTTTTAATATAAAAAAACAGAACATCGCAATTCTTTCCATATTACATTTTTATGTTACACCCTTCAGTGTTTTTCATTTTACTAAAAAAACCAACACCTTTGCATAAAAACATCTAATGAATTTTTGTGCAACTTAGCTGTTACCCTCTTATGGATATGTGTTAACCATTTTAGGCACTGGCTTTATCTCAATATCTGGAATCAAATCAAGAACAATTCAACCTCAAAGACAAAAAAGTTTTGGAAATTGGTGCTGGAACAGGCTTGCTTTCCATTGTGGCCTGTATCTTAGGTTGGTAAATTTGTATTTTCTTTTAGATTTTCTGTGAAAGATGATTTAGTCCTGCCACTGTGACTTTAAGGAAATGAAACAACAATTGAAATAAACTTCGTCACTGGTTGTTTGGTTTTTTTTAAATGAAAATTATTGTAAAAAACTCTTTTGTTAACTACCCTAGTTACTGCCAAGGGGGAGGCTGGAGAAGTTATGTAGATAAAGTTTTATATATGTTTAACTATTTATCTATGAATTCTGCCATGTTTCGAGTGAAAGGATGAGAGGAAATGGCCTTAAAGTTAGATGTTTTATTTTTTTTACTGTAGAGTGGTTTAGGCATTGGAATAAGTTGCCCATGGAGGTGGTGTAGTCACCATCTCTGAAGTTTTCAAGAGGCATCTGGATGTGGGACTTGGGGAAATGGTTTAGGGGTGATTATGGCAGAGCTGGGTTCACAGTTGGACCAAATGATCTTGAAGGTCTCTTCTGACCTTGATGATTCTGTGAATTGAAACAAATTCATGTTTTCTTTAGGAGCTCATGTTACAGCTACCGATCTGCCTGAAGTTCTTGAAAATCTCTCATATAATATTTCAAGAAATACACAAAACATGAATATGCACAAACCTGAAGTGAGAAAACTGGTATGGGGAGAAGGCCTCAACGAAGATTTTCCTGTATCAACTTACCATTATGATTTCATACTGGCAACTGATGTTGTGTACCATCATGCAGCTCTGGATCCCCTGCTAGCAACAATGGTGTATTTTTGTAAGCCAGGAACAGTATTACTATGGGCCAATAAATTCAGATTTACTACAGACTACGAATTTTTGGAAAAACTTTCCAATATATTTAACACAACTATTCTAGCAGAATTTCCAGAATCCAATGTCAAGTTGCTTAAAGCCACAGTAAGAGAAAATTAAAGAGAAAACTATCACTATTCTTGATTTAGTGGCAGGACCTCACAGTTTGGAATGCTTTGCAGGATTATGTTGCACCTTATGTGCATTTACATTTGTAAAGTCGCAGTTGTATTTCAGTTTTGCATTGCAAGTATTGAAAAAACTAGCAAGGCAAAGGATACGGCAATTTGTCTCTGGTTGATACATATGACCTGTTCAAACAGACCAATTTCCCTTCACTGAAGGAACAATTTTCATAGCAGTAGTCAGTAACAAGGCTTTAACAAAAAGCACTGATCTTCTGGGCTGCACTGAACTTTTGTTTGTAAGGTGTTTTCTTTCAGCAAGTTTTTTTTATGTACTAATCCAGAAACCAATACAATTTTTAGCTTCAGTATTTTTATTAATTATAAAAATCTTTTAAAGTATCAGAGTGCACATAGTGTTTTTTTGATCTTCAGCTTTGCACATTTATTCTGCTGTGGTTTATACTTTTAACATTAATAAACATATATGTATAGCTTTACAATATCCGATCAAGATGTAACTGTCTGGCACTTTCATACATGTATCAGTCTGTCCTTGATACTCAGCTTCACACAGATTTTTGAGTTTGTCTGAAATCACTCCAAAATGAAGATTTACAAGAGCACCTATGCATCAGCAATTCAAACACCATAACAGTTTGAGAGGTTGAATTTTTCTTAAAAAAAATTAAATGTAAACTCTTGCAAACAATACACGTATTCCATTATTTTTGTCTAATAAGTAAGAGTTTAGCCACTCTTGAAGTAGCTTTAAGGCCTTCATACAACTGAAATTAAGATCAAACATGTTAAAATTCAGTTTATCGTAAAAAATACAGAACTTTTACAGGTTTGCAGTTAAAAGTAACAGTTCAGAACCTAACATGCATGCAGTAAGTCTTTCCAACCTGATTCCAAATCCTTGGTGTTGGCAGTTCTGGCACATCCATTGCCAGCAATGGGATGCACAATAAGGAAACTCCCTAATTATAGGAGTTAGGTTAACAGGTATTAACTGTACCCAGGTGCCTTTACTGATAAATACACACAATTTAATAATCAGCATTCAGTAATGAAAACATGCGTTCGAATAAAAAGTCAAACTTATCTTTTTCTATCCTGCCCCATATAAAATCATTTTAATTTTACAACTGTTGATTTTCTAGAATACGCAATAATCAGGTGGATACATGACAGGAAGCCAATTCTCAGTGAAAGTTGCACAATGAGTCCATCCAAGCAACTTCATTAGCTGAAGAAAAAAAGCAGACATTAAAAAAAGAGTCATTCTTTTTAACATCTAAATCTAAACGAACACTGCACAGATATCAACATCTTACTAAAAATGTCAGTTATAGAAAGATAACAGATTGGAGAACTAGTGATCTTTGAATTCCTTAGTCCTGAAAGGGGGAAATTTCTGCCTCCCCCATATGATCGACAGTCTTTTAACTCAATGCACAAAAATCTTATCCTAGGAACTACCGTAATTTCCATTAATTCTCCACCTATATTCTACTAACAGTAATTATGATTAATAATAGTAAAAAATAATAGTGGTTAAACCGCAACATAACAGGATTTTAAATATGCAGATATCTTTGGCTAAGCTGTCTACCTCCTTTATGCCCCAAAGGAAGTTCCATAAAGTAAATCTGCTAAAAATGACAGTTACTCACAAATGAGTTATTCTAGAAAAAGAAATCACTATCAAAAATGGAGGGCAAGCTACCAAAGCCTGGATAAAGATAAAATGTTCCATTTAGTGGTTTCTAAAATGTAAAAAGTATCAAAAATTCCAAAAGACTTATATCTTGCTCTTAAAAGTTTACTCAGCATGATCATAGTCTATTACTTGACCAAATACTGCTTACCTGAATGCAGTTTTTCAAGTTGTCCTTTGTTGGTTTTTCTTCTGCAAGTTTTGTGGCAAACTTGAGACCTCTCCCGTACATTTTATTTACCAATGCATGCTTATAGGCAAAAGTCAAAACCTACAATGCAAATTAAAAAAACCAAAACAAATTAAGTATATCTTACAAGGTTTGACAAGTAATAGCAAATTCTGTTCAGGCAGAAGAAGTGATTCAAAATAAAACATTTACAGAAGATAGCTTTTTCTTTGCAGTAAAACAGATGATTCCCAGTAGTAGTTATAAACATGAACTTCCTAGAGACTATTTCTGACGAACATATTTGACTTCAGAACGTCTTATGTAACACAGATGTCACTATTCTAATTTTTCATTTATCACACTTCTAGCTTCTTTGGATTTTCATTCTCTAGAGGCAACTGTATGGTACATTAAAAAAAAAAAATTAAAAAAAAAAATCAAGAACCAGGCAGGTATATCTTCAACCCACAGAAGCAAAGACCCAACTGAGATTTTTGATTCCTAGGTAGTCACTAACTTACTGCAGAAAAAAGTATGAATGTACATAGTGAATGATATATATACAGACACAGACAGAGAAATGCACATAATTATAAAAAAGCAATGAAGACAGGTAAGCATGAAGACAAGCCTCAGGTTTCAGGTGAGCTCCTCACTATTGGTAATGTCTTAAGAAGAGATCGTAAAAAAAGCTTTCTCTTGATAACACTAACTAAAGAGCCAGTTGACAGTCCCTATCAATGCAGTAACTAACATAAGCAAACAAATGTGTTTCCTTGAGTGCTAATGTGAAATAAATCAGGTTCTTAACACCAAACACTGATAGCATTCAGGGTTCTGCAAGATAGTTCATACCATTTCACCAGCTACAGCGCTAAAAATTAGAGCAATCAAGACACTTATCTTTTATTCCCTTTGGAACACTCATAGCAAATAGGTATTTTTTTATTTTTTACTGAAAAGTGACATAGCAGTAAAGTTGGTGAATATGGTGGTATGTCTGTTGTTGGCAGCGTTTATGAAATCTTGTATTAGAGTTTGCCATTCATTTCCCCTCATTCATCACAATATTTGTCCTTCCCTCTGACTCCACAATAAAAGTTAAATTTTCCCACTTAAATTATCCCATTAAGAAAAGCTAACAAAAACTCTTACAGGATGTTTGGAAATATGTTTTGCATAAAAAAGTAAATTAAATATATCTCAAGAATATAAACATTAAGGAACCAGAGACCTGAATCTTGCAAGGACTGAGGAACCTGCCTAATTTTATCAGCCTGAACACTTTCATTTAGTGTTAATCACATGCACAAGTCTTTGCAGGATCAATATTTAAAGGACAGGTAAAAAAGAAATAACAAGCTCAATTATCAAGCAAGTAAAGGTGCAATTTTGAAGCTCCAAAATACTATGTCAAGTACTCAGAGTTCCTCATTCTTGTTCTTCTATCTTCAGGTACTTATTTTGCTGTGTTGAAGTATTCACTTAATCTGTTGTAGCTTAAAACACACACATATATGCAACAATGAGCATACAGCACCATTCACAGATACGATTTTCCAAATATTGCTATTGGAAAAACACTTTGCCATGCTGCATTCTCAATCCAACTATGCTGGATATTTTCCTAAAGCAAAACACATTAGCAAACATTTCTGAATAACCTCTCAGTGGATCCATTAGCATTTAGTTGGTTAAACTAAACTTAAAAAAAAAAATTCCCTTCTGTAAAAGATGATAGAACCACAAAACAAAAAACAAACAAACAAAATAAAATCAAATGAAAAATGCATTGGAGCTCTCAGCAAATATAACATATCGGAGGCTAACCAGAAATAATGTCACTGCTCTATTAAGAAAGCTCTTACCTGACCCTCTAAGTTTTGAATGGTTATTGAACATCAGTGATAAAGGCAGGAGGAAAGCCACTTGACAGCATTTCTTTCGTAACAGGGCTTCCTAGAGTTTTTATGGCAAGAAAACAAAGCATTTTACGAAACACCCTTGCTCTGGCCAAATAAAAGTTTGGGTATTTCTAAATGAGAAAAAGGTTCTCTGCTGGACCAAAAGGTTGAAAACAATGCTCCAAGAGCTCTTGATAAAAGACAATTTCTGTTGTAGTGCTTGGAAAAAAACCCTCAATCAACCGTATACAAGTTCAGTAAAACTACTAAAAATTCATTAGCACTTTAGAAGTTAAGAACAATCCATGAATTGCTTTAAGATCGGAACTGGTTTACGAAGAAAGGTGTTAAGATATTTTACAACTTGTACACATGTTGGTCAAATTAAGCCTTATAATTATTGCAAGCTTTATAAGGTCACAGAAGTAAAGATTATGGTTCCTTGATGTGTGTAAACAAAATGTAACCTGGAATGCTATTCAGATATAAAACAAAAACCAGCTGCTATATGAATGTATAAAACCAGCAAAGAAACCAATTTGCAGTATCCAAAAGCAAATTTCTAGATGAAAGAAGAGGAATTAATTCAAAGTATATTAGTATTATTTAATAATTGCAACAAATACAATTAGGGCTAGCTTTTACATCACAAATGATACGGCCCAGAGATTGTACAAAGAGCGATAAGAAGGGTAGTAAGAAAAGGTAACACATACTTCTAGGATACTGAGGGGAGGAAAAAAAAAGATATCACTGTTAGATACTTTATTCCCCAAGCTAACAGCCTGGAATACTCCACGTGCTAGGAGTCAGACCCATGAAAATGGTTGAACATCTGACTCCTAATTAGCTGCCTAACTTGCTATTGGCTATAAAGATGTTTAGGAGAGTAAAATGCTAAAACGATTTCTCCTAAAACATTTGTAGGGCTGAAATATTTAAAAACCTGAAAACACTCTTAGAAAAGTGTTTGAATCCAGCAACACTAAACTACCTAAAAAACCTGTTCTAGTGTCCTAATGTTGTTACCTATGAAAACAGATTTGTATAATCAATTACTTCATTATTTAAGCAGTTGATTAAAATATATCTACATGTACAAATCGTTAAAATACTAGATTAAACAATATAATGTGTAGATAACATACTGCAACTACTTATTAAGAACACTGAGGTTATAATGTTTACAATTCACAGCAAACGAAAAAATTGACTCATTTTCAAGAGAGGGAAGGCAATTAAGGGAATCAAGTATCCAGCAGCAAGTTTTTGGCAGTGACTGAATACAATCAGCTGGAAGAAACAGCTGCATCTAATGGTGCAGACAGTACTAGGAAAAATAATGCAGGCTAAAGATGTTTAAAGGACAAGATGGAAAAGTCTGCACCTTTTACTTGTTTTTAAATGTGACTTTAGGTTTGTCCCCAACAGCTAATAAAAGTTGAGGGGCATTAAATTATACAGATTGGTCATTCCCATTAACAAACATACAACATCCTACTACTCTCCTGTAGCAGCTTTGTTTAAAACTGAGGATTTTGGTCTACAAAATTTAAAGCTATGTTCTAGGTAAAAGAAAAACTGCACAACTTATATTCCATTACTGAAGACCCTACAGTGCTGTCATAAACATGTCAGCATAAGCAATCAAATGCTGCATAAAGCTGTCTCAACTAGAGTTTACTTGAAATGCTTTTGTGTACACAAGGGACATAAATATTTTCTTTCATGTTTCATTTAAAATGAACCTTCAGAGAAGAGCTGAAAGTCTGAACAAATGCACTTACTATCAAAAGGAAATTTACTTCCCTACACATTTGCTACAATACAGGGAACAAGCACAACATTTCCATGAGAAACAGGCAATTCAAGGAAACCAACAAATGCCCTGTGGCCACAGAGGTGCAACAGCTGCAGAGGAGAGATGAAACAAGTGACAGTACTTGGTTTACTAGAGGGTGAGCAGAAGCACACAGAAAAGTGATGACATTCCTGATTCATCTCTTTGTTTTCAAAAATTTACTTAGCCTTTTAATTACTGACATCTGGATGTAATTTGATTGGTAGAAAACTTAGAACTAAAAACACTTAAAGCAATGTTTCTATCTAAAGCTCTCTATATATACTTGAATGATCAGTGCAGTATTCAAAAGCCTTATTTCCATGCTTTCTCATCCAGGTGTTCCATCTTTCAAGTGCCATGTCCACATACAGAAGAGGTCCACATTTTAATTTACTACACACTGCTTTAGAATATGCTGGTTGCTTCTTGAGGATTCTCACTGAAGGACATTCATACAAAGTCTGTCTCCTGTCTGACTTGACTATTCCACTCTACCCTTCCTTCTCTTTCATTTCTGCGCTGGTTTTGGCTGAGCTAATTTTCTTCATAGTAGCTGGTATGGGGCCCTGTTTTGGATTTGTGCTGGAAACAGGGCTGATAACACAGGGATGTTTTAGTCATTGCTGAGTAGCACTTGCACAGAGTGAAGGCCTCTCACCCCACCTCACCAGTGAGCAGGCTGGGGATGCACAAAGAGTTGAGAGGGAACACAACCAGCACAGTTGACCCCAACTGACCACAGGGATATCCCACACTGTATGGTGTCATGCTCAGCATATAAAGCTGGGAGAAGAAGGGGGAATAGGGGAGATTTGGAGTGATGGTATTTGATTTCCCAAGTCACAGTTACATATGAGGGAGCCTGGCTTTCCTGGAGATGTCTGAACACCTGCCTGCCCATGGGTAGTGGCAAATGAATTCCTTGTTTTGTTTCACTTGTGTCACGGCTTTTGCTTTACCCGTTGAACTGTCGTTATCTCACCCTGAAAGTTCTCACTTTTACTCTTCCAGTTTTCTCCCTCGTTTCACCACAGGGGAATGAGCAAGTAGCTCTGTAGCTCTCCTGACCATCAATCAGTTTAGATTTCAAATTGAGTAGTAAAACCAAGAGGAAAAAGAAGACAAACGTACTACATAAACAGGATGGAAATAATTTCCATACAAAATGCTACAGAAATGTAAAACAGTTTTGTTGGCTTTTCAGTACCAATTTAACAATACAGCAGCATAATTTTCAGAGCAAAATCTGAATGTGCACTTAGACAAATCCATACTTAAGCCACTCAAAGAGAAAGGTTCAAGTTCCTAATCTGTAGAACTCAAATCAGTTACTTATTCCCGACCCAGAGCATTCAGCTCAACAATACCTGGAATCACTACATGTCTTGAAAAAAAAAGCCATTAACAAAGAGTGATAAACTCCTAACAGAATGTCTATATAGGCATTTTTCCCCTGAAATTCTATCAGCTTTAAAAAATAAAAACCAGAAGACAGAAGTAAGCCAGGAGTTACTATACTGGAACAAAGTACTCCATTTACAAACAGATAGCAAGAAAATTACGTACCAAGGAATATGATTAAAGCACAAAATCTGCTACCACAGAATATTATAATCAGTTAACGATTAGGAGAGGTATGCTGAAAAGATGTATGGGTACAAGGGCATACACACTAAGCGAGAGTGAGCACCATCAAACTTCTTGTTCAGGCCTCCACCTAAAGCATAAGTTCTTACACGGAGTTTATTTACTGCCAAGGAAGTTAAATGTTTTGGGGCTTTTTTTTTCTCCACTTTCAAAGTTTTTCTTTTTTAACTACTTGAAGTGCATTTGTAATTTTACTCAATTATAAACAAATACATTGGTCACTTCATCTTCTACTAAAACAGTCACATGTGACAGCTACGTACAGCAACTACATAGCTCAACAGCCAAAAATACAAAATCATAACCTTTATAAATTAAAAGCTACATAACTAATCACCTACAATGACTTTTTTTTCCTTCTGGAATAACTGTCTTGAATGAAGCAGACAAAAAAAAATTCAAGTCTCAGGATCAGGAACCTTGAAATGTCAAGAAAGTCTGTGCTAATAAAAACATAAGTGTAATTATTTCCAAGGGATTCTTCCTTTACCTCTACAGATACTACTGACAGCAAAACACAAAACTTCTCTTGTCCATGGTGTGGAAGAGACTACAGCATGCAGGACTGAACAGAGTAGGGCTGCTGCACACTTCTATGTGCACAGCTACAACAGTGCAGAGGTTAATCAAAAATATTCCCTGGAAAGTACAGAAAGAAGCAATTCAATAAAGCAAGTAGCTTTTTTATGTAAATCTGGTACTGTCCTATACCCTTCCCTTAACCTCTACATTCATATGCACAGAGATGGGCTTACCATGGATTTGACAGGCTTGGCAAAATCTGTGGAAAAAGGTCATTTAGGAAGCACAAGATATGGGGACAGCATGAAAAAGTACAAGGGAGGAATGTACAAGGTTGTGCACACAAAGGTGGTGCATAATTCCAGGAGAAACTATCAGAAAACCCAACATGCAAAAGAAAAAAAATCCGTTCTGGTCTCTTACCTTGCTGTCAAAAAGATCAGTCCATTTTGTTGTTTCCCAGAATGTCTCTGTCAAAACTTCTGAGCACCTCTCATGATCCTCATCTTTGCCCTCTGTATCACTGGAAGCAGCCCCTTCTTGGGCCTGCAGATGAAGCAGTTGGTCAGCCAGTGCACTTCCTTTTCGACAAAGTGCATCCACTAAAGTACTCTTCTGTTTTTCCATTTCACTAGAAAAAGAAAACAGCATGAAAAAATATTTAGAATTTTTGCAGATACCTCATTAAGAACAGAATCAGTGCCAACTGAGTTTACAGTAGTTAGTATACACAAAATGAAAATAAGCACAAAGATAATTTTTAAATCAAGGCTAGTTACTATAACTTAAAATAATCGTAAAAAATTACCTTAAGACACTGTGCATTACAGAAACTCAATCATTCTTCTAAGTCTGAAATGCCTTTGATGTCTTAAGGCAAGGGCAACTCAGACTTCTAAAAGTAAGCCAGCATTTAGATATACAGTTTTATAGTTCCTGGCATTATCAACAGAGAGAGTTGAATCCACCACTAACATAAGCAGATACAATTCTGCTGACTTCAAAGGAATTGCATCCATTTAAAGCACCATTGAATCTGGTGTTTAATTTCAGATGTTAGATTCAACTGCATGACCTAATGGGTCAACTTACCAAGAAATGTTTAGAATGAGGTTTATTATGTCATGGTTTTGCTTTTACAACAGCAATTCTAAAATTACCCACAAATCTGAATTCAGGATAGCCAGAACAGATAGACTAGATTTACAACTGAAATACACTATTTTAATATTAATATTAATTAATATTAATCAACAAATATGCATCTCCCATGTCGAGGGCCTAATCTTCAAATCTGCTGCTCTGTTCATGACTAAAACAGCACCATACTACGTCCAGCAAAATCCACCACTTATTCTCTAGACTAGGATGTCACCTTCAAAACAGTGTCTCCTTGGAGATATATATATACACACTGGTAATTAAGAGGAATAATCTAAAACTAAATAAAAACAATGAGTCTCAAAAATACTCTGAAGCAGAAGTATGGTCATCATGCTTATCACAAATAAAATCTTTTGCAAGCAGTTAGTTCTTTGGCTGATGTCAATTTTGTCTTCAAATACAGATCTGAATGGTTGCAAAAGATAAAGAAAAGGCATGTAGCATTCAAAACACACACTTCTACTAATATTCTGCTGGTCCCTCTGATCTTAGATTGAGCTTGATACAAAAACTTAATACTCTATTTTTCTGATACAATTAAATCCTAAAAGCACCCTCGTTTATTTTATTGAGTAAATGAAAAATTGCAGGTTTCAGTGTTCCTGCATTCTGGAGATATAATAAGAAAACACAGTAATTGTATAGTCAAATTTGAAATTACCTATGTCCTAAAAAATACCACAAGTTATCAAAGTTATAGTAATTCAAATTTTTATATGCAGAGACAAAGTACACAGATTACAAAAATAGGATGCAAGAAAATTATTTACTGGTTAGGTACTTTTTTATAGTAGTTGCATCAGGCCTGGGATCAGTCTTCATGGCAAAATATACTGCTAATGCTGTCTGATCAATATGAGAGATTACAGTATTTGCAGCTGCAACAATTTCATCTAGTCTTTTCATTCGTTCCTAAAGGAAGAATAAAAAAAGATGTTCAGCTCTATGAAATCACACCGCTTCACTGGATAACACACTACATTAGGATAACTGCAAAGTTATGCAGAAGTAATGCTAGATAATTAAACCTGTTGTTTTCTCCCCTTTCTCCAAAGTTTGCTTAAAGAAATCTGGAAAGCTTGCAAGATTTCCTGCATACGTAGTCCATTTTACTGAAAATAAGCAGTGAAAAATATGAGGTCGGTACATGGAAAATGCAGAGTTTATGGAAAAAAAATCACCTTTCAGTACAAATCAATACTCTTAAATAATGGTAGTAGTTATTCAATTCAGAAATAAATTTAAAATCAGAACCAAATGAAAAGAAAAATATTCAAGCTAGTGGCATATACACAAAGGTCTTTATCTTCAACATAAAAAACCTCAGATGCAAACTTTTCTGTTCACAGTTCTCATTTTTGAGGACAGATTCTGGATTTAGCTGTGTCATTTCAGGGGATTACTGTCCTCAGTTGTCTAAGCAATTCTGCCAGAAGAAATTACCAATCCAGTAGAGGAACAGATTGGGATGTGTGTTTTTCTCAATAACCACCATTCAGAATAATACTGTTGTAGACTAAACCAGTAAGGAAATTTACAATTTGTTTAACCGAACAAGGAGTTACTGATAAGCAAACAGTATAGTTAAGCATACTTTCACCCTGCTGTGGGATTAAGTAAACCACCACCAGCTCAGGAGGCAGTTGTTACTCTAATTAGGAATTTCTGCTTTATAGTACTGAGTACAGTCACTTCAACATATATGAAGAAAGACATGGATGTATTGAGACATCAAGTTTAAGAAGTGTTAAATAACCTTTTCAGAATCCAGCTGATGAAGTCTTGCAACATATAATGGAAGATGATTAGGAAATGCTTCTTTCAACTCATTATACATGTCAGTGGTATCTAGCCTAGAAAAGAGGAGGATACATCATGAAAGTACAGATTCTAAATATTTTTTTGAATTTCAAGCTGCTTAAAGCTTGTGTAGTAAGGACAGTAGACATACTTAGTCATCCACTGTATTTTTAGATCTCTTAAAGCTTCAGCAAATTCTTCTTTTACGTCTTTTTCTTTTTCCTGTTCTTTTTCTTTCTCTTTGCTGCCATTTTTACTCTTTGATGGTGATGGTATCAGATGATAGTGAACAGTAAGGACATCCTGGAGGTGGGAAAAGAGACACATACTGAAAGGGATACAGTACATTTTTTTCTGATGCAATATAAAAGCCAAATCATAGCCAGCAACTACTCTGAGCTACACATACAACGAGTAAAGATTCTGAGAGCAAAGTTATTAGATATTAAGAATTCAGGAACTGCTTTAACTTTTTATTCTAAGCAATGCAAGGACATAAATATTAAGACAGCACACTAGGTGTAAGAAAAGAAAGCCTAAAATTTATGAAGTTTGACATTTTTGTATTCATATAATTTTAAAAGGTATTAGTTAGGGAATAAGAAACATGGAAGGGTTTTTGTTTATAAAAAAAGCAAATAACTTGGATAAAGGCAAAGGAAAAGAAGACAGTTAGAGATCCTATCCTATAAATCTGGAACTAAGTAAATTAATAAAGATGACTGATTTCTAAAAAATATCACAGTAGGATAAACACGAAACATGTCACAGGATATACAAATTTATTCCACCCAAGATATTATTTCTTCCATGTGCCTACTGAATTAGCTGATGTATCTACAGTCAACTGCTACAGACTTTCCAGTTTCATCTGTACATGTGCTCAAATTAGTCATCACAACAGCAAGTTTTTTTTTAAACATTATATGTTTATACAAATATCACTATAGTTTGAGTTCATGCTATACTAGTCAACAATTACCATAAGAAAATCACCTACAGCTAACTCATCTTTGACCATGCTCTGAAGTCCTTTTCCCAAGGCAACTTACATATAAGTTTGCAAATAAGCTAGCATTAGATTTCAGTCACTCATTCTAAAATATTACAACTGCTGGGGGAGGCTGTTTTGTTCTTTTTTGGGGGTTGTGTTGCAATCTTTAAAAAAGCTTTTCCCTAAACAGTGAGGGCACATGTCCCGTTATGTTACATATAAGATGTTTCGTAGAAGATCATTAAAGTTTACATCCTCTAGATACCATTACTCTGTTGCAACATTGTGCCAAATATTGAGTTGCATGCTCAATCACTGTGGCAATTTAATTATTCTTACCAATTGTTCCACAATACATTTGTGGGAATGCTTCCCGTAAACCATGTCAGTGTTGTGGAATAAAATGAAACCTTGTGCACAAGATGGAGTTATTTAAGGTTACTTAAATAGCAGGTAAAAGGGTGGCTATTAGAAACTGCTATGCTGTCATGGGTTAAGATTGGCCCCCCCTGAGAGTCGGGGGCTCAGAGGTGATTGGGTGCCAGGGCAGTGTTCCCTGGAGAGCCAGTCACCACTTGTCTTGTTTGCTTCTGCTAAAAAATCATATATACACAGCACCGGACGCCGCTGGCAGTTTCTGTTGGTGGCTGCTGCGCGTAGGTGTAGAAGGCCAGGGGGTGGCTGGGCTCTTTCTTCCCCCTCCGGGGGAGAGAGGGGAGCCCTGCGGCCCCCCAACTCGGCCTAAGGCAGAGTTAGAGACAGCATTGGAGTAAGTGTGTGTTTGTGAGGGACGTGACTCACAAACAACTGGTAAGCGAGAGAGAGAGAGGCAGGCCTTGCGGCCAGGCTCTCTTCTTCTTTCCCCCCTTTGCAGCCAGGCTGCAGAAGGGGGCTGTTTTTCCCTCTCACTGTTTAGTGGGAGTGGTGCAAGGCTCAGCATTGAAGCAGAGCCAAGTGGATGGGTTGATAACGAAGGAGACGGGCCAGAGAGAGAGAGAGGCTCAGGAGTTGCCCTGATGAAGTTTGACCAGGGGCAGCTGAAAACTGACTTGCAGGACGCGTATGTTGATAAGCTACACTACAGCAGCCTACAGAACTGAGGTATGAGACTGAGAGAGAGAGATCACACAGTAGAAATGACACAGGACCAAGGAGAAAGGACTCAAAGCTACCTTCTTGGACTTCATGAGGAAGGAAGGACTTCCACAAACAGCTGGAGCTTGGTGAGGGGGGAGTATTCGGGTCCCCGAACACTCCCACGAGAGAGAGACTGGTTACTTATCAGCCTGAAAAGGCTTTTCCTGGACTAAAGTTAAAAGGAAAAACTTCGAAGGGACTGACAGAAGTGTAATAATATATATATATAGTTGCTTTTAGTTTGTACAGTATATTTATTTGTGTAAATAAATGTAAATACTTCCCCTTTCCCCTATAGAAGCCTCTGGCCTGAAAGTTTTCTCTTTGGTGTTAGGATAAATTATGGGAAGGGGTGGGGAAGCCTGGAAATTGGATTTTGGATTTCTAATGTGGCTCAAACTGCCACATTGCAATAATGAACTTGAACACTACACTTGTGAAACATTCAAGGACATTGATGCAGAAAAATTTTATTTGAACTGATAATTCAAACAGACCAGTAACTTGCTATGTGTTATCGAACACGGTACTGGTAACAGTCACATCAGTATTCCCTTAAAACAATTTTTCAAGCTACTTAATATGTAATCATAGAACAACAACACTGACATTTAAATACCGTTTTTTTTAAAGTAGTTTAGACAACTAATCTATATTAAAGGAATTCCTTCACAGGAATCATATAAAGAAAAAAAATAATATAATTACAGGATAAGAATATAATAACAGGGATATAAAGAATAATTCCTTCACAGGAACTATCCCTCACACATGCATTTCAAATATGAAGCACATGACCAGTCAGTACAGCTATTTAGTACTCAGTACTCAGCAAGACCTAGGCCAGAGCACAACGAAAGAGGTCATGGAAGTAAGCACATGCAGGAAGGTACAGAGGTCAGAAACATGGTAGGGGTTCACTAAGGTAAAGAGAACAGTAGAAACCAACAATGTAGCAATGTAGTCCATTAAAACAAACTAACATTTTAAGATACCTAACAGGTTAAGCACAAAAATCTGAATGAGTTTATCATGTTTTCTAAAAGATGTCCTCTATTGAGACTAATATTTTCTTAAGAAGGAAACCAGCCATTCTCAGAAACATTCTTCCCATAGTTCAGGATTTCCCTCTTGAAAGCCCTTTTTGATCTTACTTGGCAACTATTTTTGGAGTTACGTATCTAAACGATCTCTGCATTCTCAAGCCCTCTCTATATGAGAAGGTTCTACTATACTACTCTGGTTTAAGTTTCAAACGAAGCATAACTGGATTAACAAAAACCCACTTATGTGGAAAAACACTTTCACTTAGACAGACTAATTCTATGTAGCTAAACCATTAACAGTAAAATGTCATCTCCCCATTCTCTCAGCAAGATACTTTTGGTCATGAGATTCTGCAAGCATTACAAGCTATGACCACTGAAAGGAAATCAATGAGCTTCAGACACAGGCACCCTCCTATTAAAAGAGCTTAGAGAATAAGAGGTACACTCTTTTACACAGACTTCAAACTTATTTCATGGGATAAATAAAGTTTAGGTGCTTATAATATTTAATTACATATAATTTAACTATAACAAGACCGTAAGATGGATTGAAAGCTTCTTTCTCTATTCTATCTGCAAACACTAGGATCATTTATAAAACCTGGCAACCCCCTGGATATCAGAAGATCTCAGAATGGCACTGTCATTGCCATCAAAGAGACGTTCATCATTAGAAACTAAGGAGAAGAAAGGCAGTTCTTTACAATTCAGCACTTCAGTTGGTTTTCTTATTCAAACTTCCCTCTGAACAGAATTCCTAGAATGGTGTACTGATTTTACATACACCTATAAAAAGATACAGAACTGCAGACAGATAAAGATAGCAAGTGAGAATATTATCCATTGAAAAAATACTTTAAATAATCTTTCAGATTAATGCAAAATATGCTTTTTGTTTATCCTCTAAAAATTAGTGGAGTATTAAAAACTTTGGAAGTAGATAGGATATGCACTTTGGTCAGTGTACTCAGTGTAGTTTGGTAAGTCTGAATTTACTTTTAACTAGAACTACAAACTGCATCCATAAACAAGAACAATGTGCTCAAAACAATCACCTCTCAAAAGAGCTTAATTAACTATTAATTTTGCTTCAAGATTTTAATTTTTAAAGATTTTTGTCTAGTGATTCAATTTCTAGTCCTTTATGTGGAAAACACATATGAACTACTGTTTTCTGTACTTCAAAGCATCCACAGCAAAACTAACTACAGGCAAACAGCTCCTTCAAGAAACACATCCCAGGTCTCATTTTTCATTTAATATGCATCTGCATATTAATACAATTCTGCATACACACAATTGAATGCACATATGAAATTTGAATCTGCTTTAAGATGCATACAATTTGTGCAGTGTTGCTTATTTTTATGATAATACTCTAATTTAATGGAAAATTAAGATTCTTAAAGTCATCAGCCAGGCTTACACAAGATTTTATTAGGCACATACTTCATCCTATTTTTGAAGGCCTCATGATTAAACAGGGATAGTGTCTTAATGCTCAAAGGAAGTCACCCTTCATGTTTGACTTCACAATGCTATTTATTAGTCTCCCATTTGTACTTATCAATACCTGCATAATGCGTTTCTTGCTTTAAATCAGAGGAAAGAATGGCAGAACAGGGAGAAAGATGTAGAAATTTTCTATCCCTTGGCTAGTTGTTACATATTGCTGTTCAAAAGCTGCATTATGTAAAACAACACAAAATTATTGTTACAGACCAGAAAAAGTCAATGATTTGTTTTTCATTCTAACTGGGTTCTGGACTAAACTTAGAGACAAGGGGAAAAAGTAACCAGATTGTAACTGATTTAAAATCAGTAATTGTAAAAACAAAGACACCTGCTTATTGCGTAGAGAGAACATATTGACATTTTTGTCCAAGTTATAAAAGAATTCACTATCTTTGAAAAACTAGGCTGCTATTTCCTGGCATAACCACAAACTGCTTTTATGCAATACAGAGAAGCTGTTCAAACTGGGAGGACTGGGTGATAAACCAGAGGATCATGCTGCCATCCAGAGGGACCTTGACAGGCTGCAGAAATGGGCTTGCAGGAGCCTCATGAAGTTCAACAAGAAGAACTCAAATAGAATAAATCCAGGTACAGAACATGCTGTGGGGCAGCCAGCTGGAAAGCAGCTTGGCAGGAAAGGACCTGGGGGTCCTGATGGACACCAGGTTGAACATGAGCCAGCAGTGCCTTTGTGGTAAAGAGGGCTAATGGTATCCCTGGTTGCATTACACTCACTATCAGCAGGTTGAGGGTTGTGATCCTTCTCCTTTGCTCTGCAGCAGTGAAGCCTCACCTGGGATGCTTTGTCCAGTCCTGGGCTCCCCAGTAAAAGAGACATGTGAATCTACTGGAGCAAGCCCAGTGAAGGTCCATGAAGATGCGAAAAAGATGTGAAACAGCTGTGACTGTTCAGCCTAAAGAAGGCATTTAGGGGGTGTGGAGCATTTGGGGATTGAACTCCTCTATCTGTGTAAATACCTACAGGGAGAGAGTAAAGAGAAATCCAGACTGTCTTCAGTGGTGCATAGTGACAAGACTGGAGGAAATGGCCATGAACAGAAACACAGGAGGTTGCCTCTGGACATCAGGAAACACTTTTTCACAGTGAGGGCATAGGCAGGGCATAGGTTGCCCAGAGAGGTTGTGTAGTCTCCACCCTTCAAGATACTCAAAAGCCGTCTGGGCATGGTCTTGGGAAACCAGCTTTAGGAGACCCTGCTCAAGCAGGAGGGTTAGACCAGATGACCTCCAGAGGTCACTTCCAGCCTCAGCGGTTCTATAATTCTGTGAAAACAGAAGTACTTTCAAACAACCAGAAATACTTGCTCTGGATCTCTCACAGTGTCATGCTCATGTGTGCAAGCTAACAAGTTCCATCCCTCCTCAACTAAAAAAAAAACCAAAACCCAGAAACCCCAAAACAACAAGAAAATCCTTCCACAGACCAGTCATTGGTACCAAAACAAAAAAACCCCACACATAAAATAAAAATGTCACATGTAAATTAACACTCCTAATCTTACAAGAGGGCCTGGACTTGTCTGTGAAAAATACGGAAAGTCTACACATACTTTTTTGATCAACTGTGTCACAAAAAAAAACCCAAAAAACCCAAGTTTTCTGTGCTGGAAAACATTTTACCTGCATGTAAACTTAGGACAGGGTAGGGTAAGTATTGAAACTTGTAAACTAGGAAGGCCTTGGAGTTGTAATCTCAGAAAAATGCATTAATTAATAGAGGTCTTACAGAACAATGCTGTGAAATGCATTGTGTTTTATTTATTTGCTGCTAGTACACTGATGAGTAATAGACAGAAGTAACAAGAGCAGCGGTTTTTATTTTGACTTCGAGTGGGTATACTGCTCAGTATATCTGAACACAAATCTCTGTTCAAAAAAAAAAAAAAAAGAAAAAACCCCAGAACATGAAACCTCTAATCTGTTTAACAGGTTTTGTTATGCAAATTAAATTATGAGTAGAGTTTAACTCCCTTGTTAGAGATTCACTTTGTGAAGATTTTATACCCTATTCATCAGGAAGCCATGCATTCACTTACTAAAAGTGATCTGCATTCACTTACTAAAAGTGATCTGCATGATTTTCAGATATGAAAATAAAATTCAGCAACGTGCACTAAAATCCTTCCTTGTAAAGCCTAATCACATTCCCACACAGTTATTACACCAAAACCAGAGTAAGTTAGCAGGTTCAGTTATAAATTCACTGTTAACAAAATAGCAGAATGTGGCAACAGACTGAGTTATCCATGGTTCTCAGATCTTATTTCTAACAAGAAAAAACCCAGTAACCTTATAAAGGTAGTCTAACGGAGTATTCTTTGCATTCTTTTAATAAACTGTTTCACACTCTGACTTCTGGTAGACTATTGTATTACCTGATGTAAAAATACGAGAAAGCACAATATTAAACGCTGCTGTATTGAAAGTCACTCACCCCCTACCTAAAATATCTTATATGTACTCCAAAATTCATTCTGTAAATTCTACTACCTGCTACACAACTGTATAAACTCTAGACTGTAACAAAATACATTCAATTTAAGTAGAAACATGAACAAAGAGACTTTTCCACCAAGTCCATCTCACCTAAGGAAAATATTGCTTCCTACAGTATGTTTTTTATGACTGTAATGAAGCCAACTCTCAATTCAGTAGATTGGGTATAGAGTTAGATATTCATTTACTCAATTCTATATCAATGGGTTAGGTTCGTAATCAATTCTCAATATGCAGACAGAATAGGCAGAAACACTTGCCTCAGAAAATCTAGACCACAAACACTTAAGATTCCTGAATATTTAATAATGAGAAAAAATACAGGCCACTAATCACCACATGCATTTTACACCACTTATTGCAAAAGTATACACATGCTCACGTGCCTCCCAGTGTTTTGTCATTCTACCAGTAAACATACGTAAGGTGCTGAAATAAATAATTCAGGTCTAAGTAGGTAGATAAAGGAGACAAATTAAAAACCAAGACTGGTAGACAAATTCTTTAAGTCATATGCAAAAAGACTTAAGCATATCTTTTTCAAAAACTAACATTCAGTACCTTTTTAAATTTTCCTTGTCGTTTTGCTGCAGACTGCCCCTGGGAGTTAGAATAACATACTGTAAGAAAACATGCACACACCACACAGGATGGAGACACCTTCTCTGTACAATTATAGTCATACTTTCAACCTACAGATTGCCAACTTTTAGAGTCACATCTATGTTCAAACATGCTCTTAAAGCATGCTCTTTCATGTTTTCAAAATTAATAAAACAATGCATCATTGTGTATACAGTCCATTCCTCCTGTAAGATAAGCAAGTGTTGTTAACCACTTAGCTTCAATTAATAAATTACAGAAATTGAGTCTCAGAATTTTAGTTTTTAGATTGTTGACTGTTTACTGGCATTGTTGTATTTCATAATAAATATACAGAAATTAGATACATTTTCCCTTACCTTGCATCCACCTGCTGACTTAGAGACAACTTTGCTGCCTAGTCCTCCTTTTTTGTCTCCTGGTACATATTGAGATTCACTAAAGGCAGCAGAAAGTATCTGATGCTATTTGATACCATCCTTTTTCCAGTGAAACATGACCATAACAGTAATGCCTTAGACTATGACATGAGACACGCCTCAGCTAGAACTTCTCTCCGAGAAAGAAATTTTTCTCCATCACATGAAATTTGACAGGCAGTATCTACCTATCTCCTACTTCCTATCACAGAAACTACTGTACATAGCCACTTAGTCTGGTTTTAAAATAAAATGGGCAAGAATCACAACCAATAGTTCAAGGAAGTGCAAAATTCTAGTTAGGGAAACTATACTACACTAGTGTAATGAATTTACCACAGATTTCATAAAAGCACACTTACAACCTCACAGGAATCACAAAGAAATAATTAAACTAGGTATTTTAGAGTTCCTAGTTACTGGATTTTTCCTCACTGATATGTAAATTCTCCTGACAGACATTATCTCACCTGCAGTTATACGCAATCTGCCCCAAAAGTACTAGCTACAGCCAAATCAGACTGAATGAACTAAACTTTTATGCTAGACAAGATGTAAAGGTATATGCCCCCCTATACAGAAACCTATTTTGTATGAAAACATACTCTAATTTCATATATATTGTTCAGCCACATCTAGCGATATATAGACATAGATCAACTACCTTTTAAGTACTAACAATCACCAGGATTGACTAAAATTTAATCTCAGGTATGACATCTGTTTAAAAATAGCTAGGAGAATCTTCTAAACACTGTACCACCAGATACACAGAAAATAATTGTGCTTACTACAATCACTGTTGCACTAGAAAGTCATACAAGTTAAAAACCATTTTTTCACAGGATGTTGCATTATGAGCAAAAGGACCCTACAGTTGTTTTTCTAGCATCACACACAAAGATCTTATCTCTTGCTTTGAAGCATACAGTCATACTAGTGGTTGACAACATCAGTGTGTAGCAGGTAAGAACATCTATGTACTTGAGCCAGTAAAATTCCTACTACTTGGTAACAGTAACACGTAGGTATTTAGAAAACACGTATTTTTGCTCAAAATTGTATGCATGCAAGGAAGAGTATAGGTGCTTGTTACAGAACCAACATGCACAAAACACTACAGATGCATGTATTTTTCATTCAAAAATTACAGTAAGTTATGGAGTTATAAAAATCAATTTTAAAGGCTCCGTGCCAACAAAAAAGCAGTTGCTCCTAGAAATAAAAAGGTTTCAGAGTGAAAGAACTAGAAGACACAATTTGGAAAATGCAACTAAATTTGAAATTAGAAGATGAAAATAAAATTAGAGATACTTAGAAACTATGCTGACTTTATAATGAAACAACTGCTTCTAAAATGCATTATATATTATCAAACCTAACGCTCTTTAAAGTAATAAACCCATACAATACAATACTTCCTGGCATGCCATTCACTTGCTACAAAAGTTTCAGAAAAAGAAACTGTCATCCATCTCATATACTCACAGCTTTCTTTCCAAGTTCTGTTTTAGATAGTGTAAGACTTCCTGCAAGATAACATCCTGGTCCTGCTCCTTTAGGTATTCTGTTCAAAGAAAGTAAGTTAAGTGTTAAAATCAGGTTAATTAAGGTTCCATGAAAACTACAATGAAGAAGCCAAATAGTGAAAGAGCAACACAAGAGGAATTACCAAGCCTGAGTAGGTAGACACTATTCAAGTATCATTTTAGTTAGGTGCAGAGGCAGCTGGTTAGACATAGATGGGAAAAACAGGACTTCAGTAACTTACTTGTCATCAGGCAGAGATGTAACAAAGAATGGCTGACTGTGTTTTGGTGGTAACGTCAAACTGTTGGATTTCTTCTTCCCTAAGAGAGCAAGGCTATGGTTTTCATAAATATCTAAGCTCAAGGTACTAGACAACCTGTGAGAAACAATAAATGGAAGGTCTTTGATGCGATCCAGTTCACTGTTCTGTTCATGACGAATTTGTAACCGAATAGTGTAATCTCCTTTTTCCAGTTTCACAGAATACTGAAAGAAAGAAGTTCTCATAAATGTCTGGATTAAATATTTCACCATTCACAAAAAACCACAAACCCCAGAAATAAAACTGTCATGTTCTTCTTGATCTATATAGCTCTAGCCATTTAAATATATTAGATTGCTTGGTTTTGGAATCTCCTGAAAACAGAGTGCTTTCAAGACAGGATAGCAGCCAAAACATGTTTTGTACTGAGGGAAAAAAAATTAAGTTTTCAGACCACTAAACAGGCACAGATCAGAATTCCTGTTAAGCTTTCAGTTCAAAACCTCTGCAGGTTTGCCTTGATACACTTTCAGTGTACTATGTTTGGGTGCTCTGGGTTGAGATCACAGAACATTTCCTACTGTCTCAAATACCACCAATTTTCACACTGAGGGACCCAGTATTCCTGTGAGATCTATGGCTACAGTTTAAAGAGCTGACAGACTCTTTGCCCTGAGCTTGTCACTCAGTTAAAAATATGCAGATAAATAATC
Organism: Manacus vitellinus; assembly: GCF_001715985.3. Lineage (NCBI taxonomy): Eukaryota > Metazoa > Chordata > Aves > Passeriformes > Pipridae > Manacus > Manacus vitellinus. Next base: position 49,503,439 of record NW_021940208.1, on the reverse strand, counting down.
TCCATTTATTAAAAAAAAACCAAAACAAAAAACAAACAAAAAAACCCCAAACAAAACTAAGAATCCTCTCCCTCCCCACATCAAATCACCCAAGAAAAAAACCTCCAGACTATCAAATTCTTAGTTTTGAAAACATTCTTTCATTTCAGTCAATCTAAAAGGGCAACAATGTGGATGTTGGGAGCAGTGGCATGCTAAGTTTCCTTTCTGCTGCTGCTGCAATAATACAAAAGGCAGCCCCAAGAGGAAAGGAACAGTAATTCAGAACTACCCTGCTCCCAGAATATCCCTCTCCTAGGTTAGGGAATCATGCTTTCTGTTGCTATTTCTTCCTGGATTAATTAATTTTGAGTTGCTTTAAAATTGTCCCATGATGCACAATACCACAGAGTTACAGCATGGTGGTCCACCAGGTGAAAGTAACAAAGTACTTTTTCTAGAGTTCTAGATTTTATAGCATCTTAAAAGTGCAGGTTAAGGAATAGAAGTTTAACGCAATTTCTGAAAGTAATTTATAAACATTAAAGCATGTCTTTTGAAACTATCTTTTGTACACTTCTGGGATGATCAATCTATCAAAATAAACATTTATTGATGAAGTTCAACTGGATTTTAGATTAGTAAAAAAAAAGTTTCAAAACCATAAAACCATGGAAAATGTTTACATCTTTTTTTTTCCTTCTTTTTTTTTTCCTTTTTTTTTTTAATTCCTGCCTACTTTCCCCATGATCCAGACACACAAACTTTTAAAGCAGTAAGATTTCCACAGAGGTTATAGTATCTACAAGTGTTGTGCAAAAATCTCCCTTTGAAAAATGGAAACAAGAAGAAAACCATGCTGAAGCATTAAAAGCTGTTTGGAGAAAGTACCAGCACAGAAAACCACAGCCTTCATGGATACAGAAACCTCTGATTTAACAGCAGACAAGTCAAACTACAGAAAAATAATGGATTCTTTCCACCTCGCATAGAAAAGTTTACGGTATTGTCTTTGTAAAAACCCCAAACATAAAGACACATAAAGACAAGATTTTGAATTCACTTCTTGAGATTTTGAATTCACTTCTTGAGAAGTGCCTGTCAAAATCATAAGTTAACAGCTTTTCCTGTTTCTCCTTCCTTAAAAGAGGAAAAAAAATCATGTTCTATTTAATGGACACAAACCTATCAATTTTTTAAAGACAAATACATCACCATTGACTATGTCTTCTTGAGAACACATAAGAACATTGCATCTATGCATCAGGAAATATTAAGAGCTAACAGCAGGGCTAGGTGGTGAAAAAGAATGAAAATTTTCACTGTCTGCAGAAAACAGAAGGTAAAATATATACATTACTCTGTACCTGGTGTGGATAGGCATCTCCTGAACCCATTTGTCTTTTGTTCTGGTCAAAAATAATCCACAGCTGACTATCAAATTCAGATTCATACAACAATTCACAAAGAAGTGGACAGCTTGGAGTTACTTCTCCACTCTTAGGCTATTAAAAGAAAGGTCAAGGCATTTAATCTTGTACAGAATAAAACAAGTACAATCCTTATACACATGCTCTAAAAGACAACTGAACTGTGGCCCATTTCATGCAACAGCAGCTCTTTAAGTGGACCAAATCAGAATGTTGATGTAGAGTCCAGAGTGTGAATCTAGACCTCCTTTCTGACAGGAAGTTAGTTAGTTAAAATTAAGATCTATCTGGTTTTAGAAAACATGCTGTACTTATCACCGACTTTTAAAAAAACAGTTACCTTACCTGATGAAAATTATATGTCAAAATCATCTCATACAGTTGACGGTTATTTGGTAAAATATCTCTGGAACCCAAAGGTTTTATTTTTGCACTCACTGGTCTGCAGTTAAACAACAAAAAACAACAAAAGGTACTCTTAAGAAACATGTATCCTCTACCAAAATTTGTCTTAAGTAGAAGCATATTCTGAAGTACAACTGAATTCAGCAAATGCAATAACATCTCTTAAATATTGTAACTATCCAAGCAGCATATACTCCTCAGTTAAAATTAATATCAGTTCAAAAACAAGGTTTAATGACATTACAGACACAGCCAAAAAAAAAAAGAAGCCAATGTAGCAAGCGTGTCTAAAACTCAAAATAAAAGGTCATTTAAAAAAAAAAAAAAAGGAATACCAGACTCAGGTTTAGGAAACAAACAAACAAAAAAAAATCAGGTTACACTTCTAGTATCCATACTGAAATCAGCACTTGTATTCATAACAAAAAGATTAATGGTACGGCAATTAGGAGACAGAACAAACAGTTGACAATTCCTTGTTATAGAAGATTGTATCATAAGAGAATCTATAAGAGGCCTTGAGAAATCTGAGTAGTAATATAGAAGAATGTACACTACAGAGAGTGTATGTTAATTCAGAAACAGTTGGGAAAAGCCACTGCTCAGGGCAACACAAACACTTTAGACATTAAGCATCAAAGAATATAAACTAAATAATAATGATATAGGAAAATCTGAGCTTCAGAAATAAAGAGTAGCAGAATCACGGTGGCCTGGCATAATTTAAGTTTACATTTCATTCATTCAATCTGACAACCTTTAACTACATGATCAGAATTCTTCTCTAAGATTCTGCCAACTCTTTCACTGCCAAGAGCACAGACTAGTCACCCAGTAAGATGTGTATGCTGAGTCAGACCACGTGTCCATTTAACCCAGGTTTCCTAGTCTGGCAAACACTAGGTAGACTGCTGACAGAAGACTTAAGAACCGAGTAATACCACACATGATACACCTCCCTAACATTCACCCTGCCTCCAAGCATTTGAAACAAGAGACAGAATGAAAAGCCATTCACTGTTTTTCTTCTCTGTGTTATGACTCTTTAGTTCACTCAAGAAACACTATTCCTACCTTAATTTAAATGCATAAGTATTTCTCCATAGTTTACTTAATTGCAGTTCATTTACTGTCAGACAAGTGCCTTAAAGACTACAAGGACTTAAGAGCATCTCCATTTTTCAAACCAAGAATGAGGCAAAGCTATGTTAAGGGACTGTTTTATTTCCTCACTTAAGGCATATCAAATTGAGTATTTCTGAATATAACATTAGGTGACAAGTTCATTAAACAGTAAACTCTTAGTGACCTCAATTCCAGTTACAAGTATCCAAAACCTCCAGACAGAGATCCCAGGTCTCCACTGACAGGCCCAAATAAAGGAAAACTTTGGACTACTGAGCACTAAGAAATTGTCTGTCTCACATCTTAAAAGCACCGGTTAAACCACATGGCATTTTTTTATCCTTCTGAAGTGACCAAATGTAATAATTGCTGCACTGTTTAGGAATTTTCCAACAAAGCTTTTCCTCCAAATCAGTATTGCTGTCAAACTGACAACAAGATAAAAACAGCTTTCCACAAAAAATTCTGCACTAGATCCTACAAAAACACTTCTAATCAAGCAAGAGAGAAGAGTCTTCCCATGTCGAAACTGGGCAGGATCTGAAGCAGCTGCTTAAAAAAAAAACCATAAACCCAAGCCAACAAACAGTAGCACCAAATAACTCTACAATTTGTTTCTTTATGTATTAAAGTGCCTTTTAGATATTAAAAGGCATTTTACTTACTCTAAGTGTCTCCTTCAGAAGCAATGGAATATTTTAGTATTTTTTTTTAAATTAGCTTAAGGAAACTAATTTGTATGGAAAGAAGTCACCATAAAGAAACCAAAAGAGGGAATGCTGAAAAATTAATTGATGCTTCCAAAGCTACTTTGAATTTGACAAGAATATTGTTGTAATTTTGAATTTCACTGTTAACATGTTACTGTTTTAATCCTACGCACAATTAGTTTTCCCACTCTCCCAAAACAGTTCCCCAGAAACTCTACCTGAGCGTTTGAACCCAGCTTTTCAGATTTATGCATGGAGCAATATCTTCATATTTCAACAGGGACTGAACATCAAATCGTACGATGCCTTCTGAAGCATGCTATAAAAAGAGTATATAACAATTAGGCTTCTGTGCACTTATAATATCAGATGTGGACCACCTGTTATATCCCTCAAAAATATAACACAAGTTGTAATTATTTACACTTTAGCAAGAATACTGCATGATTTTGAAAGTATCACAAGTGCTTCTCTATTTTACAACAGTAGACATACCAGGACTTGCAAAACTTTAGCAAGTGGGGCTACAGTTTTATTTATATACTTAGATACTTATATTATTATAAGTATTTATATATATATATATATGTAATATATAAATACTTTGCATAGAAGTGACAAGTCATACTTTGAGCAAGGCTGGATTTTGTTTGCGCATTTGGGATGATTTTTTTTCAATACGTAACTCAATATATACAAGTATTATTCATCTAGAATATTAAAGCAAGTATTTTATTGTGCTTCTTAGGATTATTATTACAGAAGAGCTTAACTCTGCAAAAAAGAAACAATACTACACAGACAGATCTAGTGATGGGCAAAATCATTTGAAAACTTTCCTTTTAGCAGTATCCCGTGACAAAGACTATACATGAGCACTATTAAAATTTATTTTATGAAAGTCACCAGTGCTCAAAAAGGAAGAGCAAAACTGTTCCTATTCTCTCATTTTTAACTCTATTATTTATTTGACGTAATCCTGCTGGGCTGGGGGCAGCTGCTGTGCACACCACCACCACTAGATCCTTCTTTTACTGTTCTACTGGTTGAAGACCCTGGGACCTCAGCACATTGCACCCACTCTTTTTTCCCCAGTTTATTCAGCTCTTAGAGCCTGACTACATCTAAATTCACCCATGGGACAACTATAATTTGCTCTGGCTTTCAGCTGAAAAAAAAGAGAGGAGTCAGGATAAACTGGCATGGTGCTGCTTCATGTATGTATTTCCCTATCAGCTCTCGAAGAGCTCTCTCCTGAGCGAGGCAGTGTCAAGCTAAGCCAGCTTGCATAGGACAGCAAAAATATAGGACCAAGACAGAGTACTGTAACTATTATGACACTAACATTTTAAGCAACTTTTCAAATCCTTTAGTGTCACAGAGCCTTAGTCATCATGACACTGACCCATCCACTGTGCCTTCAACTGCCCTAAATGATGACCCTCAACCCAATCAGCTTGATGACTCTCAAGCTAATCTCAATAAAACACTGAACAGAAAATAAATTTTAATTAAATTTTATTCTGAATATGATATTGAGAGTATTGTCTTTTTAGCAATGTTTGCCTAGATATTCAAGTTCAAGAACTGTGGGCCCAGTGAAATTTATTTACACAAACACTTGCTAGTGTAAGCGTATTTACAATTTCAGCCTTTTAGTATGGTTTTTCTATTGGTGTTGAGTTTAGGGGTTTTGCTTGGGTTCTTTTCCTTTCTTTTCCCACTACTGATTAACAATGAAAAGGCAAAGAAAAAAACGCATAAATAATGGTAATGGGCATTTCTATGGGACTGAACGAACTATTTTGCAACTTTTAAGAGAGAACATGAACATCTCATGTATAAGATACTTTAACTCTTTCTAAATACAGTCAAGAAGGAAAAAATCTTTCTTTTTTGAGGTACCATAGGATTTCAAAATAATTAAAAATAAACACTCTGGAAAACTTACCATGTTTAGCTGAGGAGCAGCGCAAAGTACACCATGGAAAGAAATTGTGTAATTAATGCTAACATCACTAAGGCTTGCCCACCACCGAGCAACACAAAATTCAATTGTTTTTCCAGCCTGGGTAAAAAAAAGCACAAAGTTAGACTCAAGCTCCCATCTTCCTCTTCTATTGATCCCAATCCCCAACCTCCTTCTCCCAAGACAACAAAAACATCAAGAGTACAGCTCAAAAAAGACCTCTTATGTCCAGTTTACTCCAACGGTACAGATTTGCACCAAATAAGACATACTTTGTTAAAAAACACAAGACAGCTCCAAAAAAACCAGCATGACTGATGAATGCATCAGAACAAAGGGTATTGGGATACATCCTACACAGAACGGTAAAGCTTTTAAAGGTTACCTTTTCCTTTCTTATCCTTCAAACTAGGCAGACAGGTTAGGTCATAGATGAGTTTAACATATGTGCCCCAGAAAACACCTATTAGAAAAAGAGATCCCACTCCCTGCCTAAATAAGATGACATGAAGCTTGAGAGCTTTGGGTTGATTTTATTTTTGTCTGGTTGGTGGGGTTTTTTGTTTGTTTTGTTTTTTAATTAATATGATAAAATTCATAACGTGTCAGTGGGACCAATTTAGCTTATGGTCCCCCACCAGACATTTTCACACAGGTTAAGAGACTGAATAGCACAGAAATTATAACTACTCTTTGGCTTTAGAGCTATACAACTAAATTGAGCAAGGCAGGGGACAAACTTTAGAAGGAGGCTCTGTTATCCACACCCCTGAACTGTTACCTCATTCCCAGGTTGTGTTCTGGACTCTTGAGCTAGCATTATCTAAGCTAAGCCTGCTCTACCAGCTATCACCTGGCTTAAAAATCAAGATGTCCCAGACTGCCACATTAACCACTAAACTACAGCTGAACTAAAGTCATAGTTCCTACTTGAAAGGGAAACAAACTGCTTTGTATAAACAAGGAGAAACAAACTGAAGACATTAACATGTACTATATTACTAAATAGCTCAGAAACCCTAGAAAGCTCTTAGACTGAAAATCAGATGCGCTAACTACTGTAACAAACACATGATTTCTTGGGTTGGGGGTTTTTCTTTGGAAAAAAAATCCAGAACAACGTTATAACGCATGGATACTTTATTTACCCCACACCACCCTAAGTAACTTACTAAGACAGGAAATGCTTCAGTCACTGATCCTTTTTCTGGTAAGGATGAAAATTTGTAGAACTCATGACTTCTATATGCCTTTTGTTTCACTAGCTGAACAGCATGAAGCACAAACTTGGCAGTCACATCAGCTGAACATGAACTCACTGTCACTTCTAGGTTATAGAAAAAGAAATTAGGTTTAGTTTCAAGACCCAAGAATTTTAGAAGGAAAGCAGAGATTCATCAGAGAAACACTACTTTTGCAAGTCATTTGTAATTTAAGAAGTTATGCAGCAGCCCAAGTGGCTCCATATGTGAAAAATGCTTATATATCAGTTATTTTCAAAGACCCTTTCAGATCAAGGCAAACTAGCTACGTTCAGAGAAAAATTAAAAGAAACATTATGTTTCACAAATGGTGAAAATTAATCAGATACTACAGAGTACAATCTGTACAGGACAGACTACCAAATTCCAGATTAAGAGTCTTATCATTAACTTCTGTTTAAATGAAAGATTTTTGAAAGGATTATTATTTAATAATTTCATGCAGGAATACGAGGAAAAAACCCCTTTTTTTCCTTTTTCCAAATTACAGGCTACTTGTCCCTTATGAAAATCACATTTTCTTCAGTTCAACATCTTTCAACACTGCATCCATACACCTTAAAAACTAGACAAACCTCAGACAGTAATACTTTTCCATAAACATGGGGCATTCCTCCAGGTATAGGAAATCATTTCAGATTGTTATTTGCTGGTTTCTTTAAGACTGAGAATCATGATCCTACTATACCAAAAAACATAGGATAATTCACAATCACTCCTTTAAGAGCTTAAAAATCAAATAAATATTTTACATATTCATGGGTTGAATCCTTCAGTATTGATTCAGGTAGAACTTAAAATGATTTAAAAATAACTTTGTCAAGTTTGACAGATGTGATCTTTTATTTAATTAAGGTGGTTATTTCCTCACCAGCCCATGTAGATCCCTGTGGAACATCAATGAAATGCCTTCGGATCTGACCAGGTTTAAAATGAACATCTGTATATGTCAGGTCATAGCTTGATGATTCATCTACTCTGTATGCCAAAAGGAAAACACAAATCGTAGTCAAACAAGCTGTGAAGCCAATATTTAAAGTATTTTTAAATGCAAAAACACTCTAAAAATGTCTACAATGAGGATATTTAGTCCTCAGCACCAATTATTTTAATCCATAATAGTACAGAATCTGACAGCACAACGTATCCAAAAGATGTAAAACATCAGCTCCATCACAATAAGTAAACATCCTCCCCACCTCCCTGAAGTTACAGCACTTAAACATAAGTATCAAAGAATCCTCATTTTCAGTGGATCTGCTCTTCCTGGCTGAGTGAATTGCCACTGAAGTAAGCCAAGGTATCAAAGAAGCAATATCTCTGTGAACAAGTCAGAGAACAGTTACTTCCCCCCCCTCACTGCCTCAGGGCAGATTGTTCACCAAACAGGTTTAATCAAATACTGCCTTTCCCTATCAACATTGCTGAAGTCATGTTTAAAACAGTGATGGACACAATACTATTTGTTAACTCCCTATATTAAAGTCATGACCAAAGTGTATGCCAATGTACAATGGCCAAATAATGCCCTCTGCCTCTGTGTACTCTAGTCCACCAGGCAGAAATGAAAAGCCAACTCCAGTTGACCTATGAGTACATTGATAGATACTTTGTAAAACAAGCCAGAAAGCATCTGTGTTCTGATGGAGCAGTAAGCTGCTGCCACTGTGGCTAAGCCCACCAGAACAAACTGCCTTCTGGCTGTCAGGACCAAAACTATGAAAATGTCACAGCTGCCTGTCTGCTGTAAGAATCTTTTCAGGTGTCTACTCCCTTAACAGAGTTACTATTAAGTTCTAGAACTCCCAGAGTTCTGGGTTTACTGACCTTGTTGGTATAACAACAGTGATTGGAACTCTGAACAGAGGGCCTGCATTAGGCGTTGCTGTATCATATCCACACACCTAACAAAATAAATACAACTACTTAAAATCTTTGGTCAAAACTAAACTACAGAAGACAACATTCAATTTAAACTACTTGCAGAGTATTTTGAATCTTTGTAATAATCACTGAGAAAAAAAAAAGCCATTTGACCACTGTAACCCTAGAAATAATAAAACACCAACAACCCCAGAGGAAAAAAGAATTAGTTTTCACACTGACTCATTTCAGTCTTTCCCCAGCAGTCTTCAAACTTTCAACGCACATTTGATAGTTCCTATTACCAAAAGCTCAACCTAGTTTCAGACTTACTTTAGTTCAGATATTTTTATTGTTATATAAAAAAATATTTTTATTCTTGTCTTCCAGGATTATGTTAGAAAAAATATAATTTGATTTACTATGCTTTTCACAGCCAAGCTTTAAATACTATCTTTGAAAAATATGTTCAATCACAGAATCTCATAACGGTTAAAGTTGAAAGGGGCCTTAAAGATCATTAAGTAGCAACTCCTCTGCCATGGGCAGGGACTCCTTCCACTAGATTGGGTTGCTCAAAGCCCCATCCAACCTGGTCTTGAACACTGCAAAGGATGGGCACCCAACAGCTTCTCTGGGCAACCTGTTCCAGCATCTCACCACTCTCACAGTGACTCTGCTAAAATGTTCTCAGTGGTACCATAGAAGACTTGCAACTCTAAACATCTTAAGCAAGCACTCTGAAAGAGAAAGCTGGTATCATCTTTATTATGATCAAGTACAATGCAATGAAAGCATTTCAATGTTAATATAAGGTTTGTGATAAGGATAGAGAGGGCTGAAAAATATTTGTTGTTGGTGGGTAACTTTTGCAGGAGTAAAAGAGGATGACTGGGAGAGTAAATGAGAAATTTAATGCCTTTGTTATTAAAATTTGACAAAATTTGAATGTAGATACTCAAAGTCAGCTACATCTTCCAGTACACAGCCATTACCACACACTTTTCTCCTTCGCCTTCCAAAATGGGATGTAGTAGAGGTAAGGAAACAAGAAAATATGTTACATCACTGTAATCACACGAGCAACTTCTAAAGCCAAAGCAAAATCTTGGGTCCATTTAAGGTTGCATGGCAACATCACAAAAGCCAAGCCAGTCCTTAAGCCACCACAGAAGAAATATTTAAGACCTCATAAAAGCACAAATCTCTATCCTCAATAACAGTATCTGTCAATTGAGACAGATAGCCAAAGGTTAAAATATATCCAGAGGAAAAAACTTAATCAATGGTTATTTATTTGGTTTATATTTTTTATATATTTTTATTTTTTTAAACATAGATAATCAAAGTCCTACTGGCATGTGCTACACACCATTGTATAGCATAATCATGGTTGAACCCTGGCTTCAGCCTTCTATAGTGAAATGGAGTGTGGCACTATTTTCTGGTCTATACAGCACACAGACTTGATTTCCTTAAAAATTACTTCTATAAAAAGTTGATAGAGACCACATGAAAAGGAAAGAGCACACAATCTCGCTTAGAACACCAATATTTCCATACTTCTGTATAATGTACTCCTTCTCTGAGGCCACGTGGATCCACACGAATATTTATGTGTCGACACTGGTTCATGAGCTCTAAATGACTAGGACACTGGACCCACAGTGCATTTGAGGTTAAAGCTAAATGAAGCTGGAGAGATATTCTTTCAGTATTTTCTGTCAAGAAACAAATTTAAGAAACAAGTCAGTAACACAAATATGGGCACATAGCCTGCTATAAATGCAGCATTTACTATTACGTCAATAAAATGTAATAGGAATCAATTCCTTAGGGCACTTAGACGTCAGATTCTGCACAAAGGGCAGTGTTCTATATTACTTCTTTTAACTTGAGAAAAACAGAATAGCAGCAGTATGCAGTAAAATAAAGTTTGTATCCAACTTTGAAAGTCCTCCCCCCTAAAACAGTCAAACCCAACAAAGCCAAAGGTAGGATGGTAAGCAAATGCTTCAGTTACCCACAACATAGTCTGGAAGTAGTTATATAGTTCCTTCTATAGATAAAGCGTTGCCTAATGCAGAGAAATACAATAAAAAGCAATCCCATTGATTCTGAACGTTATGTTAATTACCAAATTACATTATCAAGCAACCTAAGCAAGAAGAAAAATCTTTTAAAAATTACTATTATAATCTAGTTTGACTTTGCAAATAGTCAGATTCTATAAATTAGCTTTTATGTCAAAAAAAGTGCTAAGCTTCCAGGAAAGTATCCAACCCAGTTGAAATGTTTTAGTTATTAAAAACCAACTTCCTGCTCCAAAGATAACACCTCCAAAAACTTTTTTTCTGGTTTCCTGTTCCTAATTAAGCTTAGGTTAATTTTCAAGACATTTCATCACATCTTTATTAGAGAAAAGAGCATTCTATTATGAGATGTAATTCCTTTATGGGTAGATGAAAAGCTCAAAGAGAGCTTCAACAGACAGACTGAGCAATGAATGTCCCTTAACCACTTACTACAGTTTCTCAAACTCAGTCTTGTTGAAGACACCAGACACAGTACAGAAATAACAACTGGACAGGTACTAGGGAAACAACAGCATGCTACAAGCTTCTCACCCATTACAAATGCTTAATTGTTTTCAAATTGTTTGTTTCCTGCAGAAGAGTCTAGTGTATGATGACTTCATTTTTTTGTGTCACATGTTAAATTTAAAATGCACTGATTGCAATATAAGCTGTCAAATAACTAAGCTATTCTGAGTCAGTAACCCGTCCCAAAAAATACCCTTTCTTCCCCTAAGCAAACTCACCCCCTTTGCCACATGCCAACCTTCTTGAGAATCTCCAGTTTTAGGAAAGGAATTAATCTCAGTAACAAGCTCTCACATGGCTCATTTTTCAAATACAATGTAATTCAGTCTCTCAGTGAGTTCCAATTTTCATTAAATAAAGTAAAGCAGGGCAAAATGGTTTACAGAAAAAAAAGATGTCAAATCTTATTTTGATCTGCATAAGTTACTTTTACTCTGTAAGTATAACCTGTATCAATTGCTGTATTGCCCCTAGATATATTTATGATTATCAATTATTAGATACTGAATGGAAGTCTAGATTGTTAAACAAGATTTTTGTCAGGTTGTGGAAACTTAAAGTCCAAATCTAAAATTTATACTCTTTAAACAAACTCTTATACTCTTTAAACAATTTCTGGGTAAGTGCTTTCATCTTTAGAACAGTAATCATCCCTTGTCAAGAGTTATCTACAATAAAGCCCCTATAGTTCTATAATTTCATGAAACATCAGGAATGTTTGACTTTTTTTTTATTTTTCCTTAGTCCCATAACTTCACTTTAAATTTCTACAGAACAGAGATTCTTTCAGTGGGAGGAAGCATGAAGCAACAGACTCTCCCAAAACATTAAAGCACTGCAGTTATAAGTCTGAGGTTAGAATGGAAAAGTTTTAGTTGTGTCTTCATTTACCACGAAATTTAGAGTTACAGTGACTCCTTTTACAGTACAGGTTCCTATCACTCCTCATTATCAGAACTTTTTGCTTCAAGATCACGCTTTTATGTCCCCACCCACCTTCACACACAAAAGCTCTTTCCTACCTGTATTCTCAGGAAAGACAGGTTCTATGCCAACCCCATGATCAGATGGTGCAGCTATCTGGGCCGGATCTCTGAGGTAGATTCCACGGTTGCTGCCAACAGTAACTGTAAAGCCGATGTTGCTTGTGAATGACGAATTCTGAATGAGGTAGTCATAGGCTTTATCAACCTGTTAGAAAGAACAAGTTATAAATTAACAAATTGCTACTTAATAGTAATTTATGCATATTCTCTTCAACATGAAGTGTTCAGCAAGCACAGCAACAGTGAAGTACCTCATGCTACCTGAGCCACATGTGCTTCCACAATACCAAATATAGAAAGTGAGGCAACTTTTCCTGTCTGCAACAGCCACACAGAGCCCAGAAAGCCAAGAACATTTAAAATAAAAAGGCCAAGTCTCCTCTGCTACAAATCAATTAACAAATTCATAACACAAGTTTTCAGAGATGACCTCAAGGACAAAGAGGACTTCAAGGCCCAAACCTATGATACCAATTCAGGTGACTTTTTCACAGGTGAAGCAACACTAGTTAAACATTCAAAACTTTTATACAACAAAAAGTTGAGCAATTCAAAAGAGACAAGTAATATGGGATGCCCACGTAAGTTTTAAAAATTGGTATGAAATAAGAGAATCAGGCCATGAAATCCATCCCTAGGTCTAAGTAAATGAGCTGTCATAGTAACCTTGCAGGACAAATTCAGTTTTTGTTTTAAGAAGACAACTGTCTAACTTGCTTGCTATTTTACTGACTACAAAAATCTTACATTCTCTTCTACTTGGCAGCAAGGTACCTTCACCAGCAAAGATTAGGGTGCTCTCCTTTGGGAGAAGTGTACATACAATAGCCTTGTCTCACAGATAGTTCTAACCACATTTTAACACATGCTTTAATCACAGGCTACTAAAACACAAAGTATAACTGGTGCATTCCATTTTTCTGCAGCAACGTTTTCTACTTGGTATGGTTACCACCACTGCTGCCTTTTGTGTCATCACAGATGTGCTCAGTGGACATTACCTACTACATTCTAGCATCTCCAGAGTGTGAGTTTAGGAATGAGCAGTTAATATCTACCATCTTGAAGCATGAGAGAAAAATCTCAGTACTTCTTTTGACTAGGATGGGAGTGACTGTAGGCAAAAAAGAGCAGCAGCTCTGTAAGAATACAAGCTTATGCATACGGAGACACTAATTCAGTAAGCCTTCATCATACAAAGGATCACATCAGATTGCCAAGTCACTTAAAAGTCCACAGGATACAATGAGCACTTCAGTGCAAGCCTGCAGCAAAGTCACTGCACAACTGCAGCTGTACTCCTATGTGAACCAGCACGGGCATTTATTTTCACTGCTCAGAACTTACAGTTCCAGCTTTTGTCTGAACAGAACAAGTTCAGTTCTCTCTGACAATACATAAAAACATTTTTGGACATTAGGACAGAATTTAGGCACACATTCAAATGTGGGTGATAAAAACCCACATTCCATTTTTATTTCCATGTACTTTTTTGATGAGCCTAAAAATGTGTCCAGTTAACACATTTATTCTATAGTAACTGCATGCTGAAACTGGAAGAATTTCTGATTTTTTCTCCCCTCCCACTACATTCCCTTCCTCTTGCTCAAACAGATCTGAGAATCAAATAGCATGAGAGCAAACTGAGCGAGATCATCAAGAAAGCAGCTTTTTTGTGGGTTAATTTTCCACTGACAGTTACTTATATTATCCTGGAGTTTTTGCTAGCAAATACCTGAATAATACCACGTCCTTGTGCAAACACTTCTATGTTTTCAGCTTTCACTGCAGTATTTTCTAAAGCTCTTCTGACAGAATGTACAGTGTAGTGAATACCATTAGCTTTCAGTCCTGAAATTAAAAATAAAGGTGTTATTGGACACAACAAAAAATTTGAAAGCTACAGCATTTTTTATGAGGAAAAACTATTTAATCTCTTTTAGATAACCCATCTAAGTTTAACATTGTAGCACATTACCTGACAACACTAATGCAATGCCTCCACATGCATTGGGAGAAGACATGGATGTGCCATTCATGAGTTGTGTTCCTCGCAGAGTCCAGTTTGGAACAGAAGCAATAGCACCTCCTGGGGCACTAATACTTACTCCAAGGGCTCCATCAGTGCTAGTGTTTAAAAAAAATTGGTTAAAAAACAAACTTTTTTTTTCTGCACAATTTATCTTGAAGTTATCAGTACACTTCAAAAAATTTTAGCTTTAGGGAACATTTGCAATCTATTACTTTATTAAATCCATTAACCCATTAAGCCAAGACAAAGCACGGCAACAAGTAACAGTTTAAAATGTCACATTAATCATCAGCTATGCCTGTTTTACAGTGAAAGGTTTCTAAATTTTCACCCCTTCGATACTCTTTGGTTTAGCCAGCAGACTATCTTCTGAGATTTGAATTAGAAAACGCACGTAAACAAACCTATTAAACACTTCAATACATAAAATAGTATTTTACACAGCCTATTAAATGGTTACTATTTTTACAGAAAAATAGTAAAAGGCAGAGGAAGGTTAGAAAAGATCCAAACCCCAGATGTCTAATTTTCTATGTTGCCAGTTCACTACCAGGTCGAGTTCTGAATTACAACAAACAAACCTGAAACAAGGAGGGCAGGGGAAGAACAAAAAAAACCAAACAGAATGTCAAGAGCTGGATCAGGATTAGCTAGGCCTATCTTTCACAAGCATATTTAAGAACAGAGCAAGGATCTCTGGCACAGTTAAAGCATCATCTAGTTTTCAACTCTACGAGCCAGATATGCTCCATCTTTCTTGCTCCAGATAGACAAAAATTGCATCTCTTGAACAAGGACAGCACTGTACCCAAGCTATTGGGTTCTGTAGAGAGGCAGGGTATTATAGGGCATTTATATACCACACTAACAATTTCTTACGTCTAAAATCTGTCTCGAATCAAGAGTACTCTAAGTACAATGCTCTAATGTGATGTTTGGACATATTTTATGACAGACACGTATAAACGTATAGAAGGTTCTGTACCAGAACACCTCTGGACACAGTGCACAGCACAGCTGCCTGAAAGCCTCTGCCGCTTACTCAGACACACTGATCCCCTATACCAAGGCTGCTGCAGTAAAGCTTTAGGAACTCTCCAGTCAGCTGCATGTTGTACCCAACACAAGAGGAATCCTCCTTTGGCCAGACTTGGGCCTTTCAGCTGACATATGCTCACTCTGACTACTTTACAATGCACAGTGACTAAGCACACAAAATGTAGGTTTTTTATATGTATGTGTGTGTGTGTGTATGAATATAAAAATTAATTACAAATCTTTCTCCCTTTCTCAGCTGAAGGCAGAGACCACATTTCTCTTTTCCCTATATGAAACATGACAATTCTTCATAGCAAGATTCTTGAAACAATATCCTCACCACTATGCAAACACCATGACAGCTACAGAACAATTCTAAAGTCTAAACACAGGTAAGAACTCAAACAGACATACACTCTTTTGGTTCTTCTTTTGTCTACCACATTAGTACCAAATGCTTCTGAGACATGAAATAAAAACTGAAGTTTATATTGCCCCTAAATTTTCTTTTATAGTTCTTTGAGGTAATTTTCTATAGTGTGAGGTAGAAAAAAAAATTTTCTTTGCCTACTCACACCTCTGCCAGACTCAAACAAAACCCTTGAGTAAGTTGTGCCACAGCAGCAATGTCAGTGAAGCCAGAGGTAACACCACTGCAGTATTTCTTTTAATCTTCAGCACTGACAGAACAATTACTTTCACCACATTAACTTAATGACATAAATTCTATGAAAAAATCTCTCAAAAAACTAAATTAAAAAAACCCAAACAAATTTCCAAACATTCCATCGACTTTTATCATCTCTGAATAGGTCTGCACCCAAATACACTTTCCTGAAAAATACAGGTTGTGCTGAAGCTGTTCAGTGGTATTCCTCCTCCCCCAGGAGTTCTAGAGCCCAATATTCAAAGGCCTTCCCAGAACAGCAGGCTATCTATGATCTTTCCACAGGAAAGAAATTTTTGTTCTGGTATTAATGACCAATTTAGATTTTGAATTACCTCAAAGTAATAATTTGTTCTAAGAGTATAACATACCTAGGCCCTCTGGATGACCAAGTATATTGATTTGCAGGCAGTTTTTCTCTTAAAGAGTATTCAGCAACCATCATGTCAGGTGATACATAGGCACCAACACCTGTAAAAAACATTCAAGTGTTTTAGATGTAATATGAACTTTTAATAAAAGCTAAAGTGGAATATTTCTGTGGTTTTAATTCATTATGAGAAGAATTCTTGTTTTTTATAAAACAGAAACACACATTTTCCATCTCATTAAATCCAGGTATTTTTGCTAAACAAATGTAAAGCAGCATGCTATGAAGTAACAACACTGATGGGCACACCATGTAACATTAAAATATTACACTAATTTCCAAATTTCAATTTTATTCAGTTGGAATAGGATGTATTCACCTTCCACATTTCTTTCACAACAGATGCCTTTTACTCATTTCCACTCTCTCCTGCGCCCCTTTGGCTGTGTTTACACTGCTATGACCTATAACAACCATACTTCAAAGCAATCCATACATGATTCGGTTCATGTTCACGTGGCTCACAGCTATACCACCTGGAGCCACATCCACACAACTCAAACTCAGTTATGAGACAGTCATTACTGTGTATCAGTTCAAAGTGCAGAGAGTACGTAAATAACTACATCAAAGCCTGACAAAGTAGCATTTTTAGAACAGAATGCCAAGGATGCACGTTACAACTATGCCATTTACCTATTCTAAAGTGTACACTCCACTTTGTTTACAGCACAAGCACTATCAGGATGGTAGAAAACCACGTCAAGCTGACAAATTTGGCAAGGCCCATGTCCATGTCTGTGTAAACTAAGCCAACCTGCCAGCTGTATTTTGCTTTACCCTCAAAACCAAAAAAAAAACCCTATCTGATTCACTCCAGATGGAGGACAAGGACCAAGCTACTTGGCATGCAGAGTGAAAGATCATCCAGTCTCTAGAGAGATACAACAAGTAAGTTGAATTGACAGAGTAGATGCATTCTAAGAGCAAAGCCAATAAGACCTGAAAAGAGCTTTTTAGTTCTAGTTCCAACCCCTAGTCTCAGCAAGGAATTAATTGTAGATTAACTTTTAGAAAGTAATCAGCATTAATTCTACTAGCTGCCCTGAAATAGCAGCTCTCCAGCTTTCATGACTTCATGCTAGTCTCCTTTCCATGCTAGTCTTCTTGAACAAGAATTCTGAGACTTAATAAGCATCTTGCGTAACACAACAATGAGGCAACAGAGGATTTATATAAAAATTAAGACTAAGGAAGTTACCCCCAAATGCTAGACATTTTGTTAAGTCTTGTAAGTCAATCTTTCACTGAAATATCAAAAACATGTTAGTCCATCAGAAAACCAACTCCTATGCCAGTGGTAGGCTTGCACAGAAGTTGCACTGCACCTGGAAGATTCCTCCCCTCAAGGACTTGTCTAGGTCCTGACATGCGATTATTTCATATCCAAATTAAAAAAATTTGTTTCACTACAAAAAAAATTAGAGTATCTGATGAAGACAGATGATCCAAAACCACATTTCTGACAATTCAGAATGTACTGCAAGACTCTCCAGAAGACTAACTGGAATCCAACTTAGAATCATATTTTTTACAAGTTGCATTAACCAGCAGCTATTGGTCTGAGCAAAGTGGTGTGCTTAGACAAAAAATTAATTGAAAAACTAATTAAAAAACTAATCCTGAAATGTTCAAATAAGTAAACCCAAAGATTTCTTTTATACATTTGATACAAAGCCATATCGAATCAAGACCATTTGCCTCCTACCTCTCTTTTCTACATAGGGTCTTGCAAGAAATGTAAGGAGATAATCTACATTTTTATCCCTAAGCATATAGCAAGTGCCTTCGTCACAATTAATCTTGTAGCTCCGCAGCCTGAAAATTTTTTTGATTTAGTTCAGCAATCAAACATAACAAAAGTACAAAGTTTGAAAAGACAGAAGCTGACTATTGTAAAAATTTTTTTCAAAACAAAGTGTGTACCTATCACACTCGATGTAGTTCCACCAGGACATCCTACTGTAGAGAGGCAAGGACCATTATTTCCTGCACTTGAAACATAGATCACGTTGTGTTTCCACACTGCTTCATTAATCACTTCACAAATTCTCCTGAAGTATGAGGAAAAAAAAGTCATTTAACAATATTGCTTTAAAGCAACAATATTGCTTTATTCCACAGGACAAAATTCCCATTTTTAGTAGAACTTCTGAGCAGCCACCAAACAAGGAATATGTAGCCTGCTTCCCACACCTGTCAGAGGTGGTTCCAGTATAGAAGTTCACCACAAAAATACCTTCTGGTTTTAAAAAGGAGTAACAGCTACAGCAATCTTAGGTCTTCAAAACATACCCCACAGATTATGTGGTGTTGCAGCTACAAAAATTCTTTATTAATCTAAAATATTATATATATATAAATTTGTATATTATGTATTTGTTTGTATATTATAAATTAATAGCTTTTTGGATGGGTTTACTTAACTTTTAAAGACCGTTTCAAATGTAGACTGCAGAGTTTCTAACACATGAATCATATGGGCCTGGACAATTCATTCTTAGTGACAGATGGTTTACAGAAAGCTCAACAAATATAATTCCACTTCTGTGAAATTGAAATACTTTAACTACAGTACTACTCACCCAGAATTTGGCCAGTGTGTTGCTTCTCCATAGCTATAGTTGACAAGATCACATTTGTATTTTATTGTTTCTATCATCTGATAAAATAAAAGCAAAAATATATACCAGTCACAGAATAAGTCACTTCCGGAATGACAAAAAACATCTGCTTGAACTGATCTGCTACATATCTAAGAAAGTGGGATAAATCTCTTTTCACTCTAGAAAATAATTTAGTTCAGTCAGTTATTTAAGTGCTATTTTCAAGTGCTATGAACAAAGAGAATTAAAACAAACCACTCCCTGAACTGCCTTATTCTTGCCACATTCCAAGCTATAAATTAAGACATTACCCTAAGAGAAAACTGTAGACATCATCAGTATTGTCACTAAGGTCTGTCCTCAATAACATAAAATTCTCCTTTTCCTGTGCAGTTCAGCTGAACTCCAAAAAGTTGCAAAACATTATTGTACATCTTCATGTTGCTATATCAAAATGTACTATGGGCCAGAAACATAATTTTCTATTTTCAGATCCTTTTCTTGTGCAAAGTTTTTCCCCATCAACTCACCATATGGAAAAGGTCTTGGGCCTTTCATCATTAAAAGGAATGATATTTTTCCTCACTTTTAATAAAAAAGTTCACATAAATTCAGCCACATAGGTAGATACTAGTCTCTATTCTAGATTTATTTAAGTCTTCTATAAATATCTAAGTAACTATAAAAAATACACTCACAACACATAGAACTTAAAGCAAACGTGCAAGTAACTTCACTTATGTGTCAAGCTTGACAGACACAATGCAAGCCTGTCAGTCTGAAAAAACTCTGTGGTCTATGCAACAGAAGTCCTGTTTTATATTAAAACATTAGTCTTAAACTATGCTTTAAAATACATTTTAGTTGTTTTCAGGTTTTTTTTAGGATTGAGTGGGTGGGTTGTTTTGTTGTTGTGGTTGTTTTTTTGGTTTTGGTTAGGTTTTTTTGTTGTAAATACTGCATAACCATAAAAACATAGCCTATAAGCCTGCAGAAAGGTTCACAATATTCTACACTTTAATCACAGCGCTGAGATTAACAATTTATTTGGTGAAACACCCACAGCTCTTATTAGACCAGTGCCAGTTTCCATTGTACTCAGTCTCGTATCGCCAATCTTGATTGCAAGAATCTGAGCTCCAGGAGCCACACCATTTCTTTCTGGTTCTTCTGGAAAGTATCCAGCTGCAATACTAGCCACATGTGTTCCATGTGCTCCTGCGCAAATGAAAAGTGTGTATGTTTAGTGAATTCCATTTCTATCAATTTAATATACTACAGCTCAACTAATTTTCACTTATTGAGCTATAACAATATAAATCCAATCAGTGGCCAGTCACCAGTGGTGTTCACCACGACTCAGTGAGGCCAGTCCAGTTTCATAATTTTACTGATGATCTGGACAAGGGGATCCAATGGAACCCTCAGTCAGCTTACAGCCAGCAACAAGCTGGGAGGGAGTGTTGATCTGCTGGAGGATAGGAAGGCTCTATAGAGGGATCTGGACAGGCTGGATCAACAGGCTGAGGCCAACTGAAGGAGGTTCAACAAAGCAAACAGCTTTTTGAGGAGAGAAAGGAGGCAGCGGGGAGAGAGAAATGAAGTATAACTTAATCCCACTGACAAAAGTTACTTCAAAGGCTCAATGCTTCCTACTCAAAGTTATGAATACTGTATCTGAGATGACTTGGATAGTGAGGATTAGGAAAAAAAATAGAACTGCACAGTAATACAAAAGGAATGTCTCAGAAAAACTACCAACCATTTAGGAACCAGAACTGCTTTTGTTGTTGTTTTGTAATTGAGATAGTTTCATGAAGAATTAAGAGCATTTTTCAAATCAAATACATCCATATCACCCTAACCACTCAGGATGCTTCCAAAACATGCTTATTTAAAGAGTACACCACTATGGGTTCAGAATAGTTGGAGTTAGAACTATAGTAACCCCTGACATCACAAAAAAAAAGTTTGTATAAACCTAAAGAAAGATCAATACCCATTTTGTTCATGGATATCTTATTTAAATTCTTAAAATATACAAGCACAAAGTATAGCAACTAAAAATCAATCATCCCTCTATACTTAACAAACAAAACAAAAATGGTGTTTTGAAAGAAGATTCTCTCTAGTTTAGGCCTTAAGATGCAGGAGCATCTTAAGGAGTACCTAAGTATACACATTCTATGTATACATGCTTATGTAAGCAAATTTAACAATATTTCAGAGAAAAATGTAAGCAAGTTTGGTAATGAGCTGTCATTATAGGTTCAGTTCAGGAAATCTGAATATCAATCTTAAATGCCATAATAATGAATGCTGTATTGTCGTAAGGCAAAAATTGTGTGAACAATTTCCTTTGCATTTCTGTGTGTTTTACCTTGGCATGGCTGGGTGCAGATAGTAAAAAATGCTGCGCCACTAATATGGCTGCAGGCCTTGTGCCAAGATGCCAAGGAGGAGTTTTGGCAGGTGAATAAAGTTTTCTCATCTCCTATGACCACCTGTTGTGGTCCAATTAGCAGTGGACAGCAGAGTATGTTTTCCTTATGTAACCAATGTTGTGTGAACAAGAAGCTGAGCGTCATGAGCACTATATAATCTGTGTTTCTCCAAATAAAGAAGACATTTTGCCTGATCATATTGATCCTGGAGCACTCTGTCCATACCCTTCCATCAACACTGTATTAAGACAATGGCCTCAAGCCATCACAAGTATCAGAATCAGGACCTAATATAAATTGCTGCTTCTCACAACATCTAAGCAGCAGCAAAATATTCTTAAGTTTACTTTCATTTACCTCCACTTGTTACAATGGACAGGAGGTTTCCATCATCATATATATTCACAGAATAATTCAACATCTCAGATGTTCCAAAAGATCCATATTCCTGAGCCTCTTTGTAGGTTCTCAGCACTGTACAGTTAGTTAAGTCACCACTCTCACTTGTATCTATGCAGGCTCTGTTGACAAAAACAAATAAAAAGACAATTTTCCAGTTGCTGCAAACTTTTTGTTATCTCCCCCCTCCAGCACAACATACTACAAAGACTTCAAGAAGTTTGGTTCTGTGTTTATGGTATCTTACTTCTTCAAATCACTATTTTAAAATCTGGTTGTTTACACTTAAGACTCAGAAATTACAAGATCTCTAAATAAACTGATTGCCAAATGCTACTAAATTCAAATAAATCCACCTTTGAAAAGCAAGGATATGAAAATTCATCCAATTTCAGGGACAAAATTTTACTAAAGCTACCCGTTCAGGGCTGGTACACAAACAATTGAAGTCTTACTCACTGTTTCATATGATGCACATTATCAGTCAAGAAATGTGACGTTACAGCCTGAAGTCTGTGCACAGACACCTGTTTTGTTTCAGGTGTTTTTTTTCCTATCCTCAATGGATACTCAAAGCCATTTTATTCTCCTTCAGAAAAAAATCCCACAAGCTTCCACTCATATCATGCTGTCTTCAATTTTATTCTTCCTCATCTTCATTTGGGATCAGAATTTTGTCAAAAAACTCAATTGATACAGCAGGATTATTTTAAAGTAAAATATATTTAAAACCTCTATAAAAGGGGCAGATTTAAAAATTAACAAGAGTCTTCATTGCAAACTGTTGTTTTATGTATACAACAAGACATTTTAGACAAGTTTAGGCATTTACCTCCAGGTCTCACCATCATTCCACACTAAGCAATCATATACTGGGCCAGGATCACTGTATTTTTTCTCAAAAGAATTCAACAACTCCACTTGATTTTGAAGTTCTTCCTTTATTAGCTTATTTACCTAATAAGGTAACCAAACTTCAGTTAGAGTATTTCTAAAATTATTACAAGACAGGTAATCCTAAATTCCTTTCTGATGTTATATATTTGTTCCATTGTTTCTTCAGGAATGTTAGACTATCCTAGAAGTCACAAACGTCTAGAAGTTCAACGGCCTTCAACAGTGCACTGTTTATTTTCAGCTAATTATGCAAAACTATTTCCAATTTCTGTAATTGTAACATTTAAAGCGATTATTTTTTTAAAGACAGTTAAATGATAAAGTAGTAACCTGAGGCATTTCTGGTACTTCACTGAAATAGTACATAGTTTACAAATGAAAGAATATATTTAGAAGATTCCAACTTCAAACAAAGCAAAGATGGTGGCCCAAAAAATAGCACATTAAATTAAAAATAAAACTTACTAAAAGTATCCTACAAAGTTTTTGAAGTAATACCATTTTCATATTTTGACAACAACTTTAGAAAGTTAACAGCACTAAGCAAATCAAACAATCATCCATATAAAAACTTTTTAAATTAATCAAAAGATACACTGGTAAGTTATCTACCAAAATAGTCACAAGTATCTTTCCTTTGCTCATCTAATGAAATATTTTAATCCTGTCAACTGGTAACAAATTGTTGCAAACAACAAGTTTATAAATTTAGACTTTTGCAAACCTGTGAAGGAGAGCTAAAAGCGGCATCAAATTCTTCTTGTTTCCTACAGGCCTCTGCTAGAGCCAGTCTGTGAACAGGATCCCAGAGCTTTTCCTTGCGTTCTTTCTGTAAAATAAAACCAGGTTCCTCACTAAATTGGCAAATACATGTCAAAGTATGAAATCTTCAAAAACAATTTGAAAATTCTGATTTGACACACAATGGCTAAAAGTGTCCCATACAATATTATAAATAAACATAAACTGCCACACAGAAAAAAAAAAAGGGTATCAGTAATTTCTAGACTTTTTGTCTCAACGGAGCACTGTGAGGAAGACTACTGAGCCGATCGCTCTTGCTCTGAAAAACTCACAGAAGAAATTGATCGTATCAAAAATAAACAAAAATCAGTGAGAGAACAGCACTCAAGTGCTGCCTAGCAGCCTAAGTGTGTTAGCAAATCACATGCTGTGGTTTTCCAAAAACAAAACTGAGAAATAGAACAGTGAAATACAACTATACACCAAAACCAAAAGGTACCTCCTTACCTGAATCCTCTCCTTAAGAGCTTTAGGATAGATATCGTAGCCATTTTTTATGCCAATGTGATATTTGCCTGAAGGATTCACCCAGTTTGCTGGAATCTACAGAAAAGTATATTCAGAAATAAGTTAACTAACCATAAAAAAACCAAAAAAATCCCAAGAAAAAAACAGTAAACAAACAAACAAAAACATAACTTAGCAGAACAGACTTGCAAATACTGCCAATTTAATTCCCTGTCTCCAGGACAGCAACTACCACACTGTTTCAACAACAGGACATGGTAATTTCAATCTAGTTCCAAAAGAATCAGTATCAGTTCCTGTGACACTGCCATTGAACATCTTTAAGTATCAGTTTCCCTGATACTCTACTTTTAAAACACAAAGCCCCAGCAGTGACCTTATTCACCAGAGATCTGGGGAAATAATAGTCCTATAAATTAAAAGACACACCCTTCTATGAAGGAGCATTATAGTTGGAAGTCATGACACACATCTGAATGTCTCATTTTACATCTTGCTGAAATTTAGATTCCGTATATTAGATCCATTAATCCTAGTAACAACAGCAAAAGAGCACCCTTACAGTCACCTTCTGTGCAAAATTAAGAAGAAAGCTGATAGTATGGAGAGATTCAAAGATGTGATGCCCCCATATCACCTCATCAATCCAACTAGGAAATCAAGAATATGTCACAACATCAGCAGTTCTGTGCACCCAAGACCTCTCCTAGATCTCATTGTGTCCTTTCTGAAAACCCTGCACCGTTTCTATTCTATGCATAGTGAGAATTCAGTGAGCCAACATCTAAGCTGTCACAGATTTTTCAGTCTCTAAAACTATTTACCATGAGCTTAGCACAATTCCTCTTGTAGTTTATGCAAATGTGGAAAATACTAGCACTTTTAAAGAATGTTAGTGTGTTTTCTTCAGCCAGTTTCCAAAGCTATATCAGATACTGTTTTGAACAAATAATTAAACTATAATCAAGCACCCAACAAAACACTGTACACCCCCCCATTTAGCTACAGAAAATATTAAAAAGAAAGACATATGAAAAGTAAAAGAAACACTAATCAATCTGTATGAAGATTATCAAGTCCAGTACTAGCTTTGGATAAGATCTGTTTTGCTGATTTTGGTTGGGCTGGGTTTGATTTCCTTCACAGTAGCTGGTATGAGGCTGTGTTCTGGATCTGTGCTGAACACAGTGTTAATAATACAGGGATGTTTTAGCTGTTGCTGAGCAGAGTCAAGGCTTTGTCTGTCTCTCACCCCACCCCACCAATGAGCAGGCTGGCCATGCACAAGCTGCTGGGAGGGGACTCAGACAGGACAGCTGACCCCAATTGACCAGAAAGGTATCCCACACTGCATGGTGTCATGCTCAGCATATAACCTGGGGAAATAAGGGGAGATGTTCAGAGTGATGGCATTTATATTCTCAAGTCACCATTATCCATGATGGAGCCCATCTTTCCTGGGTATGGCTGTTTACCTGCCTGCCCATGAGAAATGGTAAATGAATTCCTCCCAACTCATGGGTTTTCTCACTTTTACCCTTCTGATTCTCTTCCCCTCATACTGCTTGGGGGAGACTGAGCAAGAGGCTGTGTGGTGCTTGGTTGCCAGCTGGGCTTAAACCACAAAATCTGATTAAATGGAAGTTAAGTTCTGCAGAAACCAAAATAGGTGCTGTATTTGTCATTAAGCAATCAAGAAGATGATGTTCAATGGTGCTTCTGTACTACCAAACACTCACCTTTAAAGTTCTTCCAGAAAGACCAGTAATTTCTCCATCTTTAGGTTCTACAATGGTACATGTAGTTACATCACCACTGCCTGTTGTGTCAATTATATCAACTATCTTCGGTTTCCCATCAGTCGTAATCTGAAAACATGAGCACCAGAGAATTGAAAATGTAGTTGATTACCCTTGAGCACACAAAACAGGAAAGTTTTCATTTTTCTTATCAAAAATAACAACTAACTTTCTTAGACACCAAACTTTAACTGAAGGACACAAAACCAACTGGAACTTGGTTATATTTTAAATGAACTAAGACCAACATGTTCATCTTTCTGGTTTATACAAACCCACTTATTTCTAATAAGGACTTAAAAGAGAAACAAGTAAAACCACTGTATCAACAAAGCACATGCAGCCTCACTTTAAAACCAAGCCTAAATTTGCAAAAACTACTATTTGTGGTCAAATTATTTGCTGTGTTGCTTCCATCCACCCATTATGGCCAAATTTTACAGTAATGAGTGCACAACTAACAAAATGAAAGGTGAAGTACGAGCTCTCACAAGCTTGAGTCTCTTAATTGACCTTAAACCTAAAAGGAACACAAGTTACCATCATCTCCTTTGTCCTGTTTCAAGGATTCTGCTTCATTGTTAGTAGCTAAGGCTATATACTCCTAATATTCATATAAGGAGTATTTTTACCAGAGCAAGAAGAAAAAGAGCTGACTACCTATGAGGAGTTTATGAACATATATTTAAAGCCTCCTCAAATTAGATCAAAACTAGCCCTGATGGACTTTACAGTAGTTGTGGGTAACTAAACAACATCAAAATAGCAACTACTAACCCTTCTAATGTCCCTTTCACCTAGAGGAACCTCCAACACAATTACCAATAGTACAGTTAAGATTTTTTTATTCATTTAACATTTAGCAAAAATACCCAAAATTACTTTCTTGTAATAACATTCTTCATCTAGGAGATACTGTAGGAGTTTATTCAGCAAATAAACTATACCCATATACAGTAGCATTTGCCTGAAGGGCAATATGAATTCAGAGGGATGGAGCACCTCTCCTGTGAGGACAGGCTGGGGTTGTTTAGCCTGGAGAAGAGAAGGCTCTGGAAAAACCTTATAGCAGCCTTCCAGTACTTAAAGAGGGTCTTAAAAAAATGGAGAGAAACTTGTTAGGAGGGCACAGACAGTGACAGGGCAAGGGGGAATGACTTTAAACTAAAGGAGGGTAGATTCAGACTAGATATAAGGAAGAAATTTTTTACTATGAGGGTGGTGAAATACTGGAACAGGTTGCCCGGAGAGGTGGTGGATGTCTCATACCTGGAAACATTCAAAGTCAGGTTGGACAGGGCTCTAAGCAACCTGATCTAGTTGAAGATGCCCCTGCTCATTGCAGGGGGGTTGGACTAGTTGGCCTTTCAAGGTCCTTTCCAACCCAAACCATTACATGATTGTATGAATTGATCATATGCACATATTTTTCTAGTCCTACATTAAAGACCGATTTTTAAAAAAAAAGAAGAAAAAAAAAAAATCAATCACCTTCTCAACATCTCCTATACAATAACTACACTGAAAGTGAAAAAAAATTCTTATTCAGAAAAGCAGCCACATTTGCTGTTTTCTATCATTTAAATATTTGGTATTGTTGCCTTTATTCTCTATTAGTAACTTTTATGCTAGGCATAACATATATGACAGGTTGTTTTGTTCCAGTCGTGCTCTGCAATTGTGGATTCAGCTGCTAGAAGTTAACAACACGTTCAAGCTGTTTCATAGAAGTCTCTCTGTTGCTGCCAAAATAACAAGGGTCAGGCTTTTATCACACCTCAACAAATAAGGACAATACTTCCATGGTCTCAAATTCTCATGGTTTAAAAGAAAACTCAAACCCCAAACAAAAGCCAAAGCAAACTCCATATAACTCAATCCTCCAAAACTCAACAACAACAAAAAAAACCAAACCCAGAAAAATAACAAGCAATACCCCAATAAAAACAGGCTTAAACAACTAAAACCAAACAAACAAAAACAAAAAACCAAAACTAAACAAAAAATTCCAAACCCATAGCAACCATAAAAAGAACATCAATTTCATTTCCCAGAAACAAATATGGCTTTTAAGAGTCTTGTTAAGGAAGAACTTCCACTATAGAAACCAACAGTGCTACTCTGATCATAGAAATTCACGTTCACTTAAGAAAATCATTAAAGCATGTTAACCTGGTAAAACATCCACTAAACAACAGCTACACAATAGTGAAAATTTACTTGAGGAACAGTGTGTAGGCACTAAACCAATACCATTTTCTAGCATTTGTAGTTAATGCCTTCAAATGTCAGTCTCAACTCACAGAAAAGTTAAGAGTTGCTCCAACAATAAAGGGACTGCAAGCCAAAGCTGAGATTAGCAGCACTGGACATTTTTCAGTATGCCTTTACTCAAAATGAACTATTCAGTGATCAAAGTACAAGAAGAATGAAAGGTAATTCAAGGTGACTTGTTTGAAGTAGGCAAGTTATACAGCAACAGGTGGCCAGAACATAGATTTATGGTTGAGTAGTTTTAGAAGTTGTTTTCTAGCCAGACAGACAACATGCAAGTCCTACACTACGTGGCTCTTTGCCTCGTAGGTGAGTCCCAGCAGGTCTGCACATGCACGTGAGTTTGTACAGTTAGAACCAACAAATTAAAGTCTCCCAGTCAGACACAAGGAACTCGAGAGTTTCACATGGTCCAAGGTTCAATCCCTAAAAGCAGCAATTCAGACAGGTTCATGGTCCTTTAGTGCAAGTAACTGATACGGCTGCTCCTGCTGACCCGAACTGCTGTTCGGCACACTGCCCACCAGCACTAATGCCACAGTCTAACTCAGAGTTCAGCTCTGTTTTGCTTTTCAAGTCTTGTAATTCTGAGGAAAAACGATAATAATACCAAAATAATCATGTAAGCTTGATCAATTCCCTTATGTGAACAGAAAAGTCCTGAACTAATGAACTGATTATGGATAGAAGGTACATTTTAGTACCTTTTGGATTAAAATTAAAAAAATTAAGAACTCTTATACAATTAAAAATATTTTATATTGTATTTATAAAATCCCCCTCAATCCTACCTTTATTATCATGGTTTGCCTATAGCCATTTGAAAAACAAATAATATTCTAGTACCTCAAAACTGAAAATTACTTTGTTGTTTATACATTTCTGCTTGAAGTTTGAAAAACCTACTTACACGTTAGCTCCAATTTTGCAAAACAAATAAATTGATAAATTGAGCACACTAAAAATAATCTACCTGCATAATCCTGGCAACTGATCAGTATAACAGAAATAGAGGAGCACCAGTATCTGTGACAATCCCAATTGAAAAGGGAAAGCCAGATGCACTGAGCATGTTTTTGCCAGCCCATACAATGTTACTGACTCCAATGGACAGCTACTGTAGCAACAAGAGATGAACAAATTTTTCAGCACTTGGGTCATGGGACAGAGCTGGTCATCGTTATTACAAATAAAATAATTTTCAAGCAACTCAGTGCTGAAAAGCAAGTAAAACCAAACTAGCTGCTACTGCTAAAAGGTTGTCATACAAAAGTACAAGTTAACTGTAGTAAATAATAATTCCAGTAGGTAGTTCACAAAATAAATAAATTTGCAAGAAGCAGATGAATGACTTATCTATCATGAAACATAAAAATTCACAACAGGCTGGGGTTGAACAAAGACAATACATATACAACCACAACACTCCATTAAGTGCACCTTATCTGCCCACCTAAAATTTCACCAGTCATTGTGCCTTACTAAGGAATTATAAGTCATGACTTGGTAGACAGCAACGGGAAATGGATTCTACCAAGAAGGGCTGAAAGGGCAAAAACCAGCATTGAAAAATCAGACAAACTGAACTTAAGAGTTGGCATCAACAGGGGGAGCATAAAACAATAAAAGATGACGTGAAAGAAGTTCCCTAGAGGGCACTGACTACAAAAGGTTCATAAGGAAATGGAAAGTAAGTACAAGTTAGATTAACATTTTGTGTGGCAAAGCAAGCCAACCAATAGAAAAAAGAAGGTTTTTTAAGCCTGATAACTATTGTCTCTATAGCAGCAATTATCCAGGGAAGAATATAAACGTTATGGTATTTCTCTGTTTAACTCTGTCCCCAAATCTTTTTGCCCCTTGTAAAGGGGACAAACTCTGGTATCAGTGTTTACAAACCAAATCATAGAATCAACACAAAAAGGACACCTACCCAGGAATGAAACACTAGGGAGCAGAAAAGAAATGAACTGTTTTGTTTTGACTAAAAACCCCACTATATTCAAAACAGGGTAGCTCATTTTGTCCTGTAATCATTATTGTCATTAACCTGAACTCAAAGTTGTAATACCCATAAACCTTGCTAAACATGTCTTCTCTTCCCTTTAAGCAACTGATTCAACTCTCATAGATTAACTTCATGCCAGGCCAAGAACTGACAGTAAGAAAAAGCAGCAGCAGAAAGGACAAGGGTGCAAAAAAAAAATAAATCCAAAAATTGTCCCAAGTTTAGAAGCTACTTCTTGCAGTACAGCTATGCTGTCTCACTGCCTGTGCCCAGGACACTGATGTATTGCATGGAGGCAAAATGTAAACTGCCCAATACTCCAGAGAGTGAGGACATCCTCTTGCTGAATAAACACCTACAAAGCTATTCTTTGTAGGTGTGTGCAGGTTGTGTGCAGGCTATATCTCCTTTGTAATTCCCTGTGCAATGAGCCTCCCCAGTCTGTAGTTCAGCAAGTGGCTTAAGCCAGGTATTAACTGGGAAGCATGGACGGAGAATACAACTTTTTTACACATTTCTCTAACGCCCCTGCAAACTCACTCATTGCAACATGAATTCCAGTCCCCCTCCTAAGTTCCTGACAAATTTTTTACTTAACTACTTGAAATTTTATTCTGCATATAAAAGAAACAGGTTGAAGAAAACTGATATGGTCAGCACTGAGATCATGATGGTTCATAAGCATCCCTTATGAACTTTGGGTTACCTATCTCAGAACAAAGCTTCCCACTACTGTCCATAAACTCATGTTGTTGGTATTTTTGTTGTTGGTGCTGTCTACTCCTCATTTATAACCTCTAAAAATTTAGGGTTTTTTGCTTTTATATGTGAAACTTCAGAACTATACATGTCATCCAACTTACATTCACATTTTCCCAGTTGTCTTTATTACTTTCTGCTCTGCCCATGGTACTATCTTGCTTGCTTTTTGGCTAACTTTCATTAAGCTTCCCAATTACTATTCCACTTACCCACAACTTCTTGCCAAAAGTACCATCTTCATTTCAACCTAAATCCATCAAAGTTACAGCTGCTCAGTTCCTCCTTCCACCCTACCTGTCCTCTTCACTCATCCCTTTGCTTAACTGAATCCTATAAGGAGTCATTTCCGAACACGTAACTAATGATCTGCCGGGGTCAAGTCCCTGAATGAGGTCACTTAGGAGTTAAATCTGCACCACAGAAAGGGCAGAAACCAATACAATCTCTACTTAGTCAAAAAAATAAAGGATGCAATATCCAAATGAGTTGCATTCAACTCTGAATCTTTCTTCAAGGCCTCTTTTGCTACAACTCAGAGAAAACATGTTGACAAGAAATAAGAAACAGTAGTGACACAAAAGGCCACACGCAAACTTACACGATATAGAAATGTTAAGAGACAAGAGTTAAAAGAGAGAAGTGCTGAGAAATGCCCAAATTGAAGTCACGCACAGAGAAATTTACAAAACCGAGATGGAGATAATAATGGTAATCGTTGTGTGATCTGACACACAAAGCTGGTACACTCAAAAAAAGCTGGTAGAATCGAATCTAATACAGACTGTTATTGCAATACAACGCACGAAAAATACATTCTCAAAGACTGGTATGCAAAATGCCAGAAATACGCTTTTCATGTAAAAGCCCTAAGCGGCCGTGTGTAGTCCCGAGTCACCCACTGCCGAAGTAGCGCTAACAACACAAAAACACAAAACGTTCCTTTATAACGAGCTCTGCGTGAGAGGCGGCAGCCGAGGAGATTTAAATGCCATAAAACGCCTGTGGACGGCTTAGGAGGACCCCCACAGCAGCACCCGGAGTGCCCGGTGCGGACCTCCCGGATCCGGGATCTCCCCGCCCTCCCGCACCAGCTGCCGAGCGGGAACCAGGAACGAACACACTGGGACAAGTCCGCGGGACGGCAGTCCCTGGGACAGCCCCTCAGGGGCCTTCCCCCGTCTCGCCGCCGCTGCCCCGGGCCCCCGCTCTCGCCCCCGTCCCCGCGGCAGGCCGACCCGGCGGGGCCGGGCGCTGCCCGAGGGGCCGCGGCCGTGACACAGGGCCCGCCCCGCGCCTACCTGCGATGGCCCGGCGCCCCGGGGTCCACGCCGGTGTTCTCCAGCACGGCCAGCAAACACCCCCCGGCCCGTCGAAGTCGGTTGGGAAGCGGGCGAGGAAGGCCGCGGCGGCCTGTCTCCTTCTTGGGCAGGAAGCCCGTGGAACGGTAACGGCTCCTTCGGCGGGGCCGCCATGGCGCGAGACGGGGCGCGTGGGCCGGCGTGAGCCGGGGCGGGGGGAGGAGCCTTAGGAAGAGGCCACAGGCGGGAACCGCATGCGCGGGGGTCGCCCGCGGGACGCGCACCTCTTGCGGCCTTGCGGCGCGAGGAGCGCCGGGGCTGAACCGACCATTAGGGCGCCGAGTGGCGGGGGCCTGATTGGTTGGGGGCAGCCAATCGGGAGAGGGCACTGGCTCCACGCGCTGGCGGGCGGGGGGCTTGCGGCGGCCACGTCGGGAGGGCGCGGGAGCCGGATCGCGGCACACTTCGGGCGGCCCCGCCCGCGGGAGGGAGGGCGGTCTCGCCTCAGCGCCGCGGTCCGGCCGCGGGCCCATCGGGGGGACCGGCAGTGCTGCAGCGCGGGGGTGCGCGTGGTCCTCCGCATCGGCAACAGAATCACAGAATCGGTTGGGTTGGAAAAGACCTGAGATCATCGAGTGCAACTCAGGACCGAACACCACCGTGTCAAGTAGGCTGAGTGCCGCGTCCAGTCTTCCCTTTAACACCTCCAGGAACGGTGACTCCCCCACCTCCCTGGGCAGCCCCTTCCAATATCTAATCACCCTTTCTGTGAAAAAATTGCTCCTAATGTCCAGCCTAAATCTCCTCTGGCACAGCTGGAGGCCGTGTCCTCTCATCTTGCCGCTGGTTGCCTGGGAAAAGAGGCGGACTCCCACTTGGTTATAACCTCCTTTCAGGTAGAGAGTGATAAGGTCACCTTCGAACCTCCTCTACTCAATGAACCAATGTGCAAACATTTACTTAATGATTTTTTCCTTTCTTTTTTCTTTTTTCTTTTTTCTTCTGCTGATTCATTGTGTGTGATTAAAGCAGGTCCTGCGGTGGCAGTGCCAGCAGGAGCACGATGTCTCCATTGCTGTGGATTGGCACAATCTCTATAATGTGTTGCACAGCAGTTGGGCAACAGTTGAGCAAAGAGAAGAATAAACAAAACAAAAAAACAAAGCAAACAATGAAAAAGAAACCCAAAAAGACAACCTAGGGGAAAAAAAACCCAAACCAAACCAAAAAGGCTACCTAAAAACTGTAGAGGGCTCCAAATAAAATTTTTGGTGAAGCTGTTAAGGGAAAATCTTAACTTTGAACAGTCGTTTTAAAGGTATTTTTCTAGCTTTCATGCTCTCATGTAAATTTACAAAAAAACCCCTGAACTGTGGAGTATCTGAAACCAAATATACACAGAACTTCTTTGGAAAAGATAGCTTATTTGTAGTGTCAGACACGTGGCTCTTTAGCCATTTTAACTGGTAATGAGTGTAAAACTGGTTGGTTTCTAGGGTATCACTTTGCTTTCTTCAGGCTAGTTTCTATTCAGAGAGTCACCATGGGAGAAAAAGGTTGAGTGTGGCTGCATGAACATATTCACTGTAAAGCAAAGGGGATTTTGACTTTTGGGAATTTTTCTACCTCTATAATTTTTTTGTTTGTTTCATGGGTCTCATTAATGTTTGTCAGACATTAATCTTCACTGAAATAGAGCTGACATTTGTTCTTTCTTAGCAGTAGGGGGAGGGTTGCTAGCAAAAAGTGGTACTTTATGTATTTTTCCCATTTTGTAAACCTCCTTCAGCGTTGTCTTCCAGCTCATCAATGGCTTTAGAGATCTACAGGATTTTTATGCAAATACTAAAATAAATCTGAAGAGCACTGCCATAAAAATACATATTATTAAAAAAAGCCAAAGCTGTACCGTATATACTTAGTGTATAATTAAATCTGCTTCCCACTTTGATTTTCAATCATAAGTCAAAATTTCACATTTTGATGTCTAGGTACCATGTGCTTGACTTTGTTAGAATACTGCTGGTGTCTGACAGCCATATTCAGGCTCTTTTTTGTAATTACATAAAACCTTGACTGATCTTACCTCAGTGGAGAGAATTATTCTGACAGGGTGGTTATTCACTTGTTTAATATGTAATTCACAGCCCATTTGACTTGAGTTTTCCTTTTGTGTATCATTGCGAGCACATCTCAATGGGAGAGGCTTCTATTTCTGGCAGCACATTGAAATCAGCGGAAGTCTAATATATCCTATCCCTAGTAGACTTTGAGACACTGAACTACATCAAATTCTCAAAATGTTTAATATCCTATTCAATGAACATTTATTACATTGGAGACATTTATTACTAACCCTGACAATTTCTGCTCTGTTCTTTTGCCTTGGTCTCAGTTATACCACAAACAACTCATCTAATTAGCGGGTACCTTAATTATACAGGTATGTATAACTCAGTGATGTGCACTGCTAAGCAGCAGGGCAGGTTCTACAGGAAAAATCAGGCTTTGTGGAAGGTGTGCCAAACACCTTTTAACAGACGTTGAGCAATACCAGAGAAGAAAAAAACCTGATTTCAGTGACAACCTTTAAAACACAACTATTGTGTTAATTGTATGAATACAACTGCAGTGTTAGGACAATGGGTTAATGTTAAGGTTGTGCATCTTACTGGGCCTTTGCAGATCTGACTGTACTGAGAATTTGGGAATTTTACATTTAATTCTGAGCTTCTCAGGTTTCTTATGTTTAGTTTTCTAGGTTAACAGTTGGACTGACACTCCCAGCTACTCCACTGAACCATGCCCCCATGCACCACATCTACATCTGTTTAAATACCTCCAGGGATGCTGACTTAGCCACTTCCACAGGCAGCCTGGGGACAGATTTTTAGAAGGACCTGCAGGAATAGGACTACTAAGGGTAGATTCAGACTAGATATAAGCAAAATTTTGTTTTACAATGAGGGTAGTGAAACACTGTAACAAATTGCCCAGGGCGGTGGAGGATGCCACATCCCTGGAAACATTGAAGGTCAGGTTGGACTAGCTCTGAGCAACCAAATATTGCTGAAGACGTCCATGCCCATTGCAAGGGGATTGAACTAGATGACCTTTTAAGATGTCTTTCAACCCAAACGTTCTATGATTCTATGAACATCTAAATGTTTTCACTTGGCTAGATTTCCATGGGCATATGATGCCCCACCCGGATTCAGCTCTGAATACTCCCTGAATGGATGTGTTTCTAGGTCTGAATCTGAGACCTGGCAAAGCTGCTCCAGTCTTGACAGCCCTGATTAGTTCTTCACATTGCTCATGCGTTGGGCCTGTCAGGTTGTGGAGATGGCCAACGACCACCATTGATTTCACCTCTAGACTGATGCACTGCAGATAAGAAGGCTGAGGATACTTGCTGCATTTTCTGCCTGATGTTACACCCAGAAGTCAGATGCTGGGCTACAAATTTCTTTTCTGTCTGAGCATGCATCTTTTTGCAAACTAAAAACTCTTGCTGCTGCAGGGTTCTCTCTGAGTCAGGTCTTTTGTTTTGCATGGAAACATCCCAAAGTGAACCCAAAACAACTGACCTAATATCTTACAAGTGCAGGCATTGACATGGATGGAGAAATACTGGGGTTTTCATTCTTTCTCTAATTAAGGTTAAATTATTCTATACAATGTATCAATTGGGGTTGAGCATGAACTCTTTAAATTTCAGTTGTAAGCAATTGCCTTAGTCACTATGTTGCAGATTTCGCCCACTCATGTCTTGTTTCAACCCTACCTCAGTTACAACATGTGGAGAGGAGGAATAAGCCTGTCAGTTACTCAGGGAGAGGAGGTGTTTGATCAAATTACAGGCAGGTATTTCAGTGTTCTGAGTGAATTCATTAATTACCGAGGTGCTCAGTAGAGACTCCTCCTTACTCCCCCTTTAGGAGAGAAGGTTAACTACAGTGTCTAACTCCTAGAACTTAATGGGGTTAGATGATCCTTGAATGAAGTGGAAGTCAAGATGTACTTAATTCCTGCGATTGGCTTCTGTCTCCATTCCCTTCACACTGGGTCTTGTTATTCCCATGTAAGTGTAAAACAACACAAGTCCTCCAGAAGAAGCACTTTCTCACTGCCTCCCAGCCTGATCCTTGGCCATTCACTCTTGTTCTTCTGCTTTCCAATCACTTGTGCTGGTGTGGCTACATGATGGAACAGATAAAGAAATAAATCTGGCTGAAAGCTATCCCACAAAAGCAGTTGGGACCTGTTACGTGAGACAGGGTCCTCTACCACCTCTTCCATGCTAGAGCTGGTGCAGAGTGGAGATGGTCCAGCACAGCACTCCACAATCAGGCAGACCACGGGATTAAGGCACTGCATGGGGAACCTTGGCCACTGCATGTTATCTGCAACACACTCTGTCAGGGAAGCTGGGTTTACAGGATTTGGGTTTTGTTTACCAGGTAGTGTACTGAGACAAAGGGCCAGGATAGATACAAGCCTGTGTGTGTCTTTTTGGTGGATCTATTTAATAAAGATTTTCAGAGAAGGCTCAGTCCTAGTTCTTTTTTCTTTGATTACTAGAGAACAGTTCAGCATGGACAAAGATATCAAACCCACAGAGTGAGCAGTTTGACACTTTCTTCACACAGAGACAAACATATACCCATCTTGTAGTTTTGATAACAAAACTTCTTTTGTGGACAGTGTGTCCTCAGCTTTGCCTTCATGAAGGTATTTATTCTGATGGGTCAATTTGCCACATTCTTCCCTTGATAAATATAAAATAAGAAGTTCATTGCATACATATAACATGATGAGATCATTAGTGGACAACAACTGGCATTACTTTCCATCATAATCATGGATGTCTGTCAGATTCAGCAGCATCTAAAACTAATGAACTCTTATTGTTCTCTGTCAGACTTTTTGGGCCCAGCTAATGGTTTTAGGATGTATTTTCATTTACAAACTTGTCTGAAATTGTCTGAAAATATATCCATATGGAGAGCTGTTCATATATTGCTTTAAACCCTTTCTCAGGAATGCTGCTCCACAAAATTATTAGTCCTGAAATTTTAAGAAGGTGGGGTTCATTCAGCAAGACTCTGGCCTCAGCAAAAAGCTGAGGCTGCATTTCAGTACCAGTTGAACCTCAAACATTTAGTGGTCTTCTGTGGCAAAATTATTAGTAGGTTTGCTTCTTAAAAACATATTTCCTTGAGAAAGAGGCACAAAACGAAATGCCATACTCACTTTTTATCTTCCTTATAATGAATTTTTTCAAGTTTGCTTTTTTTTGATATAAAAAGAAATAAAGAAGAGAAATGTACACTGTGACAACAAATACCTACAATGAAAGAAAGCTCAGAGGAAAAGGGCAAGAATGATAAACCCAGGGAAGAATATAAAGAATGACCTCCAATTATCATAAGGAAAGCTGAACTAATCTCAGCACAAAGGTTGTTGAGGGTGACCTTTGTTTTAGATACCCAGCTGTACCAGTGGGGTTTTGATTTGTGGGAGCAGTCTTGCCTGACATAACTAGGGGATAGAAACAGCATGAGTGGAGAAATGTGTAGGCAACTCAGCCAAACCTAGAAGTATAAAAGCTGAACAACTAAGAAAATGAACTTTGAAAAGAGCAACTCACTTCAGATGGTTGCAACTCACGTACTCCTTCCTGGAGCCTGGGATGCCCAGTGTCATGACAGTGAGCATACAAGGACTGGTAGTAGTATTCAGGTTTGTATTGTGACAGAACTATGTATTGCAATTACTATATTGCTCTTGTGATTTTAATACATTGCTGTATCACTCTGCTAAATCAAAATCCTGTGCAATATCAGATATCTACAAATAAGGAAATTTGGTATTAAACATGAAGCCCTCCTCATGTGGAATATCTCAAAGAACATGCTCAGAGAGTATTTGGCTCTGATACATCCCCAATCATAAGAGCCTTGAGTGCCACCACAGGCCTTCAACACAGCTGGCAGTTGACCCTATAGGGAGCATTCCTTCCCTGATTTCCTAACTAAGAATCACCCAAATCACCGGAGGCTGTGTTAAAATTGCAGAGTGACTTTCTTGAATCTTATCTTCTCTAAGAAAATTATACATGCATTTTTTACCCCACATAGGAGAGATGATTCAGACATTTAAAGGAACGAGAGAAATGTAATTCTCTAACTTACAGCTGAGGTTTGCAATGGTATAACACAGAAGGAGAAGGATTCATGAAATGTGTCCACCACGAACTGTTTCTTTAGCTGAAATAAAACTGAGATAGCCATGCCTTCATCAGCAGAGGACAGATGCAAGAAGGCTTGAAGGGTCTTCTTTAAGTATGCTGCAGAAATGAGCAAAGAAATTGCTGAATATAAATACATACTTCTTTTTTTTTCTAGAGCTGAGCATGCACACTCATTTTTCATGTTTTTTTTTCTGAAGCTTGAGTTCAGCCTTTTTCCCAGGCTTGGCCTTGTGTAACTTACAGAGACTTGTGATAGAAACACAAAGATTAATAGAATGAATTATGGATGGAATTGTATGTATGTAAAAGCACCAAAAGAAACAATATCAAACAAAGATTAAAGAACATCATATACTGATAACCAAGGACACAGTTAACATCATGGGGTAATCACAAAGGAATGCATTGTCTACAGAAAACCTGAAGGCCTGAGTGCTTGTGGGGCCACAGCATGATGATACTTTAAGTAGAAGATTGAATTCTGCTAACAGGAGGATGGCAGCAAGACTGCAGCCAGAAAGATGCCCAAATGAGGATACACAGTTCGTGGGTAGCAACCTACCAAAAAGTGTATGGAAGAAGAACCTTTAAGCAAGATTCTGAACCATAAATTCATGCCATAGTGACTAACTCACAAAGTAAATCAAACCTATGTCTAACCCCATTGTCAGCAGAAGGAATTCAGGAGATTTAACTAGGAGTTGATAGCTGATGTCCCTTGTCCCTGCGTCATGTATAAGTGAAATTGGCCAGATCACTGGGACACACATTTTGGTGCAAATGAACATGGGAGTGCAGGAGAACAATCTATGAGATAATAAATATAAACGACCAAAATAGGTTTTGTTTAACATAGATATCATCTTCTTCCTCCATGTGGTTTCACACTGATTTTTGTTTAACATTTTTGCAGTCTCAGGAATGCTATTGCTAATAGGGCGATTGCCATGGCAGTTGGTATTGCAAGTGTTACTCTGTTACATCAAAGTCAGTTTGGCGGTTTTAGGCTTTTAATTAGTTGAATTTTATAAGACACTACAACTTTGTTTCTTTTTCAATTTATGAGTGCAGATACACTTCTGTCATTGTTTAACCCCGGCTGACAGCTAAGCCACAGACAGACACACGCTCACTCCCCACTGGGGTCAGGGAAAGAATCAGAAGGGTAAAGTTGAGAAAACTTGTGGGTTGAGATAAAGACAGTTTAATAGGTAAAGCAGAAGCCACAGACACAAGCAAAGAAAACCAAGAAATTAATTTACTACTTCCTATGAGCAGGCAGGTGTTCAGCAGTCCCAAGGAAAGTCGGGCTCCATCACGTGTAACAGGGGCTTGGGAAAACAAATACCACCAATCCAAACATCCCCCACTTCCTCCTTCTTCCCCCAGCTTTATATGCTGAGAATGACACAATACGGTATGGGATGTCCCTCTGGTCAACTGAGGTCAGCTGTCCTGGCTGTGTCCCCTCCCAACTGTTTGTGCATCCCTAGCCTGCTCACTGGTGGGATGGGGTGAGAGGCCTTATAGAATCACAGAATCTCCTGAGCTGGAAGGAATTCACAAGGATCATCAAGTCAAACTTCTAAGCCTGCACAAGACAACCCCCCCAAAAAGAAATGCTTGACTCAGTGTAACCACCACTCAGAAGTAATATTGATAACACCCTATGTTATCACCATCATTCTGCACAAATCCGAAATACAGCCCCATACCAGCTACTAGGAAGAAAACTAATTGTACCCCAGCCAAAACCAACACACTAGTATAAGTTTATGCACAACAAGTAATGCTTATTTATGATGCATTGTAAGGTAAGCTGCAAATGATGCAATGTAAGCTGCATCCATACAAGATGTTTCTGAAGATTTCCTGTATCTGTTTAAACTCTAAAGCCCCACTTTAGAAAGGCTGAAAAATGTGCTATATGTCTACATACATATATGAAATATGTACATATTCCCTAAAATGGAATTCAGGAGCTTCTGTATGAGAAATGCTTTATGCATTTGGAAGTAAATATATGAGGCATTTGAAATTGTGCTTTCTTAGAAACTATGCAATAAGGCAACTAGAAATATTTCCAGATTTTCCTGTAAGCACTTTTACCATATTTTTTGGCATTTTTTTTTTTATTGTGAGCCTGCACTATAATGGAGACACCATTTGAGATCCAAAGGTCTAATTCTTGTCTCTGAGGGACAAATTCTAACACCAAGTATCTTTCTTTGGCTTACTCGAATAGGAAATGATCAGCAGTTGTTGGATTCCAGTAGTCAGGATTAAGGAATATGCTTTAAGGACCAGCATATCCTGAAATAAAAGACAAAGAAATCTGCACCAAAGTAAGAGAAGATACTGTGAATTTCCTTTAATGTAAGGGGTGTCTTCTGTGAGACATTTCTCCAAATGGGAGCAACTCTTTCCTTGAAGATAGTGATCTCCATATGCCTCTCATGAATCTTCCTTTGTTGCTGTACACATTGCAGTGGCACAAATATTCAGTGAGAGTTTACCTCTGTTTTAAAACAGAGGCAGCAACAAACCTCATACTAACTAGTTACAACATGTAGCAACACTTTTCGTTTGGCAAGTAATTTCCCTAATTTTTTTTTAATGACTACTTGAACACATTAGCAACCCTCAGTGGGGATATTGCTGTCTCTCTTCAGGGACAGAGACAGTTATATGACAGCATGGACTGACAAGAGAAAAGGATACAAAGGCAAAAATTACAAGGCCTTTTGTTTTCTATTTTCCAGTGGGTGACAAAGAACAGAATAACTTATGCTGTTCTTGACTTTTATGTTACTGTTGTCTCAGCCTCCAGTGTTCTATATGCAGGTGCAGAGATCTGGTACAATGTTTTCTGTTGAGATCCCCATCAGCTAACTAGTATCACAGGCACACTCTCTGTGCTATGTGTGGTATACGAGCCTTAAACATAATTTCTTGAGCAGCACAAGGCTAAAAGAACATCTGGCAGCTAAGAAAAGTATTTCACAGAAGACGTGAATGACATCTGAAACTATTTAGATTGTTTTTGAGCTTAAATACTCAAACTATTTATTTTTTAAATTTGTTTTACGTTGTTTATGAGCTTAAATACTCTAATTATTTATTTTTTTAATTTGTTTTTCTTAAGTTTTTTCTCTAATTCCATTTTTTTTGTTGTTACTCTTCAGTTTTCTCTGAAAGATAAAGATGTGGCTAAACAAGAATTTCAAAGAAATTTGTAGATCCATTAGTAGAATTCCACTAAAAGAACAAGTCACCAAGAATCTCCTGGAAAGTTTTTGACTGCATCCAGGAGGAAGAGCTGCAGAGCTCCTTGCAGGAGATAATTAGGATGCTGGACTCCTCAGAGGCATGTCCTAGGTTATTTACCTAATAATTGCAGGCTATATTTGAGAACATAAGAGGGGCTAATGGCTCCATCTGATCCAACATCCTGTTTCCTAGTAGAGCCCATTAGCAGACACTGAGGTAGAAGCAAGATCTGGTCAAGTATAAATATTTGTGAATAATCTAAACTTCTACTATTTTCAGCTCAGGGGACCTCCTGAACCTGACAAGGCTTGCTTGTCTATTTAGTGACCTTACACAGAACTGTCTTCAAAATATGTGTTTAGTCTCCATTTGAAATGATATGTTGACAGTGGTGAGGTGATAGCTATTTAGTATGTGTTTTTTAATTTGTATCTGATTTAAAAATATGAATAAGTCTAAAGCTAAGTGTTTCAGACTGCAAACCCTTCAACAACATAGAAATCTGGAAACATAATGGCTGGAATGTGTTTCTTTTTTGTGAAACCTAAAACCAACACCCCTTAGTCATTGTTTTTAGTGAGTAAGGTAGTGAAATAAGTATTTTTTAAAGTTCTCCTCTTGAGGGCAGCAAACATTCAGAACTAAAAGTCGTTCATGTTTCCTAATGAGAAGATAAAGAATATCTTGGATTTGAGATAGGCCAGAGTTAGCTTG
The DNA here is from genome assembly GCF_001715985.3 of Manacus vitellinus. Classification (NCBI taxonomy): domain Eukaryota; kingdom Metazoa; phylum Chordata; class Aves; order Passeriformes; family Pipridae; genus Manacus; species Manacus vitellinus. The sequence goes on along the minus strand of NW_021940208.1, from coordinate 49,460,881 downwards.
CCCATTGGCCCTCAGGGTTCAGAGTACAGCTTTAATTACAGCCCCTACAGTTCTTGTACTAAAGGACAACACCTGAAAATTTAAGTGAAAAATGCAGCATACGAAACCAAGTTCATATGGTTCACCTTTCTCCTTATGATTGTATATAAATAGGTGATAGTAAAGTAGGAAATGAAAGACTTGCCCAAACCTTCTAACAGGAACATAACCTGTGTGCCCCTGTGTGGTTGAGAGCTATGCTGGTGATGGTACATGCCTTCGGTAGGGTCACCCATGCCAGACAGGTCAAAACCATAGGACCAGATACACTACATTCTTGGGCAGGATGAGCTTGTTAGCCTTCTGGCAGTCATCCTAGGAGAAGGACAACTCTAATCCCAAACCCGGGCAGATGGAGCTCACTTAGCCCTGTAAGACCATCCATCTAAGAGGTCACTCTAATCAAACCTACGTCCTGAGGACCTCGCTGCCAATGTCCAAGCTCGCTCGGCCCTGGCAGATGAACCTCAGGATTAAAGGGTGGGTTCAGTTCCGCGCATACTGCATCTCACCTAAAAATCCATTGCGCAGGCTCGAAGGCTTTACCCACATGCAAAAAGTCCTGTAGTGACAGGTGAGGGTCGAAACAGTAGGGTGAAAGGTTCACCTTATAAACCAAATGAGAACAGAGTAACCAAGAAGTAGAAACATATAGAATCATATAATCGTAGATTCATCAAGGTCGGAAGAAACCTTGAAGATCATTAAGTCCACCTGTCAACTCAGCACTATCACTATAAGCCCTAAACAACTAAACCACATCACCCAGCACCAGATCCAGACAACGTCTTAAACACCTCGAAGGGCGGTGACTCCACCACCTCCCTGGGCAACCTAGAGGTTGGCCTCCATCTCACTAAAACCTCCTCTCAGGTAGTTGCAGAGAGTGATGGGTGCCCCCTGAACCTCCTCTTCTCAAGACTAAACAGCTCCTTCAGTTGTTCCTGTATGGCTGGACTTAGTCCCATCACTTTCTGGGATAGTTGACTTTGCAGCAGCTGCTCCTTACCCGCTTGTAAGAAAGACTCTGTGGTCAAATCATGTGGAGCCTCCTCCTGCCTATGCCTTGAAGAGAGGCCAGAGGGACTGGATGGAGCATCAGTCTGTCCTGCATAGGGCTGGACTTGGGACCAGAACTGTCCCTTGTCCATATATAGTGCCCTATACTCTCTTTTGATTAGGGAACTCAAGGACTGGATGCTGCTGATCAGCTCTCATTGGAAATTAAGGCACTGGTGGCCCTGCGTGGAGCAGTCAGGAAGACCACGTACTGTGGTAAGCAGGGGGAGCTGGGGAAATTAGTATAGCCTCCCTGAAGTCCTTCAGAGAACTACCCATGTGGCCCCTGTCTGATCCCTGGGAAGGTTTCCTTTTCCGTTTTCTTACCTAGGCTGATCTTTCTTGTACCAGAAGAGCAACTTATCTAGGCTAGCCATGATTTTTATCCATATGCTCTAACATGTCTTGAAGGATTAGTTTAATAACATGTTGTATGTGTCTCCTTGCTGTTATATATGGAAATCTCCTGCTTTCAAGGGTATAAAAACCTCAATCCTTCATAATTCTGTCTATATTACCATTTTACATGTTACATTTGACTGGATTCATAAATGGCATCACCCCACGCCAGAATCAAAAAGTTTTCTGTGCCCATATGAGTATCTTTAAGTGCCTTCTGAATTTTTTCTTTTTCCCTTTATTAGTGTTGTGGCAGTTTTTGCTCTAACATAATTCCGAATTATAAAGTATTCATTTTTGCACAGGTATATGTGGGTATTTAAAATTTTATTAATACGCATACAATGTAAATAGAAAATAATAGCATCTGATACTCAATATAAAAAATGCCTTTCAGATTTACCATGCAAAGTATATAGAAATAATTAGCTTTATGGCCACTAGATGTGACTGTTACTCTATGTATACGTGACTGAAGCATCATTCATTGCTCTAAGTTGAAGTCCCTTAAAAAAAAAGGAGTGGGATAACTCTATAGCTTTCTAGTGGCTGTATCCTTAATGCTACACATTGAATATTTAGCAAATGTTAAAAATTACACCTTAGAATTTGTAAAGTAATGAAAATACATTATTTAATTATTCTGTGTATATATGTTATTATGTATACAATATAACAGTTGGATCTTTATATTAGAAGAAAACCATTATTTCTAGAAAAATAAATTGGTAGTAGAAAAATAAATTAATAGATCTTTGAATGAAAGATCTTCTAGATGTTCTTTCATTTTTTGATTTGATTAGATGCTCAAAGTATTTTACAGTTCAGATAGAATTGTGAAATTGGAAAACATGCCTTTTCAATTGCTAATTTATTTCCTCCAACTCCAAAATAACCATTAGACCTAATTAATAATAAATTCAATAAGTTTTTTTCTATATCACACCAATGAGATGCCTAATACCTGTTTGTCCTACCCAGATAACTAGCCCAAAATATCTCCTGGAGTCAACCTTCTACTTATCCTTGCTCATGAATTAGTGAGAAATACAAACATGGTCAGCAAAGTGGAATCACAAACGGAAACCGCAAATCACTATGATGTAAAAACCTGTCCAGGATGGGACTCAAAGACTTTAGAATTCTCAAAAATAAAGGAGTTACTTTTGATGAACCTTAAGAGACCATGAGGCACAAGCATTATTTGTTGATTTTTAAGTCAATGCAGGATCCTTCTCATGGGATGCTGTGGTTACTAAAAATTTATGGGATCAGAGACCTCATGGTTCTTGGTCAAGTAGTAGTTGTAAAATGCTTATAAACCTTTAAATGTGCGGGCCACAGAAATTCAGAGGTGTGTATTGTACAGGAGAAACATCCTATATATTTGTCCTGTTCTTCCATATTTCCTCGAGCATCAGCCCCTGGTTACTGCCAAGGACAGGGCATTGGGCTAAAGGGACGTCCAGTCTGAGCAAGTGTGGCCACTCTTATTTCATCATTTTAACCGAAATAGATAATATGAAGGAACAAAGAGAGACTTCTGTAAAGACTACTTCAAGCAAATTCAAAAGTTTATTGCTTACCTGACTATTAAAGTCCCTGTAAAATAGTATTACAAGAAAAAAAAACTGTAACAAAATTGTACAATAAAAATCCATTTTAAAAGTAGGATTTAATATACAATCATAAGGACAAGTAATTACTAATTTAATAAAAATTATATTTCTTAATAATTTTGTAATAATTTTCAAAATACTAAATGCAGATTAACTGGCTACCTTATAGGTAAGATTTGCATAGCCATGAGTACAGACTATGTGCTAGAACATGGCTTCAAAGATGATTTGCAACAGCCCTTAAAGGGAAATATGTAACTCTAGAGGTTATCCACCAAAAAAAAAGGGGGTTTCATCTATCAATTGGAAATGACTGATCTAATTCTCCTTCTTCCCTTTTAGTGTTTTGACTGCAGTCAAAGAATTTATGTATTTGTCTTAGAATGTTTAATTTGTCCCTTAAAAATAAATCAAGGTTTGTTTCTGTGTCTTCAGTTTTTTGCAGTATTTACTAATCTTTACCTCTGCATGCCCTCACATATCAGAATTCAGTTTCTGTTCAAGTGTTTTCTTGAACACTTCCAGAGATGATGACTCCATCACTTCCCTGGGCAGCTCATTCCACTACTTGACAACCCCTTCAGCGAAGAAAGTTTTCCCAATGTCCAACCTGAATTTTTTTTGTAATTTATGTAATTTGATATGAAATGGAGTACAACTGGAGTGACAGAACCATTAGCATGCTGAAAATATTTGAGTCATTATGGCAGTTTTGTCACAAAAGAAAAAATTGATATGACTTAGTTATTAGTGTTATTAGTACGTCCAGTATGGATTGCTGGAACAGATCATGACAGGTTAGTGTACTAATGAAAACAGAGAGAAAAACATAAAAAAATGTAGCTCTCATTTTTCTCATTGGTCTGGGAGATGGGTGTTCTCAGTCCCAAGTTTCACTACAGCTTTAATACAAGTTTCAAAATTTATTGGTGGACCTTGGGCTTCAAACAACGAAATATTAGACTCTGCTTCTGACATGTTCATAAGCCTGTAGTCTGACACCTTACAAAGCAGGTTACCTTTCATCTCCCTTTGGGAAGAGAGGAAAATATCCAGTTGATTTTTGTGAACTCCTGATGAACTTCAAGTAGGGACAGAAGCAGTGATCAGCCTTTCCTGGAGAAGTTTTGTTGACTGGGTTACCTGGGACTTACTTGCCATGCATTTAAGTAATAGTTCAGGACCTTCTCCTAAAATGTCGACTGTATGTATATATATGTCGACCATGTATATATATATATATATATATATGCATCTATACACACATACCTTTCTGCATCATATAGGCTCCTGTGTTCACTGCTGCTCAGCAGTGGATGGAAAAAGAAATTATGTTATTTACCCATTGAGGAAATCATTATTTACTTTCTCCATTTTATGAGCTTTTTTAAAACTCCGAGTGTCCTGTTGGAGGTCTTACAACCTTATGTGCTGTGAAGTTTGCTCAGTGACCAATTTGGGATTTTTTCTTTCTCTTCCAGAAAGAGCAGTGTCTATAATCCCAGCACTTCCCATAGTTTTTCTCAGTTCTGTGACTAAACTCTTTGAAGTCCTATTGTAACTGATGTGACCCAGGGCATCTTCTCATCTGTGAACAATATTAAAAGGCCCAAATGAATTATTTAAGCACTACTGAACATTTACAATACCCAGGGCTCATCATCTGGAGAAGATTGGGTGAGTGGTTGGAATCTCTCAGGAAGAAAAGTGAGGCATTGGCTGGTTGCATTGCAGAGGCTGAGGGCCACAACCTTCCAGTACAAATACACTCAAATTTCAGCCTGAGGACTCATGGCTTGAAGCTGAAACATAGGCATGTGGTAACAGTCCAACTTGTACCATTATGCATGCATAATGCTCCTTGGTCAAGTAGAGTCTACCGGGGTTCAGTGTCGGCATTCTGCTTGCCTGTTTCCTGAGAGAATATGTAAAAAAATAATAAATAGATGTTAAATGCACATTTCATAACCTTGAGACCTCAGGTATGCTTTCTTTTCAGTCTCTCTGGAATACATAATATTCAATTTCTTGACTTAAAATTAAGCATGAAAATTTTGGCAATACTTACCACCTACAGGAGCGTAGGTAACTTCACATACCACTAAAACCAGTGGCAATTGTCCTGATGTTTACAGTATTAAGAGTCTGGCTCATCAACTTCATCTTTCCTCATTGTTTATGAAAAATATACACTCACCTCTAATGTCTTCAATGTGCTTTTAAAAGCAACCTTTTTTTTTTATTTGACCTTATCATCCTTTTCTTCTCCCTTGAATTTTCCAGAAATTGATGAGACCAATGGCAGAGAAAAGAAAAACTAGAAAATGACAACAAGCTGTGCACTGGAATGGATTTCTAAGTACTTCTCTTGGGTACCTAAAGTTGTGTATTTTATGTTCATTGAACATAAAAGGCTGGATTTTAAAAAGTCCTACCTAGTCAAAGCTCCCATGCATCATAAGGCACATTTGCACAGGCTAGTGGTAGCTACCAATCACAATTTTCACAGCATCCTCCAAGTGAATGAAGATTCAATCCCATGAGGATCTCCACATTTCTCTTAAGAGAAAAGGTAAGTAAAATGGCTTACCTGTCTCTCATTGGATCCAAGAAATTACAGAAGTCATCTGTTTTTCAAAATTTGATGTTGCAGGTCACCAGGTGTCCTGTTCAAACTATACCAGGCTGGAGGGATTTCAAAGGAACCATGTCTTTTGGAAAGACTGAACATTAATGGAGCAGCAGACTGTTAAAATAAAGCACTTTTCCCCTGGCCTCAAGTTCTGCTCCCTTAAACTTAGGTAACCCAGCCTAACTTAGAAGGGGAGGAATAATACTGGGAATGTATCCACCCAGAAGTCTTCCAGATTCTTTCCTTCAGTGAGATGCAGTGCATTCCTAAGTTTTATTCATATAACTTGGGGTGATAGATGTTACAAAAAAGACATCAAAGGCATCACAGAGCTCTCATCACTTCTAGTCCTGTGCTCATGGGTAGGTGAGAGACAAGATACAACTGGAAAATTCAGCTCAGCAGGAGCCCCAGGAGAAGAGCCGTTCTCTTCATGTTGGAAATGTGTGAGCCGCTCTGTGCATGACATCAAAGAGTCAACATGAAAACAGTCATACATCGAAAGTCCAGAATTTATGATCCTCTATATGAAAAGAAAGTTGAACAGTGAAACAAAGAGGAAGCTGATGGTTGTTGCTTCCAACTAGGAACCAGTAACTACTAATTCTGTGCTGCAGAGAATTTTCTTTAGGAACCTTTAGTAAGTGACAGTTACAGCTGCAAACCATTTCAGTGACTTCTGGTTTAGCATGACTAGCTTGGCCAGTTTTTCACTTTGCTACTCACATGTCTCAGATGTTTGCAGTACATCTCTGAAGCCCTCTTCTCCCCACCAGCTCCCCTTTTCTCTAAAACAGCCTGGCACCACTGCCTACTTGGTGCTGTTGGAGTCTAAACTTCACTGGGATCATATTTAATAACACCTTGGTTCTCACACAGCACTTGAATATCCAAAGTGTTTTACAAATATTCCCTAATTAACTTTGAAGTGTTTCCTGGCAGCATCATAGACAGTAGAGATAGAAAATGCTTAGAGATAGAAAAATGCTCTACCCATGACAATTTTCAAAGCACTCAAAGACAGGGTCATCAATTACTTCCTTTGGAGACTATGGGAAAAAATTATTACCAACACCTATTAGTACTCTTCTTTCTTCTGCTCCCACCAGTCTGCAAAAATCTCACAGAATTTCACAAGATGTCAACTAATTAGATATTGGCATTTGTCTGGACCAGCGTCTGATCCCTCTTCTTCCTTCTGGCTGATGGTATGACATCTGTGCTGTCATTTGGCTAGCTGATAGTATTCTGCCTGATCATAAGGCATTTAAGAAAAGGTTTATAAGGAAGAGGACAGTGAGTGAAGCAAAGCTGAGACATCTCTTGAAATGTGTCTAGAGAAGTTGTGGGTAGTGTGAAAATCCATTGAGTGAAGTTATGTCTTCCAGGTGATAACCAGGACTGATAAAGCCATTTTCCAAAGAAAAAATGAGAGTTAAAAACACCCATCTTGGAGAAATGGTTTTTGGAGTGTGTTCCTCATGTGGACAGGGTGAGACTCCAACAAAGCAATCCTAAATGCACTTCACCTTCAGCAATCTCAATAATCATCTCTCTGCAATTAGCTTTTTAAATGGATGCACTCAATTGTTGGTTAAATTTCCTGTATTTCAATTAGGTATTAAAGTCACTGGGCTAGAAGCCACTCATGATCTACAGTCATAACTTGGTTTTCACGGGATGGGGTGAATAAATTTAAAATCCACCACTGCTGACTGAGAGGACATGCTTCCTTTTCAGTCTGTCTTGCTGCCTTCTCCAGCATGCATGCTACTCCTGCTGAACTTCTGGAAACAAATTCGTTTTGCTACTACAGCACAAAACAAACAAGATTTTTCTTTTGTTTGTTTGCTTGTTTGTTAGTTTTTGGTAGGTTGAGTTTGTTTTGTTTTGTTTTGTTTCATTGTGTTATGGCAGGGGAGCAGGACAGAGTTGGCTGTGAGGTCACAGCCTAACACAGGGGATGAACCCTCAAAGTCCAGTGAGATTTAGCTGTTGCTGAGAAGATGTCCAGTGTGTTTAAATGGCAGGTGCTGACAGGGAGCACTGAAAGCTACAACTCCCAGCCCCTCACAGAGAGAGAAAAGAGAATTTCTGTCATGTTATGTGCCCTACACTGATGGCATTTCGTGGGGTTACCTCAAAAATTTGCCCCTGTGATTGAGCCTCCTGCCAAAGTTCATTAAAAACCTTGTTTAAACTCGTCAAATGAAATAAAACCCTGCAGCCGTAGCGGTCCAAAAAACTGACACTGCGCTTCAGCATGGGCCCACATCATTTTGGACTCAAGCCTGTCTTGCACCTGCACCAACCCAACATGACTCGAAGGCTCAGGGTTTTGGGGAGCTTTGGGGGACGTTAAAGGGGAAAGCCCAAGCTTCTGTGGTGCCTCAGCGTGGGCTTTTCCTTTCTTGCAGCATAAATAGGATGGACTTGGTGGACTCAATTGTGTTTGCTGCTCACCTCACCTGCCCTGGAGCACAGGTCTCAACATGGGCACAGTGTGGACAGGTAAGTCCAGGGCCTTCCTGGTGAATAGGTCAGGGCAGCCTCCATATTGTGGCACAGTGTTTTGACTGGGATAGAGATAATATTCTTCACAGTAGCTGGTATGACTTGTGTTGGAAACAGTGTTGATAACGCAGGGATGTTTTTGTTACTGCTGAGCGGTTCTTGCACAGTGTCAACGCCTTTTCTACCTCTCTGCCCACCCCAACATCAAACAGGCTGGAGGACACAAGGAGTTGGGAGGGGACACAGCCAGGACAGCTGACCCCAACTGACCACAAGGATATCCCATACCATATGGCATTGTGCCCAGCATATAAAACTGGGAGAAGAAGCAGGGGAAGTTTGGAGTGATGGCATTTGTCTTCCCAAATCACTGTTAGACATGATGGAGCCCATCTTTCCTGGGTGTGACTGAACACCCACCTGCCCATGCAACAGGAAATGAATGGATTCCTTGTTTTGTTTTGTTTGTGTGCATGGCTTTTGTTTTACCTATTTAACTGTCTTTATCTCACTCTGTGTCTTTTCTCTCTTCTGCTCTTCTGATTGTCCCCCCCCTTCCTTCTGGGGAAGAGTAAGAAGCAGTTGTGTGGGGCTGAGCTGATGGATAGGGTTAAACCATGACAGACTGGAACGGAAAGTGGGATGAGGTGCACTGTGGACTACTCAGACTAAACTACAGAGGAGACAACAGAGCAGCAATCCGGCTTGCCAGCATTGGAAGAGAGGGACTGCTTATCAGACCCTTTCACATTCACAGGGAAATGGTGAAGACTAGCCTTTTATTTCCCTAATGCTTCCCCTGGACATTTACAGAGCTTTAGTTAAGCATGCCTTGTAAGCATCAACAGGGCTTGCTGAACTTCTTCCTCTCCCACTCTCCTCAACCATACCACAGCAGTGATCCTTGTGTCTGGGAAGGTCTCCACCATCTTCTGGACCAGGCATCTACAGAGTAATGTTGTCCCTGTGTTTCTGGACCTCATAAAATGCTACTATCTAACCCAGAACTGGCCTAGGCTCCAACTCTGTGACAGATGAGAAAAGCCAAGTGTTGTACTTTATAAGGACTAAATATGGAGCAGCTTTAAATTAGTAAACTCTTACATGCTATTAACAGGTTAATCCAGGAGACATGGCAAGAACAGATAAATAAACTAAAGTTTTAACAGCAGTTTTCAGTACCCATTAAGAGAGGGATATTCTTGCTTAACCGAACATGACTGGATAGCCAAACTTACATTTATCCAATGCAGATGCTGAACTCATTTCATATCCCTGCTCTTCCGAAGGTGTGAATCTGAGCTGCAGGGAATGTAGTATATGCCAGCTCTGAAATGCAATTAGGGGAATTCATATGTTTTATAGCGTGCTTCTGCTGAAGCCAGGAGCAAAATAAATGACTGAATGAATAAAGTCTCTTTATGTCAGTGGAGACCAAATTATCTAACAAATTAACAGTAAATACCTTGCTAAATTAAATCTTGTTTTCTTCAAATAGCCATAAGAAGTGTGAACATTCAGCAACAAGCTGATTGCATAAAAACAAAGACATCTTAGGCAAATGCCAAATATTACAAACAAGGTATTGTTTAGCATTTGGATACTCAGATAAGAGTATGTGAATGTTATTCAGACTTTACATAAACATTCCTTTTTCTCTTTAAAGAAATCAAAGGCAAGATTCAAAGCAAAAAAATGTTTCAAGTCAAAATTATTATACTATTAAAATAGGATTTTATAATAAAAAATGCTTATATCTTTCCATATAATACCTTCTTTTTCTCAGTGAGATCCAACCTACTCCTCAGAATATTACACTGCCCATAGCTATTTTCTCTTCTCCCCTATGTATACACACGTATACATGTATGCATGCATTCCTGATCTAACACAGAGACACTCTCACAGAGCACTTTCACACATCCTCAAGGGCTTTTTCAACTAATGGAGCACTCTAGCATCCTTAGGCTGAGATGAAATATTCAACACCTTACAAAGGTTATGCAATTCTTTTTTTATATGTAATTAAACTACTCTGGTTTACATGGATTAAAAAATTCATAAACACTTCACTCTGTTAAAGTTTTTGCTAGTACAATGGAGTCATTCCCTGCAAATATTCTGCACAACTTTCTTGTGGTGGCAGAGAACATTTTCTTCCTTTCCTCCAGAAACACGAAGAGACTGACATGAAAATTGTGATCCTTTGTACCTTTTTTTTTTTCTTATTTTGGAAGCAAGAGTGTCTGAAGCAAGTTGCCTGTAAATAGTAATCCAACTGATTTACTGTATTCCTTATCCCCTCATCTGCTTCCCCCCCATATACCCTGGCTCTCACTCCCCAGCCCTCGATGTTCATTTGCCAGAGGCAGAACTCCTGTAGCTCCCTGTGCGCAGGCTGGCTCCCAAGCTATCAGCAAACTGGGTGTATTGCAGCTGACTTTTGCCACATCTTTTCTGAGTGGGAACAGTAACATAAGCCCCTTTCCAGAACCACCACTTTTCACATGGTTTACCAGACTTCTATCATTTTTTCAGGTTTTGCTAGTAATGGCCAATGGGTTCAATGGTTTTTGGTGGGTGTGAGACACACCTGTATGCACAAGCAGGTAGGCAGAGAAATCGTGAATTTCTTTTGCCTTTAGAAAGCCAACCTAGAAAAGAGAAGGGATATAAAATCATGTTCAGGCCTAACTACAGCTGTTAACTAAGAAGGCATGGGAATGGTGGTCCCACTGTGGACAGGTAATTCTGTACTTGTACAAATACTTTTCTTGTTCCAGTCACTGCTGGAAATAGAATACGGGTTAACTGATTTTATGGACCGATCATAAAGGACAGAAATATTTCCATCTCTTATATAACATTAAGATTTAAAAAAGAAAAGGAAAGAAGAGCAAATAGTACTCTGAGCAGCAGTACTATTGGTTTCTGCTTTGCCTGGTGTCTGATGTATTTAAGACCTCAACTAGTCTGTCATAATGAATTGAAACTGACTGGTAGCTTCAAAAATTATTATACAGTGAATAAACGGAGAGGTGAACACAGAGGTGGATAGGTAAGCAAAAGATACTTCTCCTCTCCTATCTACACCTAATCAAAGTTTAATTAAAGTTTCTCATAAAGTCACCTGCAGGAGAATCCTGATTTATGCTTCCATGATTTAATCATATAATCATCTGACTTTCTGACTGAGAAATCTAACTATTATTTTAAGCATAGAGAGACCCTACTAAGTTTCTTGCCTAAGAATCAGAAGTCCCCAGGTGCTGTTTTTCCAAGCTCAAAGAATTATTTTAGCAATAAATATGCCATGGATTTTATTTCCTCCCCTATGATGATTTCCCTCCCATTATTAAGCTATATGAATGAAAGCACTCTGTTTTTTTGTAGAGATTGACCACAGAAAACAATACATAATTCAGAGAGAGGTCCTGCATTCAGTTACCAGAAGCTTCCTCACTTTTCTTTTTCTTTCCCTCTTTATCTGTATTTTAAAAATCAGAATAGTGCTTGTTTAAGATCCTTAGTGACTTTGTACAGTCTGAGAGCACTAAGAGTGGTGAAGAAAGAGGTTGTTCTGTGGGAGGGTGAGAGGGGGACAGGCAAGTGTAGGGTTCTTCCTGGATCTCAATAATAAAGGCCTGACAATAAAAGCCTTAATAATATAGCTGCTTTAATAAGACAGAAGAGGACAAGAAATATAGATAACTAGTAAATGTCATGTCCTTTCAGATGCAGGGCACGTGTGTTCATGCCGCATTGTGGCTAAACCAAATGGACTTTCCCAAGTCATGCTGTGCAGAGCAGATCATGTCTGTGGAGGGAGGGTCTCCTGTTTTGGCCATTTGAGCTATTGTATAGTATAATAATTTTACTGTATACAGGAAAACTACAGTACAGGATGTTCACACATTAACTTCTTGCTACCCTTTTTTCAGATGAAGTCAAGGCCAGGCAGGTGCTGTGATTTGTTGCAGTCTGAAATTCGGATACCGAGCGAAACTGAGCTGCTAGGATTAAACAGGAAACCTTAGGCCACAGGGGCTGGGGAAAAAACCATCATCTAAAAGACCAGACAAGATCCGTTGTCCTGATCTCCCCCAGCAGGATGTAGAGAGACTTTGAATGATGCTATCAGTTATCTCATTGTTTTCTCCCTCCCTGTGTAAATCCTTCTTTCAGGTAAAGCTGATCACCCTTCCCCAATGTAACTCTGCTTACTGGAAATATCAAACCTTTTCCCCCAAGATGTAAATACTGTATCTGAGAAATGTAAAATCATTTTTCCCCTTATGTTACCCCTGTTACTGGAAATGCTAATAGATTATGGAATACCCTGTTTGGAGTAACCCTGCCTCCTCATTAGCATGGAAGCCCCTGAGACCCTTAAATAGCACTTGAGTGTTCAATAAATCATTCCAGTTTTTGCCTCTATATCTGGGACCATGATATCTTTGTTAGACCACTACAGTGATTAGGAGGGTCAGGTGGGAGCTGCCTGCAAGCTCCCCTGATACCAAGAGCTGCTGGAGGTCATTCTGTGGCCAAGGGACATGGATAGCACAGGACTGGCCTGTGCCTGCTCAGGTTACCTGTGGTGTGGCTCCCTCCCTCCTCAAGGAACAGTGCTCTCCTGGTCAGGATCAATACATAACACCCCTTGATCCATGTAGAGTTTACCTTTCCCAGAGCTGTATTTTAAGTTGTATATTATATTAATAACATAGGGGCTTCTCAAGCCCTAAGTATGAGCCCTAAAAGACCTGTCCGAGATCACCGACTCCTTGAATGCAATGTCTTCAGCAAGGCTTCCTGTACAGATGTGTGTCTTTTAAGATTTTCCTCTGCATTTTCCATTTAAAAATAATTTGGTATATATGAAGTGTGTATGAATCATTTAAAAATGTCACTAGAGAGTTACATTAAAGGGTAATGCAATACTCTGTAGAAACAAGAAATAAATGCCCTAGCGCAAAAAACTGCTGTACTGCAGAACAGCAATTACAAGCAAACAAAGGGAAACAACAAGATTCTTGAGTATTCTGGCTGTATCTCCAAACCTAATTAGTTCAGCCTCCAACAACATCAAAGTGCTTCATTAATGAACCTCTGAATCATCTGTACTCCTCTGTGACTGATAACCATGACTCAGTTTTACCAGCGATGAGGATGAGGTGGTTTGGTAATAAAGACATTAATTTGCCCACAGTCTCCAAATTCTACAGTGAACTTGCATGGGCAGGCTGTCATATCTGCACCTCAGTTCTTCAGTGAAAGGCAATGCTCCTCAACACCCTGACATTTATATTACTTGTAGAATGGATCATGCATTGCAATGACCCTTGAGCCCAGTAGAGTCTTCTAAGTAGTCCTGAAGCACTTGAGAATAAAGAGAAGGTACTCACAGATGGGGGTCCTCAAATACAGAATGACCCAGTGTTCCAGACGCTTCACAAGGAAGAGATTTTAGAAACATCTAGGTTGTATCAGTTGGAAAAGGAGGAGCATGGTTGTAAGGAAACAGTAATTCAGAGTTCATAGGGAAAGAATGGATAAAGAAAAGGGGAAGAAATAGTGAACAGAGCAAAGTTTAAATGAAAACAGAGAAGACTGGGATAACTCAGGGAAAGAAAATTAAGTTACTATCAGATTATGTGGAGGGAGATTAATGAGAAAAATGAACAGAGTTATTCTGATAGATAAAACAGAGATACCTATTTAACAAACAGAGGAAAGAACTACCTCAGATGGTTAATTAAAACAGAACCGCTCTTGTAAGATACTAGGTAAAACTAATAACCACAGGTGCCATCGTATTCAGTTTGATCCTGATGACAAAGGTACATTTTCGCTGCTTCTTTTCTTGCAGAGACACATCAATAATGAATATCTTAATTACATTCAACTACAGAACCTATGTATTAGAGTGATGACACTTTGGTCATGAGTAGAAGGGTCTACCAATTTGTCATCTTGCAAAATACAGTACTGGGACAAGTCTAGCTTGTCTGTGTAAAGCTGTAAGGGCCAGTCTGTAAGGGAAGACTAGAATATATGTATTAAAAAATACATTCTATTGAATGTAAGTCCCTAAAATGACTATTAGAATGAATTCTGACCTCCTCATTATAGCTCAGATATATTTTTAAATGTACCTGAAGCGCAAACTGTCCAAGAATGGACAAAACAGAAAAAAAAAAGATGAGGCTTCTACAACACAAAATACTTCAAAATCAAAGGTCCATTAACCTGAAAATTACCAAAAATAATGAAAATATAACATTTCAGGAACAAGTTATTATAGTTTCAGGAATTTAAATACTCTAAGAAGGTTTATTTGATTTTTCTAATGCTCTTGTAAGTCCATCAAGCAAAGCTGAAGCTGTCTTTGCATTGCTTGTTTTCAAATAGCATTGAAAATTCTGAGCAGGTTTTGTTGCACATTGACATATACCACTTACAGTGCTCTACTGCTAACATACTTTTCATAATACAAGAATGGTAAGATTGCCTCCCTGAGGAGCTGTCAGGCAAAATCCTCTTTACCCTAGTGTGTCATAAAAAAATCCAAGTATAACAAACTTTTCTGTCAGTTTTAGATTTTGAATATAGCTGGATCTGACATCAGTTCCCTATATAACAAATTTTGACTGTCAGTTTAGATATTTTAAAAATTACTTGTTCTGAAAGTAAATTTAGGTAACAGTGTTGGCTTTCAATTTCTTTGAAGTGTAAAGTCTAAGGTTAAAACTTCTTCAACCACATATACTCTAACTGGAGAGCAGTAACTGATTCCTGGTTGACATCTGTGTGACAGGAACTGAAGTTGCTTGTTATATGCTTTCGTTTTCCTTTTTTTTGCTCGACTCTATGCAAAGACATACTTTTCCTCAGGGAAAGTGTGCTTTCTTCCTCAGAGAACATCTTCTCCTAGAAATTATTCTGTAATTATGGAAAAAGCATTTAGATCATTGCCATGGCATCAAAATTCAAAATATTTAGATGATACCGGATTTTACTTCTGGTGGGAAAGACATTTATTTAAATGTGAAATACTGGAGGGAGACTGCATGGGCTATATCTGTGGCATCTTACAGGAGAATTTCCAAGATCATCTTCAGGACATGATGACATGCAGCTTGTGTTGGCCTAGCGACTGTCTAGTGGGGAGGTAGGAGCGTTGAAGAGTGGTTGCTTTTGTACAGTTGGGTGTCTGGTCTCTGGCCCTCCCTCAGGTTCTCTCAACAACCTCATGTCATGGAGCTCCCCACATCCGTAGGGTGCCCTCATGTCCTTTTGGGATCTGATGTAGGTCAGAGCCCACACCCTCATGCACAGAATCCTTTTAAAAGGTCCAAAGTGCAAGGCACAGCTTTTCTATTTCTGGGTGCTAGTGATGCTAATTGAAGCGTAAACTGCCAGGAGGGACTCCTTTCCTTCCCTGCCCCACAGAAATTTTGATGCCAGACAACTCAGACCTCTACAGCAGCCAGAGCCTCACTCATGATGGACATTGTCAAATTTGTCAGAAATATAGTTCAGAGAAGAGTGCATGACATAGAATGGCCCCACGAGGGACAGTCAGCACATGATGCTTTTAGGCCCCCTCCTTCTGCTGTGCCCTATCTCTTGGCAGCCCCCATTATACCCAAATTTCTGCCAGATCCCTCTAATCCCACAGTCCAGCTTCCATATGTGCCTCAATCCCTGCAAAGTTGTAGGAGGCAAGGCTTCACTTCATGTGGAGAAAGCTCCATGGGGGTGCTTCGTATGAGATCAGAGAGATCCTGTGACAGAATGGTGGTACAAAGCAGCGTCCCTAACAACTGATTACCAAAGGTTTTCCCACTCCCTTTCCAGGATCTCTTCAGACCCCTCCTCTCCTCCTAGCTCCCAGCTGAGTGAAACCTTTCCAGGCTTGTGGAGTCATTCAAGGCCCTGACAGGACCTGTAGTGCCAATTGTGCAAGGAAGTTCTCCTATCAATGGAATGTTCAGATGCTTCTGCACCTGAGAGTGCTCAGAGCTTGTTCCAGATTCTAGTTCCTTTTAGGTGCATGTGAGCTACTATATCTAGGAAACTTCTGTGTGCAAAGAGATGGTTGGAGAAGGAACTATTTCTGAGTGTTAGGTCTCTGACAGCTTTTTGGGGTACATAATTTTCTGGCTCCTATACTATGCTTCCCACTTTCATTGCTGCATTTCTGAGAGGTAGCTCTGGGCTATCATCCAAAGTCAGTGTGGAAACACCGCAGAAAACTGAACCAGATTTACTCATTGTGCCCCTTCTATCACTGAGATATCCCTGACCAGTTGGAGAAGTGGAAGGAACTATAGGAAACATTATAAAACCTAGGCTCATTTACTTGTCTGTAAGGCCAAGACCTTTGACACCAGCTTTAGATAGGTATGCCATAAACCTAGTGGAGCAAACATGGAAAGTCTCTAATGGAAGCTATCCATGTAAAGGAAACTTTCAGCGCTGAGGAGATCTTAAGGAAGTTGGTTTATGTCAGCCCTACTAGTCTCTTTGCCAGGGAACTGGATATCTAGTATTTAGTTTCACTTTACCTCACTTCTCAGATAAAACTGTCTTATAGTCAAGTTTCTTCTCCTTTCATTCCCAGACTGCAAGGACCACTGATCAGACACAAATGAAGCTTTGTCCCTTATTTCAGAGCACTGTAACTTCTTACTTGAAACTTCATCTCTCATCTTTCTTTGAAAGCCCATTCATGTTAGCTTTTGTTTTTGTTGAACATCCTCAATCTCTCCTTTCTACAAGTCTGAGCTCAGAGCACTTGAAGCATTTATCTTCATGTGAGATTGCACTGGAGTGATGTGAGGTGTTACCACTGAATAATTTTTCACTCTAAGTAATCCATCATATGAAGTCAGACAGAGCAAGTATTACAAGTTTTGTGTGAAAGAAATAAAATTCTGCAGGGGCAGAGCAATAACCTAAAGAGATTGTATTGTAAGTCTTGTCATTTTTTATTCATCCTTAACCTTGAATATAAATACTAGGTGGACCGCTCTCTCCATATTGAGCTAGTAATACCTGTCAGTGCAGAGAGAGAAGTGATTTTTGTGAACCGAGAGGAAGATGCAGATAACTAAAGTCCTCTATTGCTTTTTCCTGTCTATGGAATTCCAGACAGAGTACAAATTTAACAAGACCATAATGTTTGGTCAGTGAGACAATGAAGATGCATGGAAGTATAATGAATTTCTTGGAGAAAATGACTGATCAGCTCAAGTTATTTTATGTGAAGTGGAAGTCCACCAGAGCAGACACGTACTAGAATGAATGGGTGTCTTCTGTCCTGTGTGACCCTCTCCTGGGAACTAAAAGTATAATTAGGACAAAAAGGGCCATTGCTGGGGAGGTAGAATAGTAATTCACTGTTCAAGTGAGCAGGACAAAAAATGTATTTTGTAAAGATCGTTTCATTCTCTGCAGCTCTTGTGGTGCAGAATCTCTCATTAATATTTGCTCTGTCATTCAAGTCTAAGAAAATATTTTACTCGAAATATTATTCTCAGTGCAGTTTAAACATAGAACCAAGGACGGTTAAAAACCATCTCATGACATGAATGCTTTGATATTAAAAATAAATCTTACTTGTAGAAATAAAAACTATGTGAAAAATACAGTTTGAAGCAAACACATGAGAATGTCTTGTGCAAGGGCCAGAATTACCAATATACTTTTATCCTTAAAAGGATAAATTGCTCTCCACAGCAATCCAACCTGAAAATACTTTTGCCCCTATCCACTAGGCAATGACCCAGGGAATCATTGTTCAATTGGAAGGCTGGAGTTATAGGGCGACATGTTTCTTTATGTACTGCAAGAAAATCACTAAATAGAGGGAAAAATAAAGAAGAAAACACAGTAGATGGCTGACTCAACAGAGGCTTGCTGCCTTTGTCTCCTTCCATAGTCAATGGAGAGAGGAAGAGGGTCTTGCCAGGTCAGCTGAGATTCTGCCATCATGTATTCTGCGTTGTCCACACATCCACCACCTTAAACTAGAGCTACATGAAAAACCTCCAAAAGGGGGAGAAAAAATAAAGAAATAAAGAAGGAAAGTAGGAAAATGGATGGAGAACCACATATAGGGAGTATAAGGCAGAAGGGCACTTGAATGAGGAGAAGACCCACAGTTACACAACAACTTAGCATGGTTTCTCTCAAGAGGAGAGAGCAGAGTTAATGCTTTATCTTGCAAGAGATAAAAACCCAATCCAGGATCTCAGAACTCATGTCAATTGTATTTTAGAGCAGAATCGAATGAATTTTGCAAGCTGAGCAATTATAAGAAGAAAATGTTCAGTGAGAGACTTTGGAGACTGTAATCTTGGAAAAAATTAAGAGAATAAAAAATGACATGAAGTTTTGCTGGTGGAGATGTTAAGAAAAGGATGAATTTTGAAGTTTGCCCAAAAAGTAAAGCTGCCCATGAGAAGCCTAAGATAGGTCAGAGAACTGCACAGCTGGAAATCTGAATTACTAAAAGTACATCTAAAATGTCAATGAAAATTACATAAAAGAGGTACAGGAAGAAAGAAAATTTAATTTTAGTCATCTTAACCTAAGGAAGTACAAACCTAAACAATATCCCATGTCTCCACCTGGATTGTCACGAAACACGACCCAATGAACAATGTGTACACAATGAACAATGTGTACGCAATGAAGGCTTTTAACTTGCACTAAAAATTTAGGTAGATAGGGCCCTCTTCCTGAAGGCTTTCAAAAGTCCATTCTTCAGTTCATTAGGTATACGGGAGATATCCAATTTACAAGAACTGATGAACTACGAACAGAAAATTGAGGTGCAAGTCTGATTTCTGAGTTATTCAGTCTAGATCTGTGCTGTACCCTCATGTGTTCCCACCCAGTATTTGGGAAGAGGAGTAGACATACATTTATGAAGCAGGATTCCACAAAACTAGGAAAAATAAAAATATATGCCAGCAATATGCTGACTGAGGAATGGAAAGACTGCAGAGCAGACAGGATATGACATTGAGGAGCAGCGAACCAGGGAGGAGCTGATGAAAGAGCCAGTGACAAGAGCAGAAGAGATACTGTTGTACCTCAGGGACTCAGAAAAACAAGTAAAAATTGGACTACAGTAAAGCTTCACAGAGGATCTCAAGTTTTGCTGTGCCCTGGATGTGTCAATTAATGAAGGAATGGTTATAACTTCAATTTCAACTGTTAAGGACAGGTGTGGATCACATAAACTCAGATCCAGTTCTAAATTTCCCTTGCCCACTTTGACTGGTATTTCCATTTGGATTTGATTCAGTACCATTATTACTTTCAGTGGAACTTCAGTATATATTGACATCTAGAGATGTTCCTAATTCTCGATGGCATTTTAATTCAAATGTAACGTTTATTAAAGAAGGGAATGTACAGGATTTATTTGAATTGTATCTTAATTTGTCAGTGTAAGCTATGACACAGTAAAATTTGATCAGCTTGTGTATACGTTTGTCAATAATATGAAGATAAATGAAAGCTGATCAGATAGATCAGAGAGTAAAATTTGGCTGCAATTCTGTAGACAAAGCTATCCCTCTGCAAAACATTAAAGGCAGCTTCTGTAACAACTGTTTTCCAAAGACACCAAAGTTTTTTACTCCAGAAAAAAACCTTTTAGAAGTCCGATGCACCAGAGGTGATTCCTATGGAAGAGCATTTTGGTTAGAATCTGTTTAGAAACCCAGTCAACCATGTTTTCGCAGCAGGCATTTACTATTCACTGCTGTTATGGTGTACTGCAAAGTAGCAGTGCATAATCACATTCTGGTCTGACGTAAAAATGTTTTTGTTTTTTTTTTTTATTTTAAATAGCAGTTCTCACATTGCCTTCTTACCAGCAGAATATTTTAGGCCGTACTGCATACCATGGTGCTCCATGCTGTGATTTGCAACACTAAAATTCAAAGTGAAAGAAAAGGAAATTGATTCACTTGCCTCAACTATGAGGTATACATTCCGTTATTGACAATCTTACTCTAAAATCTTGATCTCCGTGGGAACACTGCCATAGGAAATTACAGGTGGTAGCTTTGAAATAGTGTTTTACCAGTGGAAGCCCTTTTAGATTCAACCTGAAGAAAATACATGAGATGAACACTTCTTTCGAAAAACCTCCAGTTTATCCTATTTGTGTTCACTTAAAATCAGTGGGAAGTAGCTACATGACACATCAATTTTTAATCAAAAATATTTTAGCTAAATATGTTTGTTTGGGAAGCTATAACAAAATGAATTATACAGTTCTTTCACAGCACAACTCAAAAGAGAATACTTAATAACGCCATAGAGCACAAATTGTGCTTGGATAGTGATTTTCACAGGGTGTCTTAAGGAAAATTACACATAAAGAGTACAAACCCACAAATTTAGCTCATTCAGTGAAAGCCAAGGAGAACAAATAAAATTTAGGGCTGGATTTATAATCAGGAATTGAATCAACAATACAAATCTCAGTAGGCAATATGTTCCAGATGTGAGAAATAGTACCCCAGCAAATCTCTAGCTTCCAGCAAATCTTAGAATACCATTAAAACAGCTGAAAAAAATAGCACAGTTATTACCATAGTGACATTCTGCCACGTATGTGAACAAAAGGCAGTGGGTTGTGCTAAGTTAAAATAGAATAAAAGTTTAAATGTAATATAGCGCTTTTCATAACAGACTACTGGCTGAAAAATGGAACAATGAGCAAGAGGATACTAAACTGTGGTAATCTATGTTGATTAATATGCATGTGGAGATCCTCGTAACAGACTAAAATTGACTAATAATGGTAATCCAGATGTGGATAAAGTTTCTGGATCTGTTGGTGCTCATGTATCAAATGATTATAAAAAGCTGAGTTTTAATCTCAGCAAGCTGCTTAGATAGTGACTTCCCAGATGGATCCATGGTTTTCTAGCTAACTTATATACTGTCTTCATATAAATTTAATGTTTTCACTAACTGATAACTGAACAGTCTGCCACAAGTAACAGAGTTGTCACCCAGAAAATTCTGAATGCTCTTAGTGGTCATTAATTTACATAAAAGTCTTTAATTAAAACTTTTAAGACTTTGAACACAGCTGGGAAGGTGTGCATCAGGAGCCAAATTTGGTATGACAAATGCCTCTAACAATACTCCAATCACATTGTGACTATGACAGAATATTCTCTCTTTTCTTCCCGGCAACCTGTAGCACTTTCTTCACTGCTTTCTGCACTAGGCTCAGATGCATGACCAGATTGCTGCAGGGTAAAATGTTAGTGTGTATCTGCTGAGAAGCAAGAGGTATTGGTGCACATGTTCCTAGACCGTGACAAATGTGCAGGAAGTAACTTGCTGCTATCCTTCTTCACAGTGGGCTAAGCTAAATCCTATCGCATCACATTTGTCTGGGGCACGTTTATCGACAGTGACTGTAGCTCAGCCACTGGGCAATTAGGGCAGCTGTGTGAGTCTGAGCTTGGAGACTGAAGCAAGCTTCCTCACCTCCTTCTCATCTGAGCTGATGTAATGTCAGCTTCCCAGTTAATGTCACATAGTAGTCAGGACTTCAACCATTGTATCTGATGTCATCTCTTGCCTAGTCAGAAAGTTCAGAGATACTAAAATTGAAGAAACCAATCAGCAAGCTAGTCCATTGCTCTCCGAATCCCAAGAGTTGCTACTGGGGGAAAAAAACCCAACCCACCAAACCCACAAAACTGTAGAAGTATGTACAGAAGGAAAAAATAGAACATAAAACTTCTTTTCCTCTGAGGCTGAATGAGACTGGAAAGTGTTTTGTCATTAATTTGGTGGACCGTGCTTTTGCCTCCTTACAGCCTGATAGGTGATGTTACATGATTAAGGTAGGATGGAATCACATGAAAAACAGGCAATTCTTTTTGCCACTCATTAGCTCTGATTTATTTTCCTTTGGAACAGTGGCTTGCACAAAATCATGGAATATCAATGTTTAAAGAAGAAACAATTAAAGTACTGAATTGGAAGTTACTTTTTGCCATGGTTAAACAGAATGTTAAAATGCAATGGCAGTTGGTTTACTAGAAGAGGAAAGAATACATAAGATAACACATTAAAAGATACATCAAAATGTCAATAAATCAGAGAAGGAAGGTGAAAGACTTTGTGTCTTTATCTGAAAAAAACCTAAAATAATCAATTATTTTTGCATGCAGTAGTACTTATGGAAGCATACATTAATTCAAACACAAAATGCTACTATCTTGGGAGATATAGCTTGTTTCCCATAAAACCAACCTGCCTTGCTGTCTCCAATGTGTGGTAATGCACAGGTAATGTGTGATTCCTTAGGGAATACAGAATGTAAATTCATCCATCTCCCCAGGGCTGACACTTTAGCAGATGATGAAATGTACATTAATTAATCAGCACTAACTTTTGAGGTTTTTAAATGGGTGAACAACGGAAGGCTTCCCATGGCTATGTCTACATCTTGTATAAACATGACTGAATCAAGCAATAATAAGTCAACAGAATCAGCTACAGATTTTGTATTTTTTTTCTCTATTTCAAATGTAAATACTGTTTTTTTGTGAAATTAGGAAGAAGAACTGCAGGTTTCTTTATTGACTTGTTATGTTACTTTGACAATTCACCTACAGCTATGTACACAAACATAGTACTATGAAATGTTGCTGACTAATAACAGCTGATTTCCTGCACAGTTAAACAGTCAAAGTCATTCTTTTACCATGGCAATTAATTAAATTACTAGAAGATTGTTCACAAAAAGAAGAACAGTACAGCATAGTACTGATACTGAGCACTTAGAGAGAAACCAAAGCATATGAGATGTTTGTGTCTTGTGAGGCATCTTTCCTGATTTACTTGTGGAGATATAAAGAGCACACTAATGATGCTTCAGAAATCTGCTTCATTCTTTCATTGAAGGATGAAGATTTAATTTTTAGAGAAGAGTACTGAGAGACGAAAGGCCTGGGTATTTGGGGAAATTTCTTCATGTGTCAAAGTCCTGATGCCACTCATTTCCTCAGTAATCTTTAGAAAGTGCCAACTTCATAAAATTAAACACTGACAAAAATACTTTTCTTAAAAAAAATCCTTATGTTTGATACTTATATAGTTGGTTCACCATTAACTGGGGATTAAAAAAACTTGAATGGTTTTCTGCTACGTGAATTTTCTTCCAGCCTTCCTCTTTTTTTCTCAGACATTTAACAAATGTTACATTAGCAGGATTTATAAGTTCATTAACAGGGGGCTTAATTGTGCCTTCATTATAAATAGCAAGAGAAACTTCTGGAAAAGTTGGGACAACAGTAGCTTAGTATAACTTTGCAGTTACTGTATTAGGGCACATAAGTTAAGAGCTTAAGCACTCAATTATTATAAATATTATTAATGTTAAAACTGAAACTTGAGTCAATATCATCTCCATTCCATTCCAGATGGGGCCCTTAATCCTCAGATCCCCCCCAAAATAAGAATGTTAGGTCTTAATTAACTCACAGGAGTGTTACAAGTCTCCAGTATTTTGTAAAATGCTTTGAAAATATCTGAAGTTTAATGTGAGATTAATGATAACAGTCATTATTACAATAATTATTAACTGTTTACAGTTGTAATCAGGTTGCTAAATGCCCTGCTCATTGCAAAGAGGCCGGAAAAAGTTCAATTTGTTGCATAATCAGCTATCTGCTCTTCAGTACACAAGCTAAATATAGCAGAAGATGTCAGCTACTAAATATGTAAGACTTGACGAAACAGCTCCTCTCTAACCTCAATTCTTCCAAACAAGTGCTATCAAATTCTGCAGAATTTTAACTTTATTTAAATATCAGTATGGAAATAAACAGGCTTGAGCCTGTGTGGTTTAGATGAAAACTCTCTGAATGTGAAGCAGGAATGACCAGAGCAATGCTGTCTTCCTGGAGGTTATAGGCACAGTGGTCAGTTTTTCTGCTGCTGCTTTGAGCTTCCCCAAGTGTTACAGTTGGATGAGGTCCTTGACACTTTTATCTGCCCTAGATGTCTATTTTAGAATAAGATAAATAGATACTGCTGGGATTGCAATGGACAGTGGTAATGCTGGGATCCTTGGGTACAACTGAGCAACTGAGAAAACTTGGGTCAGACTCATCCTCCATAAGCTTGGAGAAGCTTTGAAGAAGCGTCCTAGTGATAGTCTGGAAGTATTTACAGCAGCAGGAGATACAAAATAGGAGGAGAAGAGAAAGACAAGCTGTGGCTTCCTGCTGAACAATAAATAGTTTTGCATTTCCAAAACCAAAGGCGGGAGAAGCAGAAAGAGAACGCTCCATCTGGCTTGAAGCAGTTGGAAGAGCTGAAGAGAAGGACTTTCTGTTATTTATCAGACTGTTACTGAAGAATGCAAATGAAGGGCTCCTCCAGCAGCGACAAAAGCCAACAGTTCATAAGAATTCATGTATAACATGTTAAGAAAGGGAGACCTGCTATTGTCTCAGACCCATAAGGACTTCTGTTTTGAATTAGTTTTCTACAACCTGCTAAAAATGAGAAAATCTTGGGCTGAAATCACAGCCTTAACTTTTAAAAAGGATTTTAAACAAAAAATTAACCATATTATGATTAAAGGTGGCTCACAGATCTTCTTCCTTTATATGGCTATGGTCTTGGATGACAACATAGCTTTTAGACTCATTTCGTCCTCAGAGTTAGCAAATGTGACTGGACTGCTAATTTTCTGTTTATTTGTTTGCACAGATTTGGATTTGCCTACTTTGAATTCAGATTCAGAATAGTATCCTCACTACTCTTGGAGAATGACATTAAATTGTCAGATGACACCTGCAAATGAAGATTTTTGGAATTGCTCATGTTTCTTTGTCCTTCATCTGATAGTGAGGAGGGTAATTGTGAGTAACTGCAATTAGGATGGGATTAATTTTGCCTAACTTCAAACACTTAAAATCTAGATATGTGCAGAAGGGTACCTCAGGTACTGGTAAAAGGTCTCAATAGCATTTCCTCCTGGATAGAGTTCAAGACATATACGTTATCTACATGTCCCAACACACTAGAAACAAACACTAGGCTGTTACTAGACCTTAAAGACAACACTAAAAATGGCTATGACTTGAGGTAAAACTTAACTGCAAAGAAAGTGAACCTTGGGAAGAAAGGTATGAATAACTGCAGTAACGGTGATCTAATGGACAATTATTGGGCTCAAATAAGGAAAACTATTGGGAAAGTGCAGTGCTCATACCAATCATATTTTAAGATTTTTGTGTAGAGATATCCCCTATAAGAGTTGAGTGTAAGAAATCGTAGGCATAACTGACAGTCCCTCCTACAGTTCAATTTTCTTGACACATTCCTTTAGAAGACTCCTTTTCCAGTTATTTAAAATGTTGCCAATGGTTAATCAAAGTTTTGGACTAATTTTTTTCCCTGGCTGGGAATTTGTTGTTTCTTACAATATTTTAGGTAAGAATGAGACTGGGGACAAGCTCTTTATCTTTCTGGTATTAAGGACATATTGTCAAGAGCCTTAATGCTCCCATGCTATAAAGAAGAACCTTCAAGTTTGTTGGCAGAGTGTGTTTTCTCTCCCAAAAGGTTCTGCACAAATTCAAACAATTTAGAAAATTACCAAACATACTCAGTTTGGCAGTAAGGCTTACAATTTGATCAATACAGTTGTTGAAGACGTTATCTATACAAAACACTGGAAAACAGGCACTGCAGAGTTCTCTGCACGCCCCAAAATGAGTGTGGCGGTTTCACTTTAGACACTGGACTGAGAAACCAAAACAAGTATTGTGATGATTTTACAAAAAGTATTCCCTGGCTAGCACTCCAGACTTGTTCCAATAACCTCTCACATCAACTTTTATGAAACTGGCCCCCATACCTGCATGCCATGGGCTGCAGAACTGTAACAACTTTGAAATACTGGAATCTGAGTGTTTCAGGCTGAGCACCAAAATCAGTGGGCACTTATACCACTTTACTCTGTGATATCTATGCCTAAACAATAAAGGCCAGATTGTCTTCCGGCTTAAGATGGCAGGTCCTTATCCAACCATGTCTAGACTGCACATTAAGATAAGAACTCTAGCAGCAATTTCTCCATTCCCTGCCCACAGGGTCATTTTCATAGGAAGAAAAGGCAGGCTAGGAAGCAGAGGATGCCACAGCAGCTTGGTGTGATGATTTGGGAGCAGAGTTGCAAGCTTCTCCGAATCATTATCTGCTTCATGTCCCTACATGCACAAATAGGCACTTCTACCTTCTCTTCTCACCTTCCTTGGGTTTGGCCACCCGTGCTCAAGCCAGCTCTGGTATGGCCCAGCTCTGTCAACTGGGAGTCAATGACTGGGAAGGAGGTGAGTCAAAGACAGTGGTACCCATCCCTTAACTTGGTATCTGCTTTTAAGTCCAGGCTTAACTGAACTTTAAGCTTAGCCACCTGTCCCCACATGAGCTATACAACAGGAAAGGCAGTGCTTAGTCTTGTACCACATAAAGCCTGGCCTTGCTGTGTTGACTTGGCTTCCCATCTTGACTTTGACCCTGCCTTGTTGCAGTGAACTGCCCTGGCCATCTGAACTCTGACCTGGGGGACTATCACTGGACCTGCTCTGTTCCTCTTTGAGTGCTATGGGTCTCTGACAGGTGGGTCAGGGTCTTGCCTCACTGCCACCTTCTGCCCCCAGCTCCCCTGCCTGCAGGGCAGCATCTCTCCTGCTTGTTCCCTGGCACATATCCTGCTCTAGTGTAAATGGCAGCACATACTGTTAGTACTCAAACTCTCCCACCCACATGGAGAAGGTTGGTTGGCAGCCATAATTTTGTTTAAACATAATCTTTTTTTCTAAAAAGTAAAATTACGTTCAATACAAGAGAATGTAGTACTGAATATTCAGAAACTTTGAAGTCCAAATATCCAGACAAATATCCAATGAAATTTATCACTGCTAGGTGGTCTTGCAGTTCACTGCTTTGGCTCCCAGCAGTGTGCAGTTTGGGAGCATCAAGAGGGATGAGGTTTTCCATTCAAGAGCTGAGTAATGAAAGTGTTGTGACGAAACCGGATGGGGGATCTTCATATGTCTGAAACTAAAGCTAGAAATCACCTACACCTCATGCACACAGAACATAGGTTTTACAAGTGAAACAAGCTGAAAGAAAAATAAAGCAGAGGCAGTGTTGTCAACCAGCATATACCTTTTAAAGTTAAATATGGAAAAGCATTATTGTAGGGATTTAAATAGCACAGTTGCCTCTCTCAAATGCTGCTAAGGCCACAGAAGGACTTTGCCATGAGATAAGCACTGAAGGAAACAGACAGGATGACACTAACTCCCAGCCTGGCAAAGGCGAGATCTGGTTGGCTCATCCCGGTTAACACATCCAGACAAAAATTCCCACTGTGGCAAACAGTGTAAGAAGCAACTGCTCATATTCATATCACCAGTCAAACAAAGATTACCCCAGCCTTTACTGGGGTAATGTTCTGGGACAGATGGCGTCTGCAATCATCAACAGCCACCGAATCCCCACAGAATACGTCTCTGTGAATACCTGGAACTTGGACTGTAAGATAAGCCACAACAGTGGGAACTTGAGACAAGATAAAGGTGGTACTATTTTCCAGGTGAGGAAACCTAGGGTGAGGTTAACAAAGCTTGAAGAGAAGAATGTATCACTGAATACACAAAGAATGGAGAACTTATTTTCCACAAGAAAAGCCAACTCAGCAACTGTGCTGAAATTAGCTCTGATTGGGTAAAAGGTATGCCGGCAGGGGGAGACTGAGACCACCGACTCACGGCCCACCAACCCACCAACTAAAAAGAAGAGAAAGACTGAGCATGTGGGCTAATTAGCATTAGAAACCAGAGAATGATTTAACCAACAGAACTTAAGTCAATAGAATAAGAGAACTGTGTAGTCAATGAGTGATATTTCCTTTGTTTGCTAAAATGCATAAATAGTGAGAAGTTTTGAATGGCCTTGGGATCTGCACCACTGAGGGTCTCAGGGTGAAGAAGGACCAGCAGGACGCTGCTGGATCCATGGATGGGGACTATCTTCTGCTTGATCTCTCTCTCTTTCTCTCCTCCCTCTCTTTTCTATTTCTTTCTATCTCTCTACCTCACATTCATCGTTAAATAAAATCCATATTATTGACTTTGGCATATGGTCTCATGTGCACCTTAAGTTGGGCAGAGGCATCTCTCACTAACTGTTTCTTAACAATTATGTCTATCTTGTTTGCACTTGCACATTACCAGGACACCCTGTGGGATCAGCACAAAGCAGTAGTGGGCAATGAAAATCATTCTGTTAATGTGGTTACCCTCGCAGCTATGCAAACATGGCTTAGCATATGAGAACAAAAACAGATGCTACAAATTTCCAAAATTCAGCTGACTAAATGTGCAACTGTACTCACTACTCAATGGAGACGCATCAGCCATTTGCCAGGAGTTCCTGGTAGCAGGTTGTATTGTCAGAACTAGCCCAAAATCATTGCCTACTGATTTTCAAAGTGTAAATATAGAAGAAAAGAAGAAGAAAAACAAAAAGTAAAAGGAGGATTTGACTAACAACTTCAGTGTCTGAATGAAATAACTAGGAGATTGATATTTTTTTCAGACATGAATTTCACAAAATAAAAAAGTTATCATACGCACCTATTAAGTTTATTACAGATTTCAGCTTCTCATTGTGAGATGCTTTTTGGAAACTCCAAATTCTATGTGCTATCAATGGAGGGACCACTTATACACTGAAATCAGGTTTTGCCACTCTGCAATAAATTCTTCTGGCACCTGTATATTCCCAAGCTATGAACTGCACTGGAGGGTGACTGAACTTTGGCTGCCTGATAACCTCTGCATAATATAAAAAATGAGACAACTAGAAATTTTATGGAGCTACTTATAAGCTTATCTCCTCCAAAAGGCTTCACTTTCTAAGTCAGTCAGTAGCAGAAGTCAATCCAAACCTGCCGATGATACTATTCTCATAGAAAAATGCACACTAATGCATCTGGAAGCAAAGAGAAAGTGATGTCAAACTCCGGTATGTGTCAGAAAAAAGGAATCCTAACAAGAAAAGAAGCTGCTGGTAGTTTTCGTTTTACTTGAAATTCTTCCATTTATTTTGCTAAAGCATTGAGCTATAACTAGAAAATCAGAGTAAGATCTCATTCTCTCTCCTCCAAGGCAAAGGGTAATCCTGAACGTCTCACAACATGACAGTTTGAAGAAAAGTCAACCCACATAACATTGAGCAGAGTGTTTAAAAATCACAGATCTATCACTGTAGCTCAGTTCTTTCTCCCTTTCCTCACATTAGCTGACACCTGATCTTTGCTTTCAACTATGGAACTCCACACTTAAGACCAACACAGAGCTGTATTTTAGTCTTCCATGCCTGCTATTTCTTCCTTTCTCTCTGACTAGACTGGTATAATAAGCACTTTGCTAACATATCTATTTTTCTCTATGTTTCTTAGACTTGACACTTTGCATCTGTCTGCAGTTCTCATTTTTTTTTTTAATACACTGACTTTCCTCCCTTGCTGCACTGCCTCTGGCTTTTATGCTGTGAGTCTCTGTCTCAACCCTCATTCAACTCCATCTCTGACCTACCCACTGAGTTTATCTCTGGACCTTATCTCTACCTGTCTGGTATGGTTTTTTCTAATCACAATCATATTTTCTTCTTTATCATTTTCTCTATGTAAGTTCTTCTTTTGCAGCCAGTCTTTTCAAATTTGGGATTGAAAACAATACTCCCAATACTCTTTCTCCCATCTGTTTCTTTCACTTAATTTAAATTGAGATAACAGTTCAAAATTTTGAGTACAGCAGGTTCCTACAAGTGTTGCATGGAAGGTGAGCAACCAACCAATCCATGTGCAGAAAAGAGAATTTATTTTTTCGGTATTCAACTGCCAGATTACCCAAATTCTCAATGGTCCACTCACCATTTTTAAGGAAATTTTAACTCCTGCTCTTGTATTTGAAAACTAAACAAGCCTGGGAAACTAAAAGAAGGCTTCAACAGAAGTTTAGGTTAAGCAAATGTAAATGTCTGTAGCACCCTTCTGTTGTTTCACTGTGCTAAAGCTTTAGGAAGAAGAAAGACATACATTCTCATAAATATAGATCATAAATTAATAAAAAACCCAACAAGTATAAATAGATAATAAAAAGCTATACATTAGTTACGTAATTAAAGATACAAAAATTGAAGTATTTTAGTTGTAGCAATGCAGTACTATCCCGTAAATCTTCCAATTGTTTTACTTTTTCTCATGGCTGTTTTACACTGAAGTAACTTCTCCTACTTTATGATTGCACAGTGCCTCATGCGATGGAATTCTGCTGTACCTGGACAATAAAATAAGACATAAAATGATTATGCATCCATAATTCTGCAAAGAATAAAAATGGAAAGCAATAATTTACACTACTGCATTTATAATTTCCTCCTGTCTTACATCATTGTTGGAAGTGAAAATGGTGAGGATGAAACAGGAATTCTGATCCTCAAAGAACAGCACTGCTGTTCTTCATTAAAAAGCTGTAAGAGAGATGGAAAGGGAGCAGACTCAATTGAACAAGACAATTTTCATCACATGCTGCTTCACCAAACAGGCTTTTGACATAGTCATATTTTGTGTTCCCCAAAATAGCACTTCAACATGCTTCAGTTTCTGAACTTGTTTTTTTTTAACTCCTTTGAATTTAATTAGGCTATTCATCAGCTTGGTAAATGCAAAGAACCTTTTAAAGGGGGAACAGTGATTGATTTTTAAAGTGCTATAATCACTCCATTTAGCAGTAAAAAAATACTTTCCAGTATAGGTATTTCAAAGTATATTAATATTCACTTTTTAAAATAAAAAGTCCTCTGTCCTTATTTTAAGATAAACCAAGAAGCTACCATAATATCACTAGCTGAATTTCTTTATCCAGCAAAGCTGCTGTATAAAGCTCCCATTAACATCCATCCTTCATGTGAATCTTGCTGACATAGGAAGAAATTTTGGAAGCCAATTAAAATTTGTCCTACACAGAGTCTGGATCTGGGTCTGAATAGATTCACACGCAAACTAAAGGTGTATGGCCATCCTACAATTTTCTGTACCCAAATAACAGTCTGACAGGAGTCTCAAGCATGTTTGTGGGTCATTGCACTGGGTAATATCGAAAAAGTGCAGAAGGAGGGAAGCTCAGATCTGATTTGTTTGCTAGCAGGTCTAAGGAATCAGGTGCAATTCAAGTCCCTTATTTTGCATAGCCTTACACCAAATTACATCAGAATAGTACTTTATATACTGCATCATGCATAACTTAAACAGTCAGTCTCAGGGAGAGAATGCTGAAATATGTGTATTCTAAATGTCTTCAGTCATAGATGGTGTCACAGACATGTCCCTGATGCAGAAACTGAGGTTATTCCCTAAATTACAGAGTTACTCTTCAGACTATCAATGCGCCGGTTTGAACTTTTATGTTCTTAGCAGGGACCAGCAGCTAAACAAAGCAACAGCTCAGCCATCAGAAGCATCACCTGTGCGACAAGGCTGACTGACCCACCACAAATTTGGCTGCTGAGACCTCTGACAAATACAACGAATACTGTTCTATTGTTTGAAATGCCTGTAGTTCTGCCTGGGACTGGCCAGCTCTGGAGTGAGGACTACTGCTTCCACCCTCTGCGAGGCTGCTTCTCTGCAACCAGTAAGTGCTGTCATGTACTGAAAGGCAAGGCAGTGGGACACTTTCAGCCTCTCATTTCCATACAGCACATGCTTCACAACACTCCTCATCCCTTCTCTGCACCAACCCAAGTAGTTTACTTCACTGTCTCTCACTTCATCTGTCTGTCCTCCTCATTCATCCCTCTGCACAGGATCAGCTCTTCCATCTATCAATAGAGTATCATCCTGTATTTTTCCTAAGTATTTTTCTCTTGCTTTGTCATTAATAACATTTCTTTTCCACGTGTCTTTTCGTGTTTTTTATCCTACCTTACCTTATCTTACCTTATGTTACCTTACCTTACCCTACCTTTCTTCTGTTTTGGCTTGAGCAACACACAGGCAAACTTGATCCCATTCCAGACACAGCCCACAGCCCATTGAAATCCTGCGTGAGCCATGAGGAGAGTGCAGTGATGTGGTGCACACCGGCAATCTGCCACACTTTTAGCAAACAAGAATATATTCTACTCAGCATGTGAATATTAAAAATTACAAAATGTGTGTGGGAGTGTAATTGCCATTCCTCTCATTTTACTGTTGGGTTTAAAGCACGTTAAATTGACCAGTGGAAAAATATTTCAATTATGCCATTAATGGCACAGAGAAAACCAGCTATGAGTCACACAAGTAAATTTTGGGGAAGATAAACAGACTCATACTGTGTGCACACAGGCCTCTTCTATTGATATAATACTCGGTAATCCCAAAGTGCCTGACTCAGTGATGCACGTAGAGAGCTCAGCCTTCTAGTGCTCAGGGATATTTCCACAGTTTCTGTGACCATGAGTTGTGCCCCGGCAAGGAGCCTGGAAGAAGCAGAGCACAAGGCAAATGCCCTTCTTGCTTGCCGGGGAGGAGAAGAAGGTGGCATCAGCTTATGTATGGTGTTTTGCAAGAGCGTCACTGGTTGCATGGATTCTGACCTTAAGAAATGAAGCAGGCTTGTGAAGCAGAGAACTGTAGCCCAAACATTTTTGCTTCAGGAGAAAGCAGTGTGCAAATGAGCACGTAACTGCAGCTTTCACTGAGCTTTACACTCTGCTGTCATATAGCTGGAAAAGAACTGCACTTTTGTTTTGGGAGGTAGTTTCAAATCCCTTCAGTGGAAAGCACTGAACAGCAAGTGAACCTTCTTCACTCTACTCCATTTTATCTAACAGATTTAAATAATTCATGTAATAGCTACAAAAAATCCCAGAAAGCAAAAGTGTTTTAGAATTTGCTTTCATTTGTGTACTTCAGGCTTCAGTGAAACAACTTAAAAAATATAGGCTCATTCAAGCTGAACAGCACAATTTTGGGGTTCTTGCACAAAATACTTTAACACTCAGAGTAGTCTGCTCCGAGTGATCCTTTTCTTCCTTGTTTTTGTTTCTACAAATAGCAAAGCCTCCTGCCTCCAAGCTGCATCACCTTGAGAGAATGAATGCTGCTTACAGGATTTAGAACACTATACATGCCATCAAAATATTACAATGCATTTCAAGTCTGGAGACAACACCATAGAAATATGCCCCAAGAACACCAGAGGTAATGGAAAGTTGATGAATAGAACATGAGATGAAGGAGTCCTACATCATCTTTTTTTTTTTTTTGCTTCCCTGGAAAAGCTGATATATTTTCTTTTTTTTTTTTCTCCAAAAAATAAGCTCTTTTATTTTATTACAGTTCAGTCCCTCAGTTATGCATACCCTGTCCATAATGGCTACAGGATGTATGAGTGCTTAAAATGGTTTCTGATTGCAAAATTAATTCCTGTTTTTATTCAGATTACAGGAAGTATTAGCTACGGTTTTTATAAATTATTGAAGCATATTAGTTTGTTAAAAATCATTGAGTTCTGTTCTTACATAAGAAAAATAACTTTTAGATGTTGTGTTTATTTTTTTGAGCAGTAAACTATTTCCACTCATTTAATAAATTAGTCGTTAATGAGCCCAATATACTCCTAAAACAAGAAATAAAAGGCAGGATTGTATCAAGTCAGTGTAATTTGCTTGTACATCCACTTTAGGTGTCTAAAAAAGCAATCCTTCTCAAGTAAGGGCCAAATTTTCCTATAAAGAAAATAGGATGCATCACTGACTTCGATGATTTCCAGAAGGAGAGAGATGCTGTCTCTCAAAGCTGAATGTCCTGGATCCTGAGTGATGAGAAGCAGGAAGAGACTCCTATTGTATGAGACTCATCCCTGACATCCTACATTGTGCCTCATGACATCCATTTATACTGGGCCTGTATTCCATTCCATGACCCGGGATAATGAGGTGTGTGGCTGGTATGCCAGGATTTGATGTGTTACAACATGGCATTATCTGCCTTGGGAAATGTGAAATGAAGGCATTGTCTGCAAAAATATGATAAAGGAAATGGTCCCTTAGTCCTTAATAGCAGAGCATGAACACTCTCAAGATTGCTGCTCTTTTTTGAAAAGAAATAGAATAACTAATGCCAAATGGAAAGGTTTTTATTCTTCTTTGATTGGAGAAAGCATTTTGAAGAATATAGAGCATCAAGAAATATGGAGTGAATCAAAGCAACTGAAATCAAGGTTATATAGTACTCTTGAAAACCTAACTAAGGCTTTGTGTTTGAATAATGTATTATATTTTCAAATCACCTGCAACCCAGTAAAAGGAGTTGTTCCTTGAAACTAAGTATTCAGAGAATTCATATGCTCACAAAATAATCATGTAATGAGAATCAAAACCAAAAGTTTTGCTGGATGATCAGGACTCTAAGGTGAATTTGTATTGCACTACCTGCTTGTGAAATCAGCCTACACTGCTGCTGAAATCACAGGGCTTTTTTCATAGAAAAACACCACAATTGTATAGTTCATAGTTATACAAACAAAAATGAAGCACTAAACATATGTATGATTATGACTATGGCTAATGTTGTTATTGTATGGAATGCAATAGCACATATCAGTAGCATTAATATGGGTTTGGCATCTATTGCACTTGGCATCCTGAAATCAGGTATTATACAAGCACAAAAGATGGCACATATGCTTGAAAGAGCTTACATACTAACTTGACATAACAAATCTATGAACCTCATTAGTACCAAACAAGAGGGAATATGGAGAGAAAGAACAAAATGTAGAGAATAAGACCATATACTTATATAAGTGAGCAGGAAAGCTTGTTACTTTTCTCTCTTAAGGACTTCTGAGAAAGATGAAACTAATTGCCTGTCAAGACTCAGTGTAGGTGAGGACATGACAGCTGGGCATCCCCCAAAACAAGGTCCTGGCAGGGACGCTGCACTTCTCATGAGAGGTCGACGTGTGGCAAAACCTTATTAAGAAGCTGGTTCGGAAAATGAGTAACACAAGGGGACAAATGAAGTAAAATGTCCCAAATAAGAAAATGTTTACAGAATCACGACCTTAGTTTTCATCCTCTACGGAGTCCTTTACATTGATTTCAGTGAAATTTAAAACCCATCATTTCCCTTTCCTCATGGGATGAAGCTGTGAAGAGATGATGAGGTTGGTCATGCAAGCGAGGTGAACACAGTTTGGCCTCATTGACCCATTACGGCAAGAATCTAGAAATTCCATTTTTATGATATGACAGAGTAAAAATAATACTAACTGCGGCTTCACCTTCATCAAGCTCTAAAGTCCCCGTATTAACCACTAGATCAGTGTGAGCGAGCTCAATTGTAAATGAGAATTAGACTGTGAGAATCTACGTTGTTCTGCAGTACTTCCCTCAAAGGGATGAGGCATACACATACACCTCTGCCAGGATGTCTTTAGGCCCCAGATTTCAAGAAGAATAGCTGGCCCACTGCTGCTTGATATGGTCAGAAACAGCTTCTTGAAATAGCAGAAATAAACAGAGTTAACCTCTCTATTTAGGGTAACATTATCAGTCAAGAGTGCATTGATAAAACCTTAGCATGTTCCTCACATTGGCTCTGTATGCTATTAGTCCTTTAGGTTTTAAATGTTCAGTTCTGGCTTTATGAAGGCATTGAAATACAAGAACCAAGCAAACCAGAATGTCCCACTACTTCAAGTCCTGAATATTGATAACACCGCGATTGAAAGAAGGGCAGCAGTTCTAATTTTGTCCTGTCCTGCATGTGTTGGACATACTAAAATTGTCAAAGCAATCCAATGTCAGATTCCAGTAAAGTGGAACTGCTTTTTCAACTGTTACAAAATAACAATCACCAGACTTTTGGTAAAATTGCTGAAAGTGGTGACACAAATATTGCACACTCATTACATGCTGCAGAAGAGTCACTGATGTAAAAAAATCGATTACTAAAGGTGCTAGACTTTCTAACCTGCCATCATGCACAAAAGACACCTGTTGTCCAATACAGCAAAACTGAATAAATTTGCTTTGCTGCAGAATGCAATTATTTATGTTCATAACATCATGAAAGACACTCCAGGATCCTTCAAAGATATTTACCGGTGTTGAATTTGTGTTTTTCTGATAATATATGGAACATTGAATATATGAAACATAGCATTGAATTTATATTGAACTCCTTCTTCTCACAGGTGGGGTCTTTTAAATGAAGAGATACAAATTTAGAAGTAAGTTTTCAAGGCTTTCATGTTATACAGTTGTGTCACTGTATAATTATTTTGTTAACAGAAATTGAACAATAACATTCAAATTCTCATCTGGGATAGTGGATTCTGCATTTAAGCTTTAAGCAAACATTCAGTTCACACTTTGATAGTCTAGAAATCCTCAAAGCCGACCTTGCAAGAATGTGGGTGTGCCCAGATGAAAGGATGCTCAGGGGTCCTGGCCTCCTCTCTGCCCTGGTGGCATTCCATTATCTGACCACATACCTCAGATGAGCTCTGCCTGCCCATCCCAGGGATGCCCCCTCTCTTCATACTGCATTAATCCTGTAACTTAATGCTTTGAACTTTCTGTCATTTAGACATATGTTCAAGTGAAATGACCATTTAATTACCTCACTGAGAATGTCACTCATCAATTTTTGGTGTTAGTCTATTGTTAGAAAAGCCCTCTTGGTTCTGGTAGTTCCAGATATATATGTCTTTTCACTTCAGCCTGTAGAGGTGAGCTGCAGGTCCTGCAGTTATTTCCTTTACAATGTACTAGATTTATCTGGAGGAAAGAGTGAGAACAAAGAGCCACATTTATCTTTCAGCTTGGCTTGTGCATATATATTTCACGCTAGACCCTTCATAAAAAGTTTCAGAGGACAAGTAGGAATGGATTGAAGAAGTGACTGAAAATATTCCCTCCACAGTTTTCACAGGAAATCACAAAATATGTATAAGATATTTTTAAAAGTCGTTTCGCCACTTCCATTCTTTTTCTGGTGGTTCACTTTTCAGCTGACAAAGTGATTTATTAACTGTCTTTAAAAAGTTCCATTTCACTGAACAAATGATAAATATCAAAACCTGAAGCCTGACCCAACATCAATATCAAGCTGGCTCAAACATTTGCAGACTTAGTTTATTTTTCAAAGAATAAACAAAAGGAGAATGAATGAATGAATACTCAATATAGGAACACATTAGAAAAGGGTTATTGTTAGCTACAGTGGCTGGAAGACTCAACTCACTGTGCTAATTCCACTAGGGACAGAAGATAATCACATCTGAAAATTGTGAATTTCCCCTCCTCCTCTAGATAAAGGGTGTCCATGAAGAAGGAAATGTAGTTTTAATACTACTAGCATACTAAAGCAAAACACTAAATTGTATCCTTCTACTTTGCCTTCTCCTACCCATCAACTGCCTTCTGAAGGTCACGTGGCAATTGGTGTTCTCACTTCTGTTAAAGTCATGGAGAGGCATGGTTTGCTGCTCCTGCGAGTAAACCACAACAGGGAAGATGGTCTCATTCCCAGATACACTCACACACACACATTGAGTGCAAAGGCAAAAACTGTGAAGCAGTCAAAATTCATTCATTCGTTATAAAATGTGATTTGCGTGAATGCCATTAGTTTCACACAAGCATGGTTTCATTTAAGCCATTTATAACTCCTTCATTGTATTTTATTTAAGATCCAGTCTTCTTAAATTTTTTTTTTAATTTTTTTATTTCAAATACTGTTTAAATATAGAAAGACATGTAACTATGAAAATATTCACAATTTTGGTGCAACTCATTTTCCATCTTGTTGATGTATGTTGAACTGGCTGTCTGAGTAGTTAAGAATGGAAAGGGTCAAATGGTGCCCAGCTGCACTTACACCTGGAAATTCCCTACACCTACCTGTGTCAGTCAACTCAAGCCAAGGGCCCTGCAAGAAAAATGGAAAATCCACATGATTAAGGGAGACTTGTTGCAACAGAACCATCACCTCTTTTTATCAACATCAATTTTCACTCATTCCTTGGAAGCTGGTGAAGGGCTGAAGAGGTCCAAAACCTCCCAGGATAGACCCAAAAGTTCTGGGGCCTGTAGTTTCAGCAGCAGTAGGAGCAGTAGGGCAAATGGTGAATGAGTTTCGTCTTTTTGAACTGTATATACTGTTTTCCCCTAGCAAATCCTAGACATTACCAGCAGATGATTTACCAGCATAAACCAGAATACCTTTATGCTCTTAGAAGCACAGCTACTCTACATTTCCTGGTGTCCACATGGCACAGCAGCATGTATCAGAAACAAACTCAGTTTTCAGAAAGGATCTGGAAAACTGTTCAAGGAAAGAGATTTTTTGAGTAGAGGCAGAGGGTCAGGAATGGCTATTTTGCAGTGAAAGAAGAAAGAAGCTGGAGGCAGTCAACGCAGATTCCTCCACTGAAATACACACTTCCTCAGTGGAAAGATAATCCCTCAAGAAGACCAGAGGGAAGGTAGGTTTGAACTAGAACTAAGTACTAAGGGCTTTTTAGATTTACCTCTGAGCTTGACATTTTCTAAAGGAATCATTGCACAGAAATATACATTTTAAAAATTAAAAAATTAAAAGTTGATTCTACATCTTGTGATTTCCAGGAGGATGAACAAGAGGAAAATTTTGCAGCTCAGGGAATATTGAATATTTTTGGTTGCTCTTGTATAGGTCCCCTCTGGACCAGAATCAGACACAGAGAAGGCTCTGCACTAAAGCAAGGAG
Source organism: Manacus vitellinus (assembly GCF_001715985.3). NCBI lineage: Eukaryota > Metazoa > Chordata > Aves > Passeriformes > Pipridae > Manacus > Manacus vitellinus. The sequence goes on along the minus strand of NW_021940208.1, from coordinate 49,421,724 downwards.
AGGATAGAGAAGAATGGCATTCTTCAGTGAGACAAGAACAGAGTATAGAGAGAAAAAAGTGAAGTTTCTGACCAACCTTTTCTTCTGTAAGATACCAGATTGGTAAACAGTAAGTGTAGCTTGTCTCCCTGGCAGTAGCTGAAGACCAAAGATAGCACATCGACCTTCTCCTGGGTCTACTGGGACTGGAGTAACCTTCGGGGTCGGGCTTGTCAGATTTGCTGATATCACTGGAGATTGTCTCCATGGCTAAAACACAGGCTGCTGTCATACATCTTTTTGCTGCTTATCAAAGTTACCATGAAGGAAGAAAAATCAATTTAGTTTCTCTGAAGCAGAACTGCACAAAATTCATGTGGTTAGAAAAATGTGAGGCTAAATGGTGTTATGATTTGTCATAAGGGTAAATATATTTAGTTATACAGTCCAGTTGTCTACCAATTTTTATATTCCTACATAATAATGAGAAAATTTATGTGAATGTCTATAGTGACAGGAGGTTAATAGAGCCTGCAACAGGTGCTTCTGGAGAGTGGGGCAAACCAGAAGGAAACAAAAATAATAGTGCTATACAGACTGGAAACTTTTTGAGGGAAACCTATTCTTTAGAGTAGCATACTCAATAAGCTCAGAACACTGAAGTCATACTGGAAAGAACTCCATTTCTGAGCAATCCCATATGTCATCCAGGTCCAGCTTAGTCACAATCAACTCACAACAGCGTTTCAGCTCTTAACATCCACTGATGGATACCTTCTCCACAATACTAATTACCTGGGTTACTTTATTCCCTAGACATTCCCAGAGAAGTTGTGAATGTCCCAACCCTAGAAGTGTTTGAGGCCAGGCTGGATGGGGCTTTGAGCACCAGATCTACTTGAAGGTATTCCTGCCCATGGCAGTGGGGTTGGACTCGATCTCTAAAGGTTCTTTCCAACCCAAACCATTCTATGATTCTCCAATTCTATGACTTCTGCTTTTACCTCCTCAAATAAAGTCAGAATACACTTATAACACATCAGCTTCAAATTTAAAAGGCAGAGGCAACTCTATCATTTTGGTGTGTCTTGCTTTTATTTGCTTTCAGAGATCAGATCCTTTCGAGATGCTAAGTTTGCACTCTGATCCATCCATTAGGACTGAAAACATCATCAGAAATGCAAAATCCTAAGTAGCTATACTCCCCACTGATAATTTGGTAGAAAGAATACTGATTCTTCTAAAGGAGAAAAAAAGCCCACCACAATTGTGGTTTTTTGGGCAGGTGATTGCAGGAAAGATTTCTATGAGTGCAAAAATCAGTTAAGGATCTAATTTCCATAGGTATATGATAGAAATCAAGTCTCTAACTAGCATTTGTATATTATGAAACTTTACCCTTCAGTGAAAATTCAGTTATTCGTTTTGCCAGCATAAATAACCAATTTCTGTTGTCTACTTAGGCCAACATACTGCAACTTGAAATGATTGTGAACTGTTTATATGGTTATTTTATTGTCAGTGTAATACGCTTTTTAAAATCTGAAAATAGTCTTTTCACTTAGCTGTTGATGATTAATAAAGAAGATAAATATGTTCTTTACATTTCATATAGGTGTTTGTTAGTTGATGATAAATATGTTGTGAAACATCTATCATAAGTGGTTGTTTTTAATTTTTTTTTCCTTTTCTGGACTAACAATGCCCAATGTCTTTCTGTGTTTTCCCTGAAGGTAAAATATATCCATTTTATCAAATAGCTCCAAATAAGCTTGCTTCAGTTACTACATACATTTAAAAATATTTTACTCTATTCTGATATAACTGGTTACTAATAAAATTATACTTTCAAAAATTATCTTGAGAAATATCTCTAGCAACATAAACCTGCTTTTCTTCAAACCATTTTGACGTGATATGTTTTGGACACATCAGAACTTTTTTGAACTTTACATCTAACTTTTAAGTTGCCTACTTAATCAGGGAGTTAAACACATCTCCCTGTAAGCAGGAGCATTTTACAGGTTTCAAATGTGTTTTCAGAACTACTTCTGGTGAAATCTTTCCTACCAAATGTGGCATGTATTCAGCTTTTTTCTTCCTTTGAATCTGAGCCTCACTCTAAGAAGAGTGAGGCAGTCAGAATATTTCTTCTGTTTTATTTTCTCCTTGTCCTGTCCTTGAATCTCAAAATATTGTAATTTCTTTTCAGAGAAGTTGTAATAGGTCCACAATGACATGTAGCAGTCAAGTAGTTCACTCTTGTTTCTTTTTAAAATATAATATACAAACATCTTAGCTCTCCACTTTCATAATAATTACAAATGTAATTTCTTCTCCCCCACCACTCCAAATATTTTCAAGAAATCTTTTTCCAGAACTCAGAAACTAATTTTTTTTTTTTGCTTACTCAGTGGCCATCTTCATCACCTTCCTGTCAGCTTTCAGTGTTACACTGCCCTTGGAGATATCAGCATCACCCTTGATCAAGGTGATATTCCTCCTTGATCAAGGAAAAGAGAGGGAGTATCAAAGTGAAGGGGAGAGATTCAATATTGTTTTGCACATAGGAACAACACACCACTGTAATAGTTCTACTTCTGCAATAGCTGTACTTCTGTGCTGCTGTAATGTGCTGTGCTACCATAATATGCTGGACTACCATAGCAGCTCTGCTATCCTCAATTCCAGAGGAAGAGTCATAAAATGAAATTGCTAAAAATAACTCTTAAGATGAGAAACTGGTCCTATTCAGCTTATAAAACGGAGGCTGAGATAAGATCTACTCATACATGTAGGGGAAAAAAGGATCTTTACAAGTTCTAGCTTTTCGGAAAGAAAGTAAAACTGGAAGCCTTTTCAGTCTTACATAACATGAGACAACCAGATCCAATGAGCAGAAGTCAGGCAAATTCACCTTGACATATGATGCAGTTTTCTATCAGGGAAGATGACAAATTAACACTGATTTTGGAGGGCGGTGCAGTCACTATAATTGGAAGGTGACGTTAGTTGCTGTCCTAAAGATAGGATTTGATCCAGCTTCTGAGAGCTTGAATACTGAACAGGCAGGTGGCTAAGTAAACCTAAGTTGTTGTGGTCCTTCTTGCCTTGGATCTTCTGGCTCTAAATACCACTCTGCCATCCACTTTCAGCCACACATCACTAGGGTGAGGAAGACACAACAGTCTTCTCTGTGCAGAGCCACAGAACTGGCAGCTCTGCAATGAATGGCTGTAATCTGCTACCAAGGCTCCTGATTTCAGTAAGAACAACAACTGGCCAATTTTTCTTTTCTTTGACTCTCATTGTAAGATATCTGACTTTGACTGTAGCTGGATGCTGGACAGCAGAGGGACTGGTGCTCTGAAATGCACCTGTCAACAGACTGGTGATTGACACTTACTCAAAAGTTAAATTGAACATCAAATTTGGGGAGGATAAAGAAATGTTTCTGAGAAGAAAAATATGTGCATATTGGAAAGAGTCATGACACTTATTGCTATTTAAGGAATAAAAACCAAAACAGGTCCTTTCTGTGGTAGTAAATTCCCTTCACGGTAGACTGATGCCTCAGTCTTGTCTGTTCCCACCCTGCAGAACAAAAAGCGTTTAGTTGCTTGAGGACTGAAATATTTAAGTCAAATTAAAGTCATTGTGTTCAGTACAGGAATGAGTGGGTGACACTTACAAGTCTTTAATACATGAGAAGTCAGTTTAAGTAATTTAACAGTCATCTCTGGCCTCTGAAGATGACATACTCCATGAAATGATGAAATCACTACTTCTCTTAATTGATCTCCCTTATGAACACAGCATCACATTGAGCCATCAAGTGTCATTTTTTAACACAAAGCTTTCTGCTTACTTAGGGTCTTTTGGGCCCTTCTTAGCTCCATCTCATTCCAGTTTCAGCTATTACATATGCACCCTGCCATCATGGGCAGGCAGCCCACCTCTGCCTGCCCTAGTTCCTCTCTGTTTCCCCATGGAGGAATCTGTGGGTCTCAGCCCGGAGCAGGGAGCTGGTGCACTGAGCCACACACAGCTTCCACAATATCTGGAAAGTAGCACACAAGACCCCAGAATCACCCACCAGAACTGGGAGCTGGTGCCTCCACTAAGAGCCAACAGGTTTAGACTCGTAGCTATCACCAGCAGAAAGGTGTCACATGTTATGGGATTTACTAAGTAAGTTTGCCTATGATACTAAATTGGGAGGAGCTATTGACTCCCTCTAAGGCAGAGAGGCCCTGCTGACAGACCTAGAGCTGCATCACCAACCATATGAAGTTTAACAAAACAAGTGCCAGATTTTGCACCTGGAATGGGGTAACCCTGTATGTATGTACGTATTAGAGATTGTCCAAAGGAGAGCTATGAAGATGATGAAGAGCCTAGAGGGGAAGTCATAAGAGGAGCAGCTGAGGTCATTTGGTCTGTTCAGCCTGGAGAAGAGGAGACTGAGGGGAGATCTCATTGCAGTTACAACTTCCTCGTGAGGGGAAGAGGAGGGGTAGGCACTGATCTCTTCTCTGTGGTGACCAGTGACAGGACTAGAGGGAATGGCCTGAAGTTGCATCAGGGGAGGTTTAGGTTGGATATTAGAAAAAGGTTTTTCACTCAGAGGATGGTTGGGCACTGAAACAGGCTCCCCAGGGAAGTGGTCACAGCACCAAGCCTGACAGAGTCCCAGAAGTGTTTAGACAGGCACATGGTGATTCTTGGAGATGGTCCTGTGCAGGGTCAAAGTTGGACTTAAATTATCCTTGTGGGTCCCTTCCAACTCAGAATATTCTATGATTCTATGAAAAGCAGGAAGAGCCCAGTAGCTAATAGGCTCTGAATACCTGTACACATGGTTCCAAGATAAGGAGCTTTCAGAAGCTACAAATACATTCAAAAGGCAAAGATACATGGAGATACAAGCAAACAAAGGAACAGTCCTTCTCACACAGGGTAGAGGTGCCCAGCACTTTTAACAGGTCTTTATCAGAAAATTAAACAATCTGTAACGAGGTCTGCTTTACCACTTCTCCCCAGAACTAGTACGGTTGTCTAACACCTCATATTCACTTATCTCAGGACTTGTTCTACCTGGATGATCCACACCCTCACCTTGGGGCATCCCTTTTCCCAGAAGACCAAAATCTCACCACTTACTTTTGGTCATGCCTTCAAAATCTGACTCCAGGTTTTTATTAAATTCCTTTTGGAATAGACTTTGCAGGTAGGGAAAAAAAAAAGACATCTCGAGATTAAAAAACAATCCCTCACATAGAATTCCATTAATAATGATATCCCAAAACTCCACTCCCTGCCCAAGACTCCTTTGAGCTAGACAGTGTGGGACATAGAATAAAACACTGTCATGTCACAGACACTTAAAATTCTTTGAGTATTAGTTTAAAAAAACCAGGAAGTCTGGTAGTGTTTTATATTCACTTTGTGCTGTACAAACAGAACAAAGAAAGTACAAAGAGTGAACAGTCAGGTTGGTTCCTTGATTCTTTGGAAATCAGCTGATCATTTCAATGTATCCTGAAAGCACCAAACATACATAGCATGTGATGCTACGCACAATTGTTTTACAATGGGACTTTTAGTGTACTTATTATAAAAAGTTCTGTGGAAGGAGAGTCTGTGTAAGCAAAACACAGTGTGTCTAATTGATGTGCAAAAATCTGCAGAAATTTGAGGTATTTGGCCTGGCAGGAGTAAACATAATGCCTACATTTCCTTTAGAGTTAATGGAGCTGGGTAGGTGTCTCTGAAGACAGTAGAAGGGAGATGCAGCCTCACTAAGTCAGATCTTTATCTTTCTTCATTAATTGCACAGCAACTTAAATATTAGATGACTTTGTCTATTCAGAATCCATTCCGTGAAGTCCTCTTTGAAGATGTCAACATAATAAAGCATGACCAACTCTTTTAAAAAAATAAAATTATAATCATGGTGTCCCACTTTCCTATCACGTAGATACTAACAAAGCAAATGCTTGCTCCAGGGTGGGACAGCCTTGGTTCCATACCCTCATAGGCCCAGGGAAGTTTGTCTCCATCTTTCCCAGGAAAATCTCCTCACAGGCTCTGGTGTACCAAGTAGGGGAGAAAATATCTTCCCTTTTTTCTAAAGTGAAGAGGTTACAGACTACTAGGTGAAAAAGGACAGGCATGAGATTTCTTACCTTGAACACTGTCATCCAGGGATTTCTGAGTGTGAATTCTGTCATTTTTTATAAACTTTCCCTCCTCTTTTCCTGGAAATAACACAGATATGTCATGTGATCAAGACTTCTCCCTTTCCAAGTTGCAAGAAATAGCTTAACAAGTGTTTGTGTGGTCAGCCACATCAAGAAGTTGCCAGTAGGCATGAATGGATTATGACACCGGGGTGGAGGAGGGTGTAATACATTTAATATATATAGTAAAAGTTTTAATGTAACCCCTAAATTTTAGCTACTAACCGAGGTAGACAACTTACCCCATGGGGACTGCTGTTCTTCGCTTTGTAGTGATGTGCTATCTTCAAGTTTATCACCTGGTTTTCTTCAAGTCTTTCCAACTATTAGGAATATAAGTACGTATCTAACATAATGATCTGAGGCCTTTATAAAACAGTATTTTCCACAGCAATTCAGTGATGAACAAGATGAAGCAGAGAACTAGAGCAAAATATTTTTGCAAGGGAGAAAAATACAACTATTACTTTAAGATTTTAGATTAGGACCGTCCTTTCTCCCTTCCTTCTCTTCCTGTCAAAATTAAAAGCCAGTTTTTCATAAAAGCACCCTATGTGTGGGTTTGTGTGAATGAGCTCAATAGGGCCACATGGGCATGGATGGAGAAGGAGTTACTGAAAAAAGCCCTCCAAAGGTAGGTGATGGAACTGAGAGGGAGCATGTGAGGGTCTCCCAAGAGCCAACAAACTCCACTGACCAATCTCATCCAAGCCCATGAGAATGGATAAACTCATAACATCACAAGTCAGTTGAATCTGAGAGCGATTGCCCATGGGCACCAGCCTCAGCGGTGGGTGGGGTGTCTCAAAGAAGGAAACTGCCACCCTGTAAAGGCTGTGATCAGGCATATGGGTCCCATGGGGCTGGGACCCTTGGAGGGTGGCACTCCAGGGCTGACCCTGCGGGCCTCAGCCCTCAGAGGAAGCATTTGGCTGGGGCAGCTGATGGCTAATTGTAACAGCCCGCCTCTATTAAGAGTAACGGCTTCAGTAATGAAAAATCTCCTAGCAGATACTGTCTGTGGTTTGTAGCAGTAGAGGAAAGGTAATTTTCAAAATTTCCCAGCCTATTTTTTAGTAGGAACCATCTTTTTTTTTTCCTCCCTGAAAATTACAGGAAATAATTGAGATACCTTCTTGAGCATACTCTGATAGGAACAAATCAATACTGCTGTGGAGCTACCCATATCTTATGGGTAGAAGAGGGCAACAAATGGACTGTAAAAGCAATGGTCTTCTTTCCTCAAGATTCACAAGTGTTTTCTGCCTAGAAATAAGCTCAGGTTAGTCTATTAGGAAATGAACAAATAGTAAGATCACTTCAGAGGCTTTTTGTAAAATTGAGTCTTCAGCAATCCTAAATATAAACCCACATTTCTTGATACCAATCTTGTCCTGCTCTATCTATGGTTAGAGTTTGTCTGTATATGGGAATTTAGCTACAAGATAAAATAGTCCTTTATATAAATATCTTATGAGTCAGTCCCAGCTGTAACTCCAAAGTGGTGAGGTCGTTAAGTGAATGCTGTTAAGAGAAATGTAAAATGAGCTATGATTTCTTCACAAGAAAATGCTTTTATGGCATTTAATGAAAGAAAAAAGGTTTTAAAGAGGCAGCATTGAACCCCATGTCATGCTGTACAAATGACTATTTGAAAAGTAACAGGGTTAAAATAAGATAGAGATATGAATCAACATATCTGGTACAGCTACCCTGATAGGTTTACATCAGTCACACTGGGGTATCCTATGATGCTTCAGGAGATCAAACCTTACAATCTTTTCATTATAAGAGAAATGGATCTTCTGTGAATATGAGAAATTATGTACCCTGTGCATAATGTGTTTCTGTCCGTAGATAAATCTTTGTATTATTAGCTCATCAAACCTAGTCTGTTATTCTATTATTAAAATTGGTTAAATTATTAATATAATTTTAATCAGTTGAATTAATGTTTATAATGGTGGGCTTACGATAACTTTGATTTCTACTTCTTCTTACTATAAATTTTTAAAAAATTATAATTAAAAGACACACCATATTTCTCATTTTTTCTTTTAATCTCTGGTATTTCCTGGAAAGATAAGCTATGCATTTTTTATTTTTTTTGTTACAAAACAGTTAATTGCTATGTAGCTTCATCAAAACTGGACTGCCTGGGGAGCAAGCCAATTCCATCGGTAATTAAAAAGGTCATTCTTTTAGATTTTAAAATATACTGAGTAACATATTTTACAGGCCATATGTTAAAATAGAACCATATTCTGATAATTGATCATCATATACACTGGCTTCATGGGACTCTAATTTTTATTGTTCTTCAGTGGTTTTATTCCACATGTGTCATTTTATAACTAAAGGGTGTTTACCAGCTATGCAAATGTAAGTGGGGGAGCATACGCCATGTTTCTTAGGTATATGGAGCCGGCCTGGAAAATAGTCACCATCAGCAACAAATTTTACTTCAGATTCATTGACTTCTTTAGATGTTCCTGGATGTTGTCACTGAACTGTCTTCTAAACTGCCAGTAGCCTAAAACTGGTAACAGAGCCTTGTTCCCTGTGGTCACATCTGCCTGCATTGCTAACAACAACAGAAAGCTTATAAGCATTTTCTTTTGATCTGATGGCTTTATGTAACTGTCTTGGTTTCTGTGGTTCAACCATAACAATATATAAATTGGCTCTGAGAACAGATTTGGGGCTGATGGAGCTCCTGGTGTTGCTATGCTAGAAGAAGATTAAGCTCACACTTTAAATTCAGGAAGCATTGTACAAAGGAAAGGTCTGTCCGCACAAACCACACTGACCAGAATCTCAGAATCTTCCTAAGCTGCCAGCACAACAGTGGTGTGGACCAGTGGTCATTCAATAGGAAGGTGGTAGGGTGAAGAAAAGGGTAACAATAATGTAAAGGAAGGGAACTAGAAAGTTTAACATTCATCCCTATTTTGGGGCAAAAGCAGGAAACCTGAAGTCCTACTGTATTTTTCAGGATAAAAAATAAGGAACAGACCAAATTTAACACAATGTTCCCTTCTTTAGAAATGGAAACTGGACAGAAAATCAGGCAGCAAAGAGAAATGGCTGCAAAACCCACGACTCCAGACGAGATGTGAAGGCAACAGAAATGGCAAAGAGGTGTGAGCACAGGCAACACTTGCAAAAACTGGCCTCTGTCCTAGGAAGGTAAGTGAGAAGCTGAGTGTTGTGTGCAGGTCAGCTGCCCACTGCGTTGTGTGAGGGTCAGCACAGTGATTTACTCAAACTGACCTGCTCAGTGGCTTAATTGCACCTGGACATGCAAATGGCATCGGATGTCTCAGGAGAGAGGTGAGGAGGAGTGGCGTAGCCTACTTGGACTAGCTGGGCACCCTCAGGCAGCAGGGAATAGACAGTGAAGCAGTATGAATTAGGAAGCATGACTATCTGAGTTCAAACCACTGCAGTGCCATTTTCAAAAGCCTTTGCACTTTATGGCTATGACAACAAAATCCTTTACGTGGAAGATGTAATAATATTAGGAAATTCTGTCAAAAGGGTAGTTAGCTTTTTTGATGAGGTTTAGATCTGGAGACCAGCACTGTCACCCTGATTGGCACTGGACAGCTTTCTCCAAAGCACTGCCTCTTTGAAATGACTTTCAGGAAATGTGACCTGTGTTCCCAGAACTGTTCAGTTGGAGAGAAATGATTTCCAATTTGTTTCTTGCATATGAAATGAGTGTCCCTTTGGTCAGTGTCATGCCCTAGTCTAAGGGATGAGAAATGAGAATTCGATAGTAATGTTTCTTCTAGGATGAAAACATAGATCTTGTAAATATGGCTGCTTAAATGTAAAGCTTTAAGTTGCAAAGCTGAGCTAGATGACAGTAGGAAAATGTTGTTTACTAGGATTAGTTAACCTGTAAATGTCTTCTGGGTGATCAAAAAATGTGTAGGTCCATGCAGAAGCTGATGAGTGGTACTATTTCTCTCATCTGAATCCCTGTAGATGCTAGGGAAAGGATTTTTTGTCTAAGAAGCTGCTCCCTGACTCAGAAGCACAGGGTTAGACTTTGTGATGCCCTGAGAAAGAAGCAGGAATAGAAGATATCACACTAGAGAAGTCACTATTCTAATGGATGTGAGGAAGGGTTTTCCCTTTCTACCTACCCCAAACACATAGGAGGAACACACAGAATAACACCAAGCTGCCATGGAAAATGAACTATGCACTTTATTCAGTGTGCAATGTTCTGAATGATTTTGGTCTGAGAAGAAGATATTTAGTGTTTTCTTGGGACAGCTCTGATTAGAAAAAACACAACTGCCACATAGTAGAAACAATGGATTCTTTATGGAGGTCTGAGGGTCATTAAGGGTCCCTGAGATTTTGGTCCTACTTCCAGGCATCCTGAGAGGAATCTTTGCAAGCTGCTTGCATCTGTGCAGGGGGAAAAAATGGTTCTTGCAGCAGCAGAGAATGGAAAAGTAATAAAAAAATTAAATTAGATAAAATTAGTTTAAATAATGAGAAAGAGTATAGAGGAGATGATCTCAGAGGCAGGTGCCCTTTTGAAAAAGTAACTTTATTAGATTTTGATTTAATTTATTAAAGCTAGGCTGGCGGTGTCCTCTTTTAATGCTGTGCAGAACATTATCTCTTACTCCTGTTGGTGGACAACGACAAAAAGCAGTGCCTCTAGAACTGAGTGTGGCAAGAGGGAGAAACTTAACGTTTTGAGCTGGTTTTCATCTTCTCTCTGTATTTTAACCCTATTTGGCAGTTGATGCCTGATAAATAGGCTTACTGGAGAAAAGCACGGAAGTTTTCAAATTTTATGATAATATTTTGTGGCAGCTAACTTGGACATAACCTCAATAACACAAAGTGACTTAGGTTTGGTGCCTAAATATTGAACAAAAAAATTATAATTTTAGTAGCTATTTTACTTAAAGATTTTCAGGTGTTTCCAGTGGGCTAACATGTTTTAACTTCCTATCTCTTTCAAATGAAATCCAAAGAAACATTATGGCTTCTTTCTATGCCTAGATCAAGGATAATCTAAGCATTCTTGTTATCAAACCATATTTCTTATTCTTACTTAACTCAGCTTCTCTACAAGCATATTTTAAGAGGAGAGAAATAGGGCCCTCATTCCCAAACCACACCCCTCACATTTACAAATAGCAATGTGCCTATACCAACTCTGGGCACACTGCGGCAGGGGCTCTGCCTGTTTTTTTTCTCCTTGGTCTCTCATCAGTTCTAATTTAATTTTATTTCTTTTTAATAAAGGGTTTATGAAGATACTTATACATGAAGCAAACTCCAGTTTTCTCAGATGTGTAGAACTTTCTACATCGCTCTGATTCCATGAGAGTTTATGAGTGATATAAAGAGAGATGAGCACAAACCAGAATAGGAAAGTATTGAATCAATCTGTGCTGACTGTGTCATTCCAACACATTCCAGGGATAGTTAGATCCCAGATGTCTAGGTATCTAGACAATCCTTTTACTTTCTGCAGTCTCATTCTCAGAAGATGCTCCTCCAGCCTCTACCCCTGCAGAACGCAAAGTATGGAAAATGTTCTTTCCTGCCCAGATTCAGGTAGTCCTGAGGTGGGATTCAGAATGTATTCAGAATATATTAAAAAAAAAATATGGGACCTTATTTATTAAGGTCTTTAAGCTCTTTATGAAAGAGCACAACTCTTTTCTACTTTGCCTAGTTTTCCACAGCAATATTTTCATCACTGCCAGCTGTCACCTGAGTTGGATTCTTTCTAGAACTCCATTGAAACTAATACATGTTGGAGCCAGGATTAATAAATATAATCAGTAACTTATTCACACTTAAATGACTTCTGCAAGCCTTATCTTACCATCATTCAATGCGAAAATGAGCCTTAGTTCAGGAACTAATAGTGGAATTTCTGCAGCTGCTGCAACATCTGAACTTATACTAAATTTGATTAAGCTGATTTCCCTGTTTCTTGATTTTGCTGCTCTAGATCTGACTTCAGATAGGTAAATGGGGTTAAAGTGAATGGCTTTGATTCTATTTTTTAATGCTTTGTTGCTTTACTTTTTAGATGAAAAACAACACACTGCTGCTTCTGAGAAGTACAATTTTTTTATTTAAAACATAGTAGCAGAATGGCTCAGATTTCTTCACAGAGGATGATTAGACCATTATTCTAAGCCATCTTCTGCTCTTAATTTGTATCCCTAAGAAGGAATAGCAGCTCCAGTAATTTGACAGCGATTCCAGATTATCAAGGATGCATATAGGAAACAAACTTGGGCTTTGTTTTCCAATAGCACTCACATTTTAACCCACCTCATTTTAATGTACTTTGTTCTACACTCCCAAGACAGAAGCCACAGAGTAGTCATTTAGTGTAACATAAGTGCAAGATCTAAGATGTGCTGTAGATACGTTGTCAGTCTCATAATTTATTATTTACAATATGTTCTCATTCATTTGCAGTACAAAAGTACATCACTATGTGTTTTAATTTATTAAAGAGTAGATTGTTACCTCTAAGGCCCACACTCCAAGTACAAAATAAAGCTTTTAACTAAAAAATTTTTTGTGATCTCTGTGCAAACTCTGTGCAGTACAAGTGCCTACTCAAAAATTAGCATGTTAATATAGCTGAAAAGCTAGTGAGTTGCCCAGTTCAGACCTGAAACTAATAATTTGGCTGGGGAAAAAAATATAAAAAAGACGTGAACAACTAAGAGTAAATATTTTTCCTTTGGGAAAAAAGATAAATAAAAAGTATTTTAGAAAGGTGTTCTAGATTAACAACTTGTCCAGCATTAACATCTACTAAGTATTGTTAGAAGACAAAGATATAAAGAAAGAAGTTATATACGTTTTATTTAGTACTTTCTATTCTAAGGCAAGACTGAGATTATCTTGTCTTCATCATCTTTATTGGAGTTGCTAATTTTTTTTACCGGGATAGTAAAAATTAAATCCATTATAGACTCTTTTTTCCCTGAAAAAATATATTTCCAAGGGAAAAAAAAAGGACTTGAGAAATAATTTTTATTTAAAGATAGGCCTCGGTACTTTATTCTTGCAGAACAGAAAACATTCTATCAAATTCCTTCCAGATTAGAATGCTTCATACACTAGAGTGGCAAGAATGTACATGGGGATACCAAATGCCTTTGGAAAAACCTTGCTTTCCATTGCTCTGTGGTCACTTATTTACACCACTTGTGTAGTCACTTACGCCTAAGCAGAATAAATGTAACATAATGAGGGATCAGAGGTCTGGTCTTACCCAATCATTTAAAACTCACTCTATAAGTGATGGCACAAGGAAGAAAGCAAGGGAGGACATGAGTTCTCTAAGGTACAAATCTCTACTTTCAACAATGACAGTAATGAGGAAAGATCTGGAACTGCCAAAAGTGTCAAAGAGGGACCATCACTGACATCAATCAGGAGAACACAATGTCAGTATCTGTAGGGAAAAAAAAACAAACCCAAACCAAAACACTAGAAAAAAGCAAAGAGGTTGACTGGAAGAAGATATTGAGTGGAAGAACAAGAAATAATAGTCATAGGACCTGCTTTCTTTCCTCACCGAAGAAGCTGTGGCCAACATTTTCAAACTGGGTATTTAAATCAACATTCCACATAGCAATCTAAATAAATGTCCCAATTTTCAGATGATGTACTGTTGAAGCTTTTCTTGGCTGCAGAAAGTATGAATTCTCAGCACCTCAGAAGATCAAGCTGTTTATGTGGGTGGTGATCATAGTAGAAAGTGAAACCAATTCAGCTTAACTTGTACATGCAGAAGCCAGCAAGTCCACACAGAGGGTATTTTTCATGAGTGGATGTCTGACCTACCTACTATGTTATTAATTTTACTACCAATATACTAATTTTTTAAATTAACTCAACTTGTTTTCACTTTCCTTTCATTGGCATATCACCCATACTTAAAAAAGGATTGGTTTCAACTTGCAGATTAGGGCTCTTAAATGTAATCTCTATTCTGGAAAGCTAGTCAGTAGAGTTAGTGAAATTAATAGTAGTTTCCAGCTGATGCAAAGCTGACCTGGTGTCTGTTTTGAAGGGAGTATTAAAATGCTGTAATACTCTAAATTCTTGAAAGTCCATTCACTGTGATGAGGAATTCTCACTGACTACCTTGGGTACAGAGGCAGCTATCTCACACCTAGACATATATAGATTATGGTAAATAGACGTAGATCTCTTACATTTAGGTATTTTAAACTAGGAACAGAAATCCACTACCATCAGGCATAAAAATTTGAATTCAGTCTTGAATAGTGTCTGCATACATCCACTGTAGAATTATTGCATTCCTAGATGTAAAAAAAAAAAAGTTCTATTGCAGCTGTCTTCAGCAGTGCCCATATGTTAATAAGCTCTCAGAACTAGAGCATATAGAAAGCTTACACAGTGGAAAACACAGCTTTGGAGACAAAGAATGGGTAGTTTTCCTGTTGTAGTCTTTACTAAGAAAAGATTTTTCTTTATTTAGGCAGGAAGAAAAAGCAAAATTAAGTCACCTGGGGGGACAGATTTCCGAATCTCAGTTGTGTCTCAATGGAACAACAAAATTGCCTATCAAGGTACTCAAGCTAAATCTGAATTAGTTCTGTCTTGGGCAAGCCTTGGGTCCTTTTATGGTCAGGTGAAAAAGAAAAGGAGAATAAGTCTCTTTGTTCTTCTTGATCAATTCAGCTCTGGAAATGGTTAGTGATAAAACCTGGCATTTAGAGAGCTCTCACTGAAAAAAACTCAAACCAAACAACAACTCTTGACACTGTCTCTACTTGCTAAGCTCTTTAATTCCTTTAACTGTTTGGGGTGTTTTTTTGGTCTTACTTACCTGGTTTATTCGCAAATTGTTGTTTCCTAGTATCTGACATACACATAATATAGAAAGAAGAAAAAGCTCCTGTCAACTACCTTAGCATTATGGTCTTGGATCAAGTCCTTAAAATATTACTTTCAGTAGGAAATACCTAAATATGTGTAATGGTAGGGCTGCAGCTCCTAACATTAGACACAAATAGAGTAGAGAAGAATACTGTTAACAGCTCCTTCCAGCAAGCAGTTTAGTGGATGGTTCCTTTACTTTTTGTCCTAATACTCACGAAAATTCAGGCATAGAAATTTGTAGTCTTTCTGCTGATTATGCCAGGAAGGTTGGCGTTAGAGACTGTGCTGGGAATGGGACAAAAAGAACTCCTTTTTTGCCTTGCGGTGAAAAATTTTTATGGAGGATTCACAATTTCTATGATTCTCACTCCTAAATGAAAGAGCTCCACCAGCTCTCCAGTAGAGTTCTGCATTTGTAAATGATGTTGGCTGAAGGTATGAGTTGTCATGACCCAGGAAATGGAAGGGAAGGTTTCTTACCTCCTTCCTCAGTTATGTTTAATCCCATGTTTTCCATTGCGTCCATCTGCCTATGCTTTGCACAACTCTCCCTTCCCTCACGTCTGTAGACACAGTGGTGTTGCAACCATATCCCTTTAAGGTTCGCTTTGAGAAATTCAGTCACACGATTCTCCATCAGACTCCTTAAATGCGCTTCTCATTTATACTCATCTTAGGACAACCTACATGTTCCTGTGGTGTGCCAGGAATCAATAAAAACAACCCTCAATCAAATGTAGGACAAGAAATCTGCCCCATATCTCTCCTGATCTTGACATGTTTGTGGGCATGATCAGGGAGAGAATGCCTGAATCTACTTAGAATTCGAAGACCATGAGATAGGTGGAGAAATGTAATGCCTGGCCCATGTACGCTTTGCTATATTGGACTGTTATAGATAACAGCAATGATACGACATAGTTCTATTTATGTTGAAGAGCTCCCTTTGTTTCTAGGTCTCTAACTCTGACTGCTGGTTAATTTTGCGGCTAGGCTGGATTCAGTTCTCTGAATAACTAATGGAAGATAAAGATACTCAGATAGGGCAGACTATATTTCCCCTCTTGTCTTTCATAGTCGAGTGTCTAATTTTTCAGTAAGACAGTTTCTATGTCAACCAACGCTACAGGTGAGTTGACTTCTACTATTTCTTACTTACGTATTTGAAGGGTACTCTTTGTCTCGTGACAGTTTTATATCGCTGGCTGAATTCAAAGCACTGCATAATCAAGTCAAGCCTGGAAAATAATTTATTCTAGGGGAAAATACATGCAATTGATTTAGGAATCGGATGGATTTTTTTCCTTTAGAAGACTCTGATTTCCTCCTGTGGATGATGATTATTGTTTTAGAGAACATATGTATTGACATGAAAACACTGCAGACTAAAACACTTCAGGAAAAAAGTCCCCTGTGTCCAGCAGGTACACATTTGCAAATTCCCTTGCTCTGCTTTGATGGTAAAGAGATTTATTCCATTTTTTGGTGATCCATTCTCATATTCACAGTGCTGCATTGTCCACACAATTCACTGGGATGCGTTTAAATAGCCTGGCAGCCCACCACACCACCTTCAATGCCCACCGCTTTAATTGGCGCAGCTGCTGCCCTGGGGTGCTTTGCTCAACATGCCAAGGCAAATATAAACAGTCTGCAAATGTGTGTTCAAGCTTGTCACTACTGTGCTTCTCTGTCTTTTCAGGAACCAAAACTCTGCTTTCTGTATCAATTACACTCATTTAGATAAACATACACTTTATGCTTCCTTGTTGGATCGTAGAATGAAGTTCAAAGTATCATGCTTTCCTTATGCTTTCAGCAGTCTTTGTTGTTTATCAGTTCTAAGGTTCTTTCAGAGACTTTGTTACTTCTATTGCTCAGGTAACTGAAAAAAACACCACCGTATCTTGTTCTTTCCTAATAGTTTGATTTCTTCATATCTTTCAAATGCAGTAAACTGAGACACAAAAGCTCTGCTGAAGCAGATTTGTTTTCTTCCTCTTAAGCGCTTAAAGCATTTTGCTGTTCTTCACTGACATAGTTTTCAATTTGGCCACAGAGCTGTAACACAAATGTTTTGCCCTTTAAGAACTATGAAAAGTTCACTAGTCAGGCCTCATAGTAATTACACGTATCTGAAATTAAATCAAGCAACTACAGATACAAACCATTGTATCACCTAAGTCTCTTAGACTAAGCTATTTTAAGTCTTTCCTATGTCCTAAAATGTGCAATATTTGCTTAGTTTCACAGTTAATTGTTTCTTCAGTGCCATTGCCCTTAAGTCCATGAGACATTTCTTGCAGCATATTTGTTTTATCTTAACTGTACCTGCTTCCTCAACTTTTTTATATTTCTCAAATTACTACCCTCTGCCCTCTACTACATTATCCTGCACTTCTATTATTGAAGGAAAAGAAGCTCAATCTGCTTTTGAAAGCAGAGGCTGGACCAAGTTTTTTTAAAACTTAATTCCTTCTGCTCTAGTACTCATAGCTGTATTTTGTTTGTATGACCACAACAATCTCAGATTTCCTACACTTTATAGTCTCTGCAATGATAGATTTGTGTTTTCACAGAACAAACCACTGAAGTATTAGCCTCGCAATTTAAACAGGGATGCTGCCCAGCCTTCTGCCATAACTGGAGAGCTTTACAGCTGCTTGTATGCCATGGAGTAGCCAGGACTCTGTTCTCCAAAGTCTTGGTCCACTGAGGATGCTCTGTGCTGAAGCCAGCTGGCATTGGTATTGGGCAGCCCCCAGCAGCACAGCCAGGACATGTCTGCAGGCGGAAAAGCTCAATCTGTAAATTTCTCACCTGTCTATAACCCCTGCCAGTGCCTTAAAGGCAGTCACTGCCACCTAGGCAGAGGTAAGTGTAGCCACCACAACCTGGTCAGACATGTCTGCCCCACGTCTGATGAAAGGGAATTTTATTAGGCTTCCTGAAGTCAAATCCTACAGGTAAACCTACATGGGTCACTCCTGCGTCGTATGCTACTCCATTTGCTGGCTCTGTGCTCTGTCAGATCATTTGCATTTAGCCTCTCCCTTGGGAAAAGCAGGGGTGATACACACTGGAGTGGACCAATAAATGTTTATGGCCACCAGACCTTACATTTTCCAGGGAATATGTTCATACAGTTAAGGCATGCAGGACCATATCTGTGTTTCTGTGAACATGACTCATGTTTTTTACAGACTGATGGATGGATTAAATTTTGGCTAATGTGGACAACATCTAATTTGTCTCAGTCTGGCTGCTTTCAAGTTAGGACTTTTATTCTTTCCTGCAAAGGTAGATTTAGTCTAGGCATAGCCTTTATGTTTTACTGGACCTAGCATGCTGAGGTCTTGACCTTTGACTAAAACTTCTCTTTGGCATTGCTACATTAAAATGAACAATTTTCTCAGCAAAGAAAGCTTTGCACCTCCTTGTAAAGCTTCTCATTTTGCTTCCAGTCCAAAACAGGGTAACGGACCGGGTTTCTGAATGTCAGACCATTTTATGTATCACCAGATCTACATCAAATTCATATCCCACCCACCACCCTGTTACTCTCTTATAAAGTCTTACTATACTCTATGGAGGCAGTAGGATTCCTTCTCCAATTGCTTCTGAATGTTAGGACCTTTGACCTCTACTGAGCAGGCAGCTCTAGGCCCTTTTACTTCCATTTGGTTACCTCTTTCTTTCCCACAAAAGGAATGCTGTCATGAGATACTAGGCTGGTAGGACAGACAATGGAGTACAGCACTCATGCATATGACTTGCCTTAGTAACCTAAAATGATCCCAGGTCCTCAGTGTATGGTCACCTTTACCCACTATACTCAACCAGTCATCACCTGTACAGGGCACTCTTCACCTGATTTGCCCCAAGAACTCTCTGCAGCTCTTTCATTATCTTGGAACAACAGGAAAATCCTGATATTTGTTAACTTCTTTTTATATATATGTAGCTATGGATCTGGCTGATATCTGCTTGTGAGAATATGTTCTATTCCCCATTGTATCCCTTCCTTTTTCAGGTAAGAAATGTCACCTTTCTAGTCCTACAGAAATTGGCACTTGGGCTGGAACTGGTGGATCAGCATGTTCAAATTTGAAAGATCATTTGGTGCTCAAACTCATACTCTTCATTCACTCAGGGCAAGTGCACCTGTGCGCAAAATCAAGGGAGAATGACAATCCATCCTTCTTCCCTTTCCCAGTAGGAGCAAGGTGACATTTCAAAAAGGCTCAGTCCCTTTATCTCCATTGCTCTTGGTACTTGGGAACTTCTTTCTGATGTTCTCTCTGTAGAACAGTCAAAAAAATCTGCAATGGAGTATAATGAAGAGTTCAGCCTCATCTACTCCTCTAGGCACTACCCCCCAGCACAGAAGAGGAAGAGGCATTCATAATTAGTTGTCTCCAAAGACAGCAAGAGTCTGCATGTATAGACATCTAGTGTGTGACACAGCTTGTAGGTAAGATGCCTAAACTGAACTGTCTGTGTAAAGCCATGAGCTGAGTATCTAAGTTCCAGTGCAACCAATAGGGATTTAGAAGCTCTATACACAATTGCTTACACATAGGTAGCAGTTACTGTCCTTTCAAGATACTCTAGGATGCACTGTGTGGTCTCCACCTGCAGCTACCTAAGGGCCTGGGACTCCCATAGATCCAGAATCGTATCTTCCGTGCCTTATGTTGCAAGACATCCCGGGATCATCTCAGACGGCTCTAGATGTCTAAATTTCAGCAGCTAAACCAAGTTCCAGATCTTCATGGACCATAATGGATATAACCATCTAGTTGGCTAGCAGAAATCTAGACTTCTTGTTCTGCAGACTCAGTCTCACTAAAGGGGAGCTCCGTCTTTTTATTTTCTAGACTGTATGGAAACTATGCAGGCTCTTTATTTTAGAAGACAGAGAATTTTAAGGTTGATGTGTAAGCAACTAACCTTGTCCAATTTACTTTTGCAATCAATGTATACCCAAACTTGGGTATGAAAGAGGTCTACTCAACTTTTATGTGTATATCCCTCTTCAAGTAAAGTTGTCTTATTCCATGGTCCTAAAACATATAAGAGCCCTTGAAGGAATGTTTCCTTCTCCTTGTCCAGGTCATTGTTTTAATTTGATTGCTTGCATATTGTACACAGTAAAGTATGAGACTTATTTTTGTTCATAAATCTTCCCACTGTGATAAAATGCTTACACCCAGTTCAGTGTCAGTTAATGATAGGCCATTTGTAAATCAATTAAGGTATTGAAAATGTTAAGTTATACTTTGGCTAAATAGGTCTAAATATACTTTTTAGACTCTTTAAGGTTTTTATACACGTTTCACCTTAGAAGAAAAGACTTCCTCTGTTTGCTTTTTTGTTGTGTTTCTTTTTTTTTTTTTTTACATTAGGTCAACTCTTCTTTCAAAAGGCTTTGACTTTGTATAAAGAGGAATTTTGAATAAATGCTTGTTCTTGCTCAGGCTTTGCAGGCCTGCTGTGTTTTGGAGACCTCTTGAACGCCATTAAGTTACCAGACAGGCAAGGTGTGTTTTTGCTTTCTCTGTTGAAATATGAAGTTTCTGCCTCTGTTATAATTATAGTAAACCTTAAATCATATTATTGCCTTCAGAACCAGCCCCCTTCAGTTCTGTAGCCACAATTCCTGACAAGTGAATGATGGTGAGATGATAAAGAGAAGTTTTATTTTCATTTAGAAAGTAGGAAGTTCCATGCTAGCCTGAGGGAGGTATATAAACCAATTACTTGGGTGGGAAGCTTGTAAATGACTTTTTGTTTTCTACAGATCAAAAACTGTTTCCAGCTATATATTGTTGGCTCTTGTGGTCAAGAGAGGATAAACACAGATCTCAGATATTTTGGGAATACTCTAGATCAATTTTATGTTTGTAGGGAGTCGTGACATATGAGCTCCCATGAATAGCACTAGGGCTGTTGTGAACTCCCAGCCAGCTGGCTGCAAGGTGGCTGAGCCAGCTTGTCTTCCCAGCAGCCTGTGGAACGTCTGCACACCAGGAAGGACAGTCCGTTAACTCAGCAGGTAGCACAGCCAAGGGGATGGAACAAGAGACCAACCACTTCTTAGCATTAAGAAGTATCACCTCTGCAACCTTTGCCTCACTCTTTCTAACTTTTCTTACACTTTATCTATCAAGTTTGACTTCTTTTTATTTTTAAAAACTTGGGTGCTCAGAGGTAGGAACTCTCCAAAGTTCTGCAAATTCCACGGGCCATTTCTCACAATACAGCACTTCATTCCTGTGTGTCATTCTTCATCTCCATAAAACAGGGTGATGATGTTTAAATAGCATGTAGACAAGGATCTGGTAACCAAGCAGCTCATCTATGTGTGTAAATCCAGAATCTCGATGGAATTAAAACTATTGGAAAAGTTCTATTTCCCAGTGCTTTTTTGGTGTGCTGGCAAAACATTTACTGTAAGAGTTTCTCAAAAATTGATAAGCAAACAGAGATCCTGGCAAAGCAGAAAAAGCACACACACAAACCTCTGTTTTTTTTTGTATTTTAGTTTTACACTTCTTTGAGCAATGGCAGCTTCCATGGCTTCAGGAGAAAACACCAACACCTGATCATGTCTAAAAGAATGTGAATATTAATAGAAATGCCACAGATGAAACCAGTCTCCTGGTACTTCCAGTTTGTATTCTGATACTGGAAAAAAACTAATGGTCAAAGAGAGAACCTTTGTGCAAAGGAGTAAAGATGATCATGAAGGTGGATATAGATTACTCTGTCCTATCTTCCACCATGTTCCAGTATGCAAACGGTCCACAGAGAATCTAAAGGGGAGGAGGAGAACATGGGCATCAGCTTCCAGCTTTTCCAGTGCTACGACTGCCATGTGTGAGGGCAGACGATCTGGGCATTCCTCAGGCGGAGGACTGGTGAAAGGGCAATGCTCCCTGGGTGGGCCTACGGAGAGCAATGACTGGCACTGTTCAGGAGCTGGTCCGTCTGCCCGTGGACCTGTCAACTCGACTGTGCAGCAGGTGCTTTGTGGGGCTATGTTAGCACTGCCTCTCTGGGTATTTGTGGTACTTGGGAACCCCAGTCCCGGCCCAAGGCTCCACTGTTCACGGCATTATCCCGTCATGACACAGATGGTGCTTGCCTCTGCTGGGGCAAATCCCAGACCTCACCAGAACACTCCTTAGGTCTGATGCCAGCAGGGACAGCATTCAGAAACACTCCCCTCAGGCTGATTTATTCAGCTCACGACTGCGTTGGTCATCCGTGCCCGCTGAGACCACGGCATGGCCAAGACGAGCAAGAGCCAGACTTGGGGAAGGGACAGGTGTCCGGGTCCAGGGCACTTCGGGGGTGGGCTGCTCGTCCCGCGGCCGGCCCAGGCAGCGCTGCCGTGCTGCCGCGGCGGTGCCGGGCCGGGCGGGCCGGGCCGGACCGCACGTGGTCCGTGACGGCGATCGGGGCCGCGGGGCTCGGCGCTCCTCCTCCCCGGCGCCCGCCGGCGACTGGCGCCGAGGCTGCGGCGGGCGGCGCGGGGCGGGGTGCTGCCTCCTGCGCGCGGTGCGGGGCGGTGCGGGGCGGGCGGGCGGCAGGGCAGCGGGGCGGCAGGCGAGCGGCCGCGCGCGGCGGGGCGGCGGGCGTCGGGGCGGCGGCGGGGCTGCGGGGCATCGGCAGGGGCTGCGGGCGGGGTCCGCGCCCGCGGCCGGCAGCGCTCTCTGCGCCTCAGCTGGGCTTCGCCGGGTGCTGGCGGTGCGCTCTCCCGCCGCGGGGCTGCACAATGGCAGTCGTTCAGTAGGATGGATCCTGCCGTGGCTTTTGTTCTGCAGATCCACCCATCCTCCTAGCAGTCAAGTACCAGGCTATGGTTTTCTCTCTGGGGATCTTTCTTCCGCGTTTTGCCGGTGTCTCCGATGAGGTTTTGGCCTCGGCTGGGATTTCACTATCTTACTTTTCGTTTGGCTTCATGCTGAAAAAAGGGATTTCTTATATTTGCTCTCCACGCTTTTGGTTATAATCCAGTGTTGGTCTAGGGGGAATAACCATTCAGCCTGGCTGAAAAAAAAGCATCCATTGAAAAGTCTCAAAGAAATCTACCACGTGAGGAAAAAAAACTGGGAGAAGAACGGAATATAATCGCTTTTTCTATGATAAAACTGGTGCCCCTCTTCAGGAGAACTGGTCTCAATTTATTATTATGCAACCACAAGGATCTCTTCTTTCTCAGGGTGTATAAGCTGCTGGATTGCTTTTCGCCCAAATCAATGTGGTTTCTTTGGAACATTTTCAGCAAAGGATCGCATATGCTGCAGTGTCTTTGTGGCAAGAGTCTTAAGAAAAACAAGAACCCAACTGGTAAGCAATCCATTGCAATGCGCTGTTTTTATTCTATGCTAACCTGTCTGTTGCTCCCCGAGGTAGATCTGCAATCCTGATGAGGGGAGAAGGGGGGATATATAGAGGCCAGCACGGACATGCATGTGCGTACGTGTATGAATAAGCAAGGAGCGGTTTGGATTAGCTTCAGCCACTGTCACCACCGAAAAGGGGAAAAAAAATAATCAAAGGCGACCCTAGCCCAGCCGGCATCTCCTAGTTCCTATGTGCTATTTCCAAGGTGGAAACTTTTATATCACTACCCTTATTGAGGGGAAGCCGTTATAGCCCCCCACTCCCGACCAAGATGCAAGCCCCCCAGTCAGTTTTGGAAAGAGGAGACTGGCTCTCCTGTGCTGGTGTTAGCCGGCCCTGCCTGCGGTGGGCGAGTGTGACGGGGCTTGGGTCCTGCACAGCACTTTCTGAATAGCTTGCAGTATGTCAC
>NW_021940208.1:49221055-49395059 GCF_001715985.3 Manacus vitellinus | reverse complement strand
AGTCTCTGGTAGAGTTGCATCAGGAGGTTTTGTTTTATTCATCACAGAAATGCATCTGGCTGAAACCCCTTGGTTTCAAATTTCATATCCTGGATAGAGGAGCTGTTTTTGATTACTACAATTATTTACCTCTTTACATTTCTTTATAAGGACAAAAATTTTGCAAGTCAATAGGTGTGGCTGTGTTTTCAGCTACTGATTTTTTTTGAGTGTTCCTGATGGTACCAAAAGTAATGAAGCCCCACGTATCCGCAGTGTCCTGCCCAGCACGAAAATGTTTGCTTTTGTAATTATTTCTATCTAACTCTGCCCTTCCTGTTTGTTGTACACACAGAGAGGACTTCTCAAAATGTGGAAAAAAGAGATTGTTTTTTCTCACAAAGAGTTAAAAGTTGCTCCAGACCATATGCCCTGAGCCACGGCTTGCAATAATATGCCATCCTGGTGGCTTCCCCACCACCACCTCCAGGCTCTAAACTGAGTTTGTTTAGTTTGGGAATGGTTACGTCATGGGGAGGATTTGGGGCCTGAGAAGAAATGAGGAAAGAGGTTATCTCTGGCTGCCTTTTGAAGCAAATCTAGCAAGTGAATAGATTTTGTTTTCCCCAGATGACAGCTGTTTGGGTGCCTATGGGAGATGTTTTAGTTGGCTGGAGTACTAGATACCCCCATTGCAGGAATTGCTATCACATTTCACTCCTGGTGGCAACCCAACAGACAGGATGGATCGTGTTTCCTCTCCATTTCTACCTCCAAGGAGAAGCATCTCTCCAATGCAGTCACGGTTGTTGACAGGAGAGTAGATGGAAAATGGCATTACTATAAATATGTCGCTGATAGAGGAATTTAGTTTAGGAAATAAGTATCAATCCCATATCAATCTCAAATACAAAACCTATTTAAAAAGAAATGCAGGCTGTGGATGAACTGGAATGCCTGCATAGTCCCTTGTTAATTTCCTTCTCCATAAAATAACTAGATTGTTATTGCATGATTGCCAGCAATTTTAAAAAGTTTCTAAGCACAGCTGTGCAAGGATCTGTTTGAAATGGAAGCTTGGGTCCTGTTCATAAAACATACAGTATGTGTCTTTGATTTCTAAAATAATTTGGCTTCCCCACTTTTCTTACTCATAGAAAACAAACTTCCCACCAAAAGACAAGGGGTATTTTGCCTCAGTAAGACCTGTGGGACTGGGTCCTTGAAGTTTCTCTCATGTAGGTCTGAAAAGCAGCTCTGACTGCTTGAATACCATAATTCGTAATGGTAATTGAGCCGTGATCTGTTTCTCTTGCTCAAATGTAAAATTACCTTTTTGCATATATTTCACCTTCTGAAGTTTTGTCCTCTATGGAATACATTTCCTGAATTTATACAAATTTAATTATTCTTGATCAAATTAAATTGCATATTCTACTTATTAAGGGGTGAAATTTATGCCTGCTCATGTATCTCCCTACTGTGATAAAATGTTTGCACCTAGTTCAATGTCTACTAATGACAGACCTTTTATAAATGAATTCAAATACAAAAAAAGATGACTTAGGCTTAAGGAAAATACAAAAAATGTATTTACAGATACCATTGGTTTAAATATTTATGTGTATGTAGTTTTCATTTGAGTTTGATGTTTATCCTGCATAACCTTCTTGGATTATGTTAAGTATATAAATTTTAAGCTAAAATGTCTATTGACCTCAAATCTAGATAAGGAGTGATTTAGATATTCAGAATTTGTCTCTTTGTAAAGGCTTTCTGTTCAGTAAATGCTTGTAAAAATATAACCTGGAGAGTAGAGAGTTGCTTGAAACTGGAAACCAGTTTTTCAAGAGAACTTCATAAATCTGAAGAAAGGAATCAGGGCATTACACTGACTCTGAGGTGGCATTTTGTAGATGGTGTAGGTTCACTACTGAAGTTTTCATAGAAAACTTAATATGTAGGATGAAAAACTGCGAGTCTGGAATCCAGCTGGATAAATGAAGTGGTTGTGTGCAAATTAATCTCTGCTGAATATTTACAGATGTTTGCCAAATGTGCCTGTGAGCAGTGAGTCCTGCTGGAGCATGTTTCATTCAGTCAATGATGATCTTGTTACTTTGGGAGCAGTGATTTGTTTCTTTACCTAATTCTCTTCTAGATGGCTTTTGTGATTTTGAACACACTGTTGCTTTCCTATGCCTTGCTTTCCTGCTTGTTAGAAATCACAGGCAATGTCTGAACATTGCACAAGTGTGCTGTTGGACCTTTTGTTTGTTTTTCGCATTTCAGCAAATGATAGCTTTTCAAAGATAAATTACTAGTTTACTGAACAACTTACTGAGTAGAAAAACATTGAATGATCTTAAAGTTTTACAATCTTTGTTGTGAAAAAAAATTGCTGAGACATAGCATGAGGCTTGATGTACAATTAATGTACCCAAGAGCTATTTGCCACTGTACAGAAAGAGTATATGTGTGTGTACAGTAGAAAAACAGTGTACCTGGAAATAAACTTTGCAGGACCATGGCCAAGTTTCATTCAGAAAGAGCCTGCTTCTTCCACAGAATGTGCTTCTACTGTCATAACAAATGAAGCAACTGGGAAGAAAGTATTTTTGTTGGAGATCATATAATAAACTGCTGAAAAGAGTATATTCATCTTTAGACAAACTATTAAAAAAAAGTTATTGTATTCTTGAAGTGGATCTTTAGAGCCAACCAGAAGTACTGAAAATAATAATTGCAAAGGGAACTAATGGTGTTTGGTACCATGATGGACTGAACGCCCAGCAAGAAAAATGTAAGTAATGTATTCTTATTAATATACTCTGCAGTAAAGGTAAATAGAGTGTGAATAGCTAACAAATTTGTTTTTCAAAACAGGAGCACGCTGACTCTGAAGAAGAACTTTTTGAGGGCAAAACCTCAACAATAATCAAGTGAAAGGCTTTTAATGTGTAGATGGAATGCAGGTTTGGTGTATCTGTAGCATATGCTATTAGAAGCACTCACATTAATAGTAACAAGGAAAATAAATAGTTGCTGATGAAATAGCATTGAGAATTCAGAATAACAATATCTGTAGTAATATTCAATGCACTATTCAGATGAATAACACCTTTGGCAGTAAAATTTAATGCACTAGTTTAGGTAACATACCGTGGTGAACATAGTATTTTAATAGTTTTTGAGTTAATATTGAATGGTTGTGTGGGTCAGATGACAAAAGATGTCATGCAGTTGCTAGTAGAAATTGATAGTCTAATTTTAATGTCTATATTTTGTGTTTTCACTCTGACACCTGCTTATTTTACTTTTAACTGGAAACAGCATGAGGAATTGCACTGAACAAGTTTTAACATTTGCATTCAGAAGGCAATATCTTGGAAATTACGTGGTTTAATCTTTTTGTGGCACTAAAATGTACCTGGTCCCATCAGACAGTATAATCAAACCAAGGTTAAACATTTTAATTCAATTGGAATTGTTTTGACTTTTGTTCACAGACAATGACACAAATAAACTGTAATCCTCTATGAAAAAATTATTCTAAGGAGGTTCTCAAAAAGCCTGTATTTTACTGAACTGGTAGAGGAATAGACTTTGCTGTTCACTGAAAATTCATCAAGTCATCCATGTTTTTTGTGTGTATGGTTTTGTCATCTGGAAAGATAAGAACACAGTGAGGATACAGAATGTACAGGACTTGTGCCTTAGCTCTTGAACATATCCTGTCCCCATCTCTGGGCATTAGATGGTGTAAGCAAAAATACAAGACATGGGGCAAATCTAGGTTTGATACTTCCCCTAATCCATCCTCTCAGTCTTCAGCTGTCACTTGTCTGTCTGAGGTCAGAGCTTGTATTCAGGCCACTGCATGTAGCAGCCTCTGAAAGAGCTACACAAATTTACTTATCAAACTCCATTTCTATTTTTGGGCATAGGAAAACTTTGCATGGCAGTGAGCTGCATGTAACCATGTGCCATGTGGAAAGGATGTGGAGGGGTTTGCACTTTCTATGGGTACTTCGTTATTCTGTTGAAAAACAGAGGCTAACCCTGCTATTTCTGCCCTGTGTTTGTAATTACCAATTACAGTGCTTTTCAGGTGAAAAGCACTTCTTTCGTGGTCTCTTCTCCTTCCTTGAGCTGTCCTGAAGTACTGTGTATTTCTATCATCTCAGTTACCATGCAGAGTAATTTGCTTTGCTGAGGATATAAGGTATCTTTGGCTTTGGAGGACACAAATGAGGCAGCAGCTGCCACATCCCTTTGAACACTCTGCTTTCATCCAGCTAAAAGGAGTTAATTTCTATGGATTTTCTAGGCCTATGGGATAAGGAAATATCTGCTGAAAAGGGCATGTTTTCACAAAGTCCTTTCCCTTGAGGGAAGAAGAAGGATATGACTCCCTCGAAGAAGCTTTTAAAGAATTAAGCTCCAGTGTGACTGAAAACTAGAATTTTTTACCATTGTTGAATGGTTTGAACAGGAGAGAGCTTGCATATAAAAGCAAAGACTTCTGTTTACACATGAATCTCTTGGTTCTCACCAATGCTAGCAAAGGAAATACACAGGAATTTCATTGCCCTTTAATGAGGTTTGAGCTGAAAACGTTAATTTAAAGAAGGCAAGTTTGCCAGACTTGTTACTCTTTCAGTAAATGTATTTCTAAGCATGTCCTCCTACATTCAAACAATGTCCAGATTATACAGTTTGCAGTTCATGCTTCTCATTAGAGAAGTGCATTATGGAGCATTACCATTGCTCAGTAGTTTCTACACGTATCACTCATTGCTGTATAGGCACATTTATTGACACTGAATGAGATGAAGAGTAACTACTAGTGCAAAACATAGTGGAAAATATAGAAAAAGATGTAGAAAAATTAAAGAAGAGCGAAATGCTTAAAAAAATATGTTAAATCATCAGTATAGTAGTATCTTATAGAGTATCCTATCAGGAATATCTTAGTAAGGGCTAAATTAATAGTAGTCCCTATTAATTCATAGTACTCATGACACAAAAAGCCACTTTACTGTTCTGCTTTTCTTCCAACTGGAAATTTCAAGTCAAACCCAGAACGCTAATAGTTCCTGAGAAACTGAACCTAGATGTGATTTAGGCAGATTATCCCACCAGGAGATCAACCCAAGATCTCAGATGTGAACTAAATTCACGATGTCTAAAACCAAGACAATTTTGTGGCTTGGGTTCTTCCACCTTTCACTAAAATCCATGTTTTAAAGTAGAATCAACAGATAGATTAAAGTTTGTAAAGCTTGGCACCCCTAAGAGATTTCTTCCTATCCCCTTGCTCTTATAAATCTATGCTCCCATGTGAAGGACACTTTCTGCCTCAAAAAATGTGGTTACACAGAGTTTCAGTACCAACATTTTCTAGTCTTCTGGCCTTACTCAGATGTTTATTATCTCTACAAATATGACCTTGATCTATTCCAAACACTGTTGTCTCCATTATTGCCTCTCACATCTCTTTCAGTTCTTTCACCTTCTCATTGTGCAAGTATCTCACTTTAGATAGGATCTTTGAGGAAAATTGGCTCTTAATTGTATTTCTTTCAGGTATTTTTAAGTTC
This sequence comes from Manacus vitellinus, assembly GCF_001715985.3. NCBI lineage: Eukaryota > Metazoa > Chordata > Aves > Passeriformes > Pipridae > Manacus > Manacus vitellinus. The sequence continues at coordinate 49,389,477 of NW_021940208.1, read as the reverse complement.
TCTGCACAACTTCAAATAATTAGTTAGTGGCCATGAGCAGAATGACTGCACAGGTTTATTTTATTATTGAATGTAATAGGAGGTCTTATTTTGTTTTCAAACTGGACTTTAAACTCTAATAATGTTTGTGGAGTTGTGAAAGTGTGAGAGAAAGTAAGTTAAGCTGTTATAGTTTCCTATGTAATACATATATGTGTAAAATAAATCAGTTTATTCATGAGAGGAGGAATTTTCATCAAAGTAGTGGGAATTGAGTCATGATTTTCTGTTCTAATGTCTTTTCCTCATTTCAGTTCATCTTTGCGGTTTATAAGAAATGATGTATCTGAAGCGTTACTGACATGAAGTGGAGATGAGCTCAGTGATTTATGTGCCACAGAAGATATTTTCTCCTCATTGAAAGTTTTCAGTGAAAGCATGTCTGAGAAGACATTGGCTTTTTTATCACTTCGACATTATGCATGTTGATTTTGACCATTGCTATGCACCACTGATGAAAACACAGTCTGGGGGGTTTCTCAAAAAGCTAACTCAATACGGTGGTCTCGCTAAAAAAAAAAAAAAAAAAGAAGAAAGAAAAAAGAAATGTCCTTAAGCACAATGAGAAAAAAAATAATTGAACCTAAGATTATGAAGGTGAATTTCACGGTATTTTTTCTGTAGAGGTATTTTGTTAGGGCTACTAAGATTCTCTTAGATGCCGGATGAGAATGATTTTATTCCAGTTGTGCCAGCTGTTATGTGAGTAAAAGTGGAGGTAGCAGTTTAGGACCTTATAACCAAAGCAAAAGTAAGCTGTATGTTGTGCAGGCTAGGTTAAAATCTTTTAACAAAATATCAGGAGAAACAGCAAAATGAGGGTTTGTTACGTTTGCTGAAGCCCATTTGCCTTGGTCTTCCATGGCTGTCTGGAGAAACTGTGGTCTAGGTAGGCTGCCAAAAAGAACACTTGTGAATAGACTTAAGATAGAAGACGAGAAAGTAAATGCTAAGCCCTTGTAGTTACATATGCAGGTTAAGACATTGGGGGTGGAACTTGCTGAAGTTCGAACAAAAGTCAGAATGCGACGTTAGTACATTAGGTGAGATTTTTTTCAGAGGCTATGTGGATGATACATGAATAGTGTGGGATGCTTTCTCTCCCACTTATTCTCAGAGGGAGATGAAAAACCAGAAGGATAAAAGAAATTATAAAGTAAATAATAAAGGCTTTAAAGGAATCTGTAGTCATTTAGACAGGTTAGTGATAGAGAGGCCTACAGGCAGGCAGAATTTAGAAATTGTTTAAACTACTTATCAATCGAAGAGCAAATAGATCTGAAATTTAAGGACATTTTCATGGAAAACATCTATTTCTAGAAGTGCTTCTTTCCCAAGGACATATCAGACAGTCATGTTTGAGAGTCTAGCTTCTCTCAATTTATTCCATTTATAGCTATCTTGCTAAAGGTGAGAGATATCCTTGTAAACGTTGCTTTGCTATTATAAATGAAGGTGCTCCCACACTCTCATGAATCTACCAGCTGTCACTGCACATCTCTGAAGAAGTGGCCTCCAGGGTGACCTTAGGCTGAGTGTCTAGTGCCTCCTGCCTGCGCGCTGTCGCACCAATGCCCTGCAAGCTGCCTGCCTGGCAGCCCTTGATGCTTTGGACCTGCATGGGTGTGTGGAGTCCTGTGTGTGCTCCAGCTGCCTGGGCTAACACCCGCCAGCCCACCTGCAAGAGAGATGTCACATGAGTTGGCTCATGAGGGTGGCCCTCAAGCTAAACTGAAGCAGCCAGTATAGTTGCCACAGTAACTGCTGGGGAGAGGAAATGTATTATCCCCCTCCAAACTGATTTACAGTACAACTTTTAAAACCTAGAGTATGTGCTTCTATGGTTCTTAAGCTTTGTAAATCTTTGTATCAGACGCAATGCACTGGGTGGTACAAATTATAGGAGAGTACAAAAGTTCAATATTAATTTGCATTTTTCTTCCAGTAGCTTATTAAGTTCACAGTCAAACAGGCCAAGAGTGTCAGGTGTCGTTCAGACCTTGTAGATGACCATAAATTTGCATCAAGAAGCCTATACTGGAGATCTTCAAGTAACTTCAAAGGGAGAGCCTTCTTCTTGTTAACAGATGGCAAGTCAGAATTGTGAGTAAGAACTCTCCACCTTCAGTTTGGCACTGATGTCCTTCTCCCACCTTACACTCCTCCTAGTTGTTCAGGAACATAAGATTGAATTTATATTGCTTAATTAAAAAGGGCCAGGGATTGATCCAAGTCCAAATAGCTCAGGCTGTGTCATGTCTACACTACTTACAGTTACCACCCTCCCTAGCACATTTGGCTTGGAGAGAGCTTGCTCAAGTGGTGCAAAAGTGCCTGGGACTTAAGGAAGGGTGTGGGTGACCAGGGGTCTAACACTTCTTTAATTTAGCAGTCTAAACATAGCCAAAGAGGATCAGAAAAAAACTGCCACTCCCACCAAAGAAAATTAAGGGAAGCTCTACTTGTAGAGTGATTTACTTGGCTAATAACAGCATAACACCTTCCTGGCAGGGCTATGGGTATATTAGAGATTCAGTGGAGAGGATGAATCCCAGCTTCATCCTTTGAAGAAGGAGCACCTAGTAAGGGGCTACCTATAGGCTCTTGGTTAACCATGTGAAAAACTGGTGGAGGAAGGAGACCAGAGTACATCCACCTCAGAGTGAGTCTGGCAGATGAGCAGCAGAGATTGGAGTCTGCAGGGAATGAATCATAATGAATTTCTGAGGAGGGTGAACCAGACAGGAAGGAAGGCTCAGTCTTGTTGGGGAAAGGAAAAAGAACAAGATGGAGCTCCAGGGTAAGGAAGAGCTGAAGGACAGGTGCTTTCCTCTGTCTCTAAATAAAATCTTTTTTTCTGCTGCTTCACTGACTTCTTTTCCTTCTCACTGACCTCAGAGATCACTCCTTCATTTTTGCGAGCATGTGCAACAAAACTGGTCATCTGAGTAACCTGTTTTTTCACTGCACACCCACTTTCTTTTTGCTGGTGGGTATCAACCTGCATTACTACTGTATGTGTTTCTTGATCTTCCTTTAATTAAGGGTGTATATTTCTCCCCACATGACCACCAGTCCCTCTCTTCCCTTATAGAGTTGTGAGGAGCATGAGTAAAGAAATATTTTTTTCTGATTATTGTTGCTTTAGATATGTTGGCGGGCTACATCTGGTGACGGTCTGTGAATTAAAAGGATCTGGCTTACAGTATGACTGTATGTGTATTTTTCTTAAATTAATGAAAGTTAGAAAGCATAAAGCAGTTAGCATTTGGTTCTTGGTTTGCTTGTGGTTTTTTAAATAGTTTTAGGGAAAATCAGTTTATAGCATTTAGAATCCCTTGATTCTTTTCTTTAAGGATGCAAAGGGTGTGTTTACTCTTGCATTTAATGCTAAATATGAGAAGGTTGAATTTAAATAGTGGATTCTCCACTTTAATTCCTTACAACCCCCTTAAGGTGACTGTTCCTTTACAAGTTGAATATCTGAAGAAACCCAAGTATCACTGCTTGATCTGGGGCTAAGAGTGGTGTTGCATTTAACAAGAATGGAAATTTTAATGTTTTCATTGCTGGCGATAAAGGCAATTGTGAAAAGCTCCGATGGTGAGACACAGTTATGTTTTGCCTTAAAATGAAGCACAATGAGGAGCTGTGTTCAGGCTGTGAGCTTCTTAGAAAAAGCTGGGATTTCTGAAAATGCTCTAAACACTCTGTAAATTTGGAAGCTAAGTAAAATCTTCTAAGACAGTAAAGTCTTTTTATCAATAGGGAAATAAAAGACTTTCAGTATAAATACGTCTCTATTAGGTCTAATGTATTAGGTATCTTGGAAACTGTTTCTTCTGTTAGTAGCACATTAACATAACATGTCTAGAGACTTTCATGTGGTTTGGCAATTAAGACAACTTGGGCCAGACTATTTGCATTGAGGTTCTTTCCAGAAGTGAAAATATCTTTTCCCCTCCAGGCTGGGGAAATAAGTTTTTTTGTGTTTTCTCATTTAGAGTGTTTTTCTTTTTGGCGTGCTAACTGAAAGGACCACCTTTAATCCTTCTTCTGGAAGTTTCTTGCTATCTGCTTTATGCTGCAGTGCTCCATTGTCAGATTCGGTCATAAATACCTCCAAAAAAGTGTTTTACAGGAGGATAAAGGGAGCATGCTCTCCATGGGACCATTTTTGTGATGGAAAGTGATCTTTGCTCTCAGAGGAAAAAAAGGGAGATGTTTTTAGGCCTTGGCACACTGCTTTGGGTTTTTAAAATCTAGCTAGATTTAAATACTCAAATCTTTCTTGCTAATCCACCATTCCGTGGTCTCTGTAAGGGAAGGCTCCTGTTTCTGTGGAAGACAATAATTTTCTTGTACAGATTTAATAGTTCTCTGCTTAATCTACTATTACTTGAATAATTCTTACAACATCAGCCTCAGTCTCATTCATCTTCTTCTATTTTAACTTAGAGTGACTAATTTGCAGAACAAGCATGTCTTCCTCAGTTTACATTCAAGGGCGCTAACTAATCTAGGTTAACAAACTAATCTGGGTCTAGAGAAACCAAATAAAACAGGCAGCAAAGGAACAGTGGGGACTGAACTTTCCCCCTGACGGGGACATCATCAACTTAGATTTTCCTTTATGGAGAACTGAGCTTTTTCTCGGACTCATTAAATTCTTGTCACTGCTCAGTAAGATACAGGCAACAGTGAAAAACAGAGCAAACTGGAGGTTACACAAATGGATTTCAGAAATCTCAATGTGTCTTCAATGAAGGACCTAGAAGAAAATTTATAAAACGAAAGGCTGACTTGACAGGAATTTCTAATCCTTTTGAAAAATGCTTCTAAAAAAAGGAATATCAGAGAATGAAAGTTTAAACTGCCCACATTGCAGTATACAAATTTGTAAGCAGGTCACCTGGTAGTCTCCTTGTCCCTGGTACATGGCACTAATATTTTCTCCCTCAGGGGTATGTACAGTATCCTGGCAGAGTGCTACCCTTTTTAAAAGTTTTTTGTTTGTTTGTTTGTTTTTTTAAATTTAGTACAGAAAGATCTGACTAGTATAGAAATACGTGGTATTCAGTAGATCTTAGCAGGACTTTTCAAAGAATAGCACTAAAAATATTAATTCTTTTGAAGTTAGATATAATGGTGAGTTTATAAAGCTTCTGAAAGAGCACAGGTAAAATGGCCAGTATGTAAAATGCTGCCCAGTGGCCTGCAGTACTCAATAATTATGAAATAAAGGTCCATCACTGAAACAAAATATAACAATTCTTCCTTTAAGTTCAGAGATATTCAACTTAGGAGGGCAGTTCAGCCAAAAACCTCCATGATACTAAACTCAGTGTTCTTGGTACCCTCTGTGAGTGCCTAGTAAGACTTTTGAACTAAGAATACGAGACAGACAGCGAAGGTAGTGAAACAGTATTTTCTGTGGGGTTTATAGGAACCAATTATATGCAATTTGTTTAAATTAGTGGTGAGCAGTTCTAGATTAACAACTGTCTTAATGCTAGTAAGTAGGAGTGTCTGGAATGTGGCACTTTGCATAGGCAACTCGTATCTGCACTTCAGATCTTTCAACACACATGGTGCTTTCATAGCAAAAGGATGGAGCAGAAGCTTTCCTGCAGATATTTTTACAAGCTCTTCTTTCTTTTTCTGCTTTGTTTAGAACTGGGCAACTTATTACCACTCTTTATTGAAGGTAATAAATTTACTGCTGCTCTTACATTTCTTGGAATAACCCTGTTAAAAGGCACAATTTCTGTCAGAATATTCCATGTCTGATGACGGGGGTGATTGCTCTTGCCCCTAGATGCAGTTACCTAATTAGAGACTATTTTGTTTTAGAACTCCTTAACCTGTGTTTCCTCTTCTTAGCCCACAGAGGACGTAGAATCACAGAACGGTTCAGATTGGAAGGGACCTCTGGAGATCATCTATTCTAATTCCCCAGCTAAAGCAGGATCACCTAGAGTGGATTGCACAGGATCACATCCACTCAGGTTTTGAATATCTCCAGAGGTGGAGACATGAGCATGGGAAAATTACTTTTGCCAGTGCCATGACCTTTACTACAGCCCATCTACTTATTGTCCTTCCTTTTCCATCTCTCTCTCCCCATCATCCTTTCAGATAAATAAAGAGTGAAAATCCTGTTTTACAGCACCCAGTGGGAAAATTCTTCCACCTGGGGATGGGATTTGGAGTAATGCTTCCTTGCTACTCTTTCCTCTTCTGTGGGTACAATACAAAGCTCCTGTCAGTTCACATCCTTTGCTGTAGTGTGGGACCTCAGCAGCACTGTGTATTTCCGTGTATTTAAAATCCTGACGGATTTTAAAAAGCCTGAGAACTCTGCTGTGCTCTGTAAGTGATCTCATGATCTTGCTCCTAAACTTCCCTTCAGTGACGAGAAGAAGTAACCGGTGACTGCTTTCAACACCACAGTGGCAAGGACCATCATCTTTCAAGCACAGCATGTGACTCTGTCACCTGATGAGTTTCAGCATGGAGATGTTTCCTAACAGGAGAAACCTTTTCTTTAGGACTGAAGAGATTTTGAACTTTGAGTTTACTGTGGGGTAAATGCTGCCCTTCTGAGAAAAAGATCTGCTCTGAACAAATTAGGGTGGATTTGAATAACAGATGGGAAGGGAAAAGGCTTCTGAAATTTCTCTAGAAAGAGCACATGATCTGCTCGCTATACCATCCAACCTGTGTACAGAGGTATTTGTGTGAATGGAGTAGAGGGAGAAAGAACAAAGTTGCTGGTACCTAGGTGTCCAGCAAAGGAAATTTGCATTTTGTGACTTGGAGTAAAAATTTTTGGGTCTTATTACTGACAGTTCATCTCTTCTACAAAAGATGTAAAAAGAATGTTAGTTTTAATTTTATTATAAAGAGCTTCTCTGTACTTCCATGTACTATACTAACAGTATTCACTGTGTACTCCTCTCCCTGCTCTTCCAGGCTCATGGGTACCACGAGATTATTAATACTTATAAAATGACCTATGTTTTGATTCTTCTTCATCATGCAGCAGCCATATCAGTTGTGTCCACTCAACTTTACTCCATGTTTGGCAATACTGTAATGAGGATTTAAGAAGATAATGTCTAAACAGTCGTATTTATGATGAATGTATAAGGACCTGAAAGAACATTTACAGGACAATTTTAGTATTACAGTCTTTATATTTCATAGTTTGGCATGTACAAAGAAGCATGAAAGATTTTTCAGTGGATGCTCAGTTCACTTAGATTTTGTTTTTTTTGCACACAATTTTTAGTTCAAAAGTTCTAGTGATAATTTGAGAGAGAAATAGGCTAATACAGTATATGAATTCCCATTCTGCTTTGACAGATCTCAAAATGTTCTTAAAGGTAAAGTGTAATGCTAACAGTGGGATCAGGCTAATGGCTAATTTCTCATATCTTGGAATATCAACTGTGTTACAAAAGAATTCCATTTGTTTTGAGGATTCAACTCCAGACCAAGGGTCTTTTGAGTAAGCAGGAACATTGCCCTTGGCTTGGATGAGTGTTGGGGAGAAAATTTCTGTATGATTATTTAATAAATGGGATCTCTTGAGTTAGTAACAATGTGAAATGGAAGGTGCCACTTGCATGTTTGGTTCTTACAGTTAATATTAGCATTCAGTTTTTTAACCAGCCTTTCCAACTTGCAGTGGGTTGACCCTGTCCGGATGCCAGGTACCCACTAAAACCACTTTCTTAGTCTCCCTCTGCAATTGGACAGAGGAGAGAGTTTAAAAAATAGCCGAGGATACATGAATTAACAGCTGGGAGAGGTCAGTTACTGATTACCTTCATGGGCAAAACAGACTCAAAGTGGGGTTATTAATTAAATTTATTACTAACAGGATAAGAGCAAAAGAGTGAGAGATAAAATAACCTTGAAAACACCTTCCCACCACCCCTCCTTCCTTCCATGTTTTCCCTCCCTTCCCCCAGAAGTGCGGGGGGACAGGGAATGAGGGTTATGGTGGGTTGTTGTTACTGCTGTTGCTCAGAGAGAGGAGTCCTTCCCCTGCTTCTGTGAGGTCCCTCCCATGGGAGACAGTCCTTGATGGACCTCTCCAGTGTTAGTCCATCCCACAGGTAACAGTTCTTCACAAACTGCTGTCCCGTGGGTCACTCCTCCATGGGGTTCAGTCCTTCATGAATGAGCTGTACCAACGTGGGTCCCCCACAGGGGCCACAAGTCCTACCTGGGAAAAACCTGCTCCAGTGTGGGCTTTTCTCTCCACGGGTTGCAGGTCCCTGGCAGGACCCTGTTCCATCTTGGGCCTCCCAAGGGGTCACAGCCTCCTTCAGATATCTACCTGCTCCACCATGGGCTCCTCCATGGGCTGCAGGTGGGTCTCTGCACCCCAATGGTCCTCCATGGGCTGCAAGGGCACAGCTGCTCCACCATGGTTTGCACCACGGGCTGCAGGGGCCTCAGCTCTGGTGCCTGGAGCACCTCCTGCCCCTCCTTCTGCACTGACCTTGGTGTCTACATTGTTCACATGTTCTCACTCCACCCTTCCCTGGCTGGAATTCTTTCTGATCAATACCTTTCTGTTCTTAAATGTGTTACTCTGTAAGAGCTTAATACCTTTCTTATATTGCAGTGCCCAAAGCTCCACAGAGTATTCAAGGTAAGGCTGCCCCAGTGCAGAGCAGAACGGGATAATCACCTCCTTGGACTTTCTGGTGATGCTTTGCCTGATGCCCCCCAGGACATGGTTGGCCCTCCTGGCTGCCAGGGCACTGCTGACTCATATTCAACCTGCTGTTGACCGGGACCCCCAGGTCCCTTTCCAAGGCACTGCTTTCCAGCATCTCATTCCTCATTCTGTCTGTACATCTGGGTTTGCTCCATCCGAGGGGCAGAATCTGGCACTTTCCCTTGTTGAACTTCATATGGTTGGTGATTGCCCAGTCCTCTTATCTTTGGCGGTCTCTCTGCAGAGCCTCCCTGCTTTCGAGAGAGTTAAAATCTCCTCTGAGTTTTGTATCATCTACAGACTTGCTTAGTATCCCTTCCAGTCCTGCATCCAAATGTTCCTGCAAATAATCCAGATGTTTAATTTATCCTTTAGAAAGTAAGAAATTATTATTTCTCTGGTTTGTTTGGGTTTTTGTTTGTTATTTTTTGGTTTTGTTTTTGTTTTTTTTTTGCTTTGCTCTTGGGTGCTGTAACAAAAGTGTTGCAAATTGCCTTTTTCCCTTCTCCATAGGTTTGGACTCTTCCTAGCTGTTATTGTACCACAAGAAACTTAAATAAGGACTGATTTTACTGTATCAATCGACTCACAATAAAACATGTTCATACTAAGCTGCATGCTGCACGACCCGTGTCACCTTATCAGGTTTCAGGCTGCAGTTATGAAGAACTGTACATGCAAAGAGAAGACACAAGACCCACTGAGATTGCTGGGCCAAATTTGTCACTCGTGTAAATGAGTGAAACTGCGTTGACTTGTTAAGGATTTTCTCTTTATAAACTGACATTAAATGCTGTATAGTTTTTTTCTAAAATACCTAGATAGGGAGTGGTCCAGTGGCCTAATATAACACAAAATTAAATAATAAAATACAGCCATATATATAGGGGCAGCATACATACGCATGTCAAAGAGAGGACAAGACACTTGAGAAATAAAATTAAAGATTTTAGGGTTATTTTTATTGCCTAAACTAAGGAAAATGTACACATCTAATAAGCAACATCAAAGCGGATGGAAAGTGAATTCTAATAAATTTCTTTCATTTATTATTATTTTAGCCTAAGATGATTTTACTTATATAAATCGGAAAATACTTTAGTAGGAATTGTACTTTCAGTAGGAAATAGGGAAAGTATTCCATTTTAGCAATGCCTTTGAAAAGCTAGGAATTAATCAGTGTTTACTCTAGCTAACCTTGATTCTAAGTAAATTTCTATGTTATTCTTCATTGGTCTTTCAGATTGTTCCAGAGGTAACAGGAAGGTAACGCTTGATTTTTCCTATCCGTGGCTTCTTCTCTCTTATTAAATAAATAGGTCACAATACCTATAGGAGTGGAGACACTGAAGTCATGGTCATATACTTATTCACTTTTAAAACTAGGATTGGAAACCTGTCTTGCTTGAAATATTTTTTCAGGGACAAAAAGGATTAAGAAAAATATCATCATACAGTTAAAAGAGAGTTTCAGATGGTCATTCTTCTTCATCCCAAGACCCCACAGTACTTACTGTCTCCACAGTGCTTTCTATCCAAATTCAACTTCTCCCTGGGCAGTGACAAAGGATAAGATTTTACAATTGATTGCCTCTGCTTTATTTGCATAATATTGCTGTGGTCATGAAAAAAAAGCACTAAAAATAGGTGCTGACTGTGGCAGATACATCTGAAGAAAATCCCCGTACAATAATACGTGCTCATTAAAATGGTACTATTCATATGGTAAGGGTGAAATTATACTTTAGTTCTGCACTTGGCATACCAAGGACAAAGTAGTGCTTAGCTGATTCTCTCCCTTGTCTTCCTGCAGATTGTCTGGCACAGACTTATTTCTTTTATTCGAGGCATAGAGGGATGTCCAGGAGGTTGATTCTTGATGGAGTGGGAAAAGCCCACCTGCGGAAGGCTAGAGGTAGAGCTGTGGGCTGCAGGATGTGGAATAACACCGTATTTCTTCCAATTACAACAAATTGTCTCTGGTGTCACATGGAGTGCTGCAATTCTGCTGATTAAAAAGGCACCTAATTCACAGATTCCTAACGACATGTGGGACACAACCAAAAAGCCAGTACTCTGCTTTAATATAGATAGCAATTAAAATTGACAACTCTGTCTCTTTTTTTTGTAATATTTTTTCAAAATGTAGATAGATGCTTCCTTCTCCACATTCATTTGTCCTTATGCTGTAACAGGGAGTTCTACTTAATCTACAATTAAAGACTCCTGCTTTCCTCATTTCCTCTGCTCATGTACACTACTGTCAAGTCTTGCAGAAATTAAAATAACAAGTTACAGGGTGTTATTTCAAATATTTGACAAATATTGACTTCTGACTTCAAATGGCCACTACTTGTGGGTGTAAGCAGGTAGACGAATGATGAGGACTTTTAGCATCTTTCTTCTCAGAATTTGAGCTGTAACTCACATAAAGTTGCAAACATACGATATTTACACAAGTGGAAGCAATATTACCTATTCTACTGCACTTTGAGCATCTGTTCAAAGCTGGATATGTTTGATATCCAGATGACTTGAACGCTGCATGTGCAATGTAGGCAGAAAGACCAGGTTCTATGTTCAGCTGTTGTTGCTTGAGTGAGGGCAACTTCGGAAATCAGCAAAGTGAGGGACCAAAGGACCACCTCCTTCCTGTTGCAGAATTGAGATAACTCCTTTTTCTAATCTTTCTGCTGTTTTCTTTTAAGATCAGTTCTCTGGCTATGTCATGAAGCTGATGCATGGGCATATGATGTAAATAAACTTCTTCACTGCAGACATGCACTCCCTGTCCGGCTGTCTAGTTTCCTGATTCAGGTTAAAAATGCTGTTCAACATTGACCCCAGGGGGTTGAGATGACAGTGGGAGAACAAAGAAAAGAAGTCATGCCCCAGTTCCTTTGGCTGAAATCTTCCCTCTCTGAGCACGTGAAAGAGAATTGCCCAGGAGCCATATGCATCTCTCTATCTGATGCGGGGACAGTGTTGACAATTCTCCTATGTTTAAGCTGCTGGATGTGCAGCAAGATACCAACAGCCTCAGGAGAAAAATTAACCAAACCCTCACCATAGAAAGCATCTCAGCTGATGAAAACTGAAAGGGTTTTTTTTTCACATCAGTTATGCTGTGGAGATTTGCTTCTGTCACAACAGCACTTACTTCCTAGGAAAGACTGCCACATAATATAATATCTGAAACAAGTGCATTACCTTTTTTTCTGTATGACTAGAAGTAATCAAAAGTGCTCCAGAATATTTTGCAACTGTAGTGACTTTAAGGAGAAAGGAGTAGAAGGTTTTGGCTGCTTTCATTGATAATTCCAAGCATTTTGATATTTTTGAGGGGGAAAAAGAGTATAATTACTGCTATGGAAACTATCAGATGCATTGTAGTTTTAATTTTTTTTCCTTTAAAATTAGCTCCATTTAAATGGATTCAGTGATGTGCTAAAGGATCTGAGAAAACAGAGCATAACCAGGAGCTTTGTATTCCTTTGATTACTACATGGTATATAGAAATTCCAGTTTGCAAATGCAGGGTTTTTTAATTGCACTATAGAAAATTTAGCCAATAAAATTAATTGTTTTTATTTGTTGTATCCATCCTCGATCATAAATTATTATGCAGGTGTTAATTAGTGCTTCCAAAATTTCTAGGGGCTAAGAGAGTCTTACTAACTACTGTTTGGATATAAGAAAAGGAGGACTAGAAAATTATAATGATTTAACATTTTTGTGTAATACTATCTCTAAGAACACAAATTTATTTTTCAATGTCTTAACATTAAAAACAGTCTTTGTTCCTAGTCTTCATACTCTGGCATCCAGACACTTGAAAAAAAGTAAATAGCTCCCAGGGATGTTAGGCAAGTTAAACGTGGTGCATATAATCACAGTGCTTGCTTTCAGCTTGTTTTTGTTGCTGTTTGACAATATTTGTCAATACATCATTAAAACAAACAAAAAATTAAAATTCATTAAAAGCAACTGCAGAATCAAGCATTCAAATGTTAGATCTAATTGACTTTAGAAAGCTATAATGCTTTAACTACTGCAGCAGGATTAAATCCTCTAGTTTGTAGGGTGTTGTACCAGGAAGGAATAAGCAGCCTGGGTATAAAGTAAGATCTAGCTGGTAGAGCAGTTAACTTTCTTCTTAACTAGTCTTCATTATATGTATTAATTTTGTTCAACTATGTCTTTAATTACTTGATTGCCTATTGGTTTTTATTCTTTGTCTTCACTACCCGAGAGCTGAGCTTTGCCTGAGCACTGGAGATGCACAGTAGGGAGTACCTTACAGGCAGTTGGAAAAGGGGTTAGCAGAAACGAGAGAGAAAATCCTCCCTGCTCACCAATCAAAATCCTGGGCTGAAGCATGGACAGCACAGCCAGAGATTGTAGCTGCTAAATTCTAGTAAGTCTATTATAAAAACACAGTCTGAGGTTTTCTGTGGTGCTTTTACTAACGTCTGCTCTACTTCATGGATGCACTAGATCTTTTCAGAGAAATGACTGAGAGTTTTTTTAAATATGGGCTAGACGTTTCCAGACAGCTCAAGCTGACACTAATAAGTCTCAGGAGGACTTATTAGCTCAGGTGTGATTAGAAATCAAGCTGTCTGTGTGTAGTTGTGCTGCACAGTGGCCAAGTGAATAATGTTTCCTATTACGTGGTGTACTGAAGGGTGCAATACATAAACATCCAAGTAGCTCCAACCAAAGCTGTCTAGACCCATCTGAAACTGGTGCTCATCTGGAGCTAAAAAATCTCTGATGAATGCAAAATGATGCCAAGTATTTCATGGCATCTTTTTACTGGTGTGAGCACAACTGGGGGGAAGACATGTCCCCTCCACGTGCAGAAAGCAGTTAATGTAAGTGACAGTTTCTTACCATGAGTTCAGTGTCCAAACCCCTTTCAAGGGTTGAGGGCTGCCACCTAGTTAACTACAGAGGCACTGAGGATCTTGTCAAGAGAAATGGTTGCAGCTGCTGTTTGAATTTACAGCTACTGTTTGTAAACTGACAAAAGTATGCAGGATTCATAGTTCCTTTGTTCACAGATTTTCTTTATTTTTCTATTGTTTCTTGACTTGTAAGTCGACATGACCAGGCACTGACAAGTGTTTTCTTTGTGGCAAAACTTTACACTCTATTTTTATGAACTGAAGCACAAAGTTTCATCACAAAGAAAATGAACTATGGCGACCACGTTATGTAAAGCTGTAAGAGGATAATAAAAAATAAAAGGTGGTGTTTCACCACAGAAGTGGATGGATCTTATTTGTGACAGTGTGAATTGCTTGTTTGGGTTTTCTATCCCCAGATAGGATATCTTTATGGAAGGCTTATTTTTGTCATTGAATCATAGAATTGTAGAATACGCTGAGTTGGAAGAGACCCATCAGGATCATCAAGTCCAAGTCCTGGCCCTGCATAGGACAGCCCCAGTAATCACATGATGTGCCTGTGAGCACTGTCCATATACTTCTTGAACAGTCTTGGTGCTCAACCACCCTCTGGGTGAAGAACCTTTTCCTGATATCTAACCTAAAGCCCCTCTGAATCAGCTTGCTGCCATTTCCTTGAGTCCTTTCACCGATCATGAGAGTGAACAAATTGGTACCTGCTCCTCTGTGCAGGTGTCAAAGACCACAGTGAGGGTCTCACCTCAGTCTCCTCTTCTCCAGGCCGAATAAACCAAGAGACCTCAGCCACTCCTCATACGACTTCCCCTCTAGACCCTTCACTACCCATGTGGTCATCCTTTGGACACTCTAATAGCTTAATGTTTGTCAAATGTACATAGGCACCTCTATATTGAAATACTGAAACGAAATCAGTGTAGCCACTGCAACCTTTCCCTTTGTGCACTTTCTGAAATAAAGCCTGGGTTTTCCACTGTTCTTTTCAGAAGGTGCTATACGAACACACCCAGGACGTTGCACGGAATTCCAGAAATAAGATTTAAATTTTTTTAAACTATTGTTTTTAAAAAGTAACTTCAGTGCTCAGATATTCACACTAAGCAAAATACAGCATTAAAAATTCTGCCTGAAATATTGTAAAAAAAAAATTAACCAATTTGATACAGCTTTTTTCACAGTAGTATTTGACAGTCTACATAATGCATGTTTATGGAATAAAGAATATATACCTTTGGAAGCACAAGAGAAGGGAAAGGATAGCTTTTAGTTTTAGCTCATACACGCAGATGTGCATACTTTGTTTTGTGTTGATTGCCTGTTGGTTTTTATTCTTCGTCTTCACTGCCTGAGCACTAAGCTTTGCCTGAGCACTGGAACTGTGCAGTAGGGACTTGTGCTGGAAAGTATACTCATTAAGCCATGAGTGCCAGGAAGGCACTGAGGAAGGTGGAATGAATGGGAGATGAAGGTCGGTGGTTGTGTCTTGATGTAAATTTCTGACTGTTGTGAGGGATCAGTGACTGGGAAGATGGCTCAAGAGGGCTTACTCATACTCGACTAGGAAGAAATTTCTGAGGTGGGTTTGAGCTGGGGGTAAGTTGGAAGGGTGTTGTCATGTGTAGTAACTTGGTAGGTAAAGATGCAGACTGGGTCCTTCCTCTTGAGAGGAAAGTGTTTGTTCTTCCTTACTTTAATTTCACTGGGGAAATGGAATGGGTTGGGTGGTCCCACATGACCGCTGGGTGCAAGGGACCAAGCTGTGAGCTGAGACTGATGTATGAAATGGATGTTTGGCAGCCCTGGCCACAGTCTGAAATACAACATTTGTCATTCAGGCCTTCACAGGTAAAGATGAAACAGTAGCACTCAGATCTAAATTCTTCTTCAGGGTCAGAAAGGTGACCCCCAACTCTCCTACCTCAATCTTCCTGCAATGTCCTGGTTTCCAGCTGCAGAAAGTATAACCCAGTCAGTCTGGCAAACATGAAAATCTTATTCAAGTTCACTACAGCTCTTACACTGTAGCCTGGATTACAATTACTTTTTTGGCCTTCTGACACCAGCTGTGTAGGTGAGCCAGAGCAGGTCTCCCATCTGTGCCTAGATCTGTAACATCCTGGCTCCTTTCCTATATGGTGACCTCAGTACTTTGAACTCAGGCTAAGGGAATGTAGAGGTTATAAAAAAATACCCTTGAGGTTGACTTCCACAAGCTCTGATTAACCAGTTTGGAACCTTCTCTTCTAGATATTTTCTGGGGAAGTAGGTGGAAGGGAAGTGTTCTATTTCATTCTCTGGCTTCTTAAATAAAGATGAAGCTGGCAAATTCCTTTTTCACTCCTATTACTGTTTTTCTCTTTTTGCTCATAACTCCAAAGCAATATGAAATAAAATGTTACAGTTTCAAAGGAAAATTGGATTATACTCACTTGGAGGGAGGGAAGGAAGAAGGAAACAGGCTTTATATTTTGACAGAATTCAATCCAGACTTTAAAAAAAATAAAATGAATAATTTTGCAATATTTTGTAAGACTGTGTTTTCTAGAGACACAGCTAATCAGATATGCATGCAAATTGAACACGGGTTGCCAACTCTCATGAATTTTTTTTTCTTTTTTTTGCTACAATTATGCGGTGTAAAAATTGGCCTCTTGTGAGAACTTGCTGACAGCTCAGCAGTTCTGCTTCAGTGCTGGCTGCAGAGGGTGGGATGGCTGCCAGTGCAGGAGAGTGGAAGATGGCTTTGGACTGGCATGAAGAATGCTTCCAGCTGAGGCAGGTGTTGCACAGCCTGCACCACTTTCTGCTGTCCCAGGAGTGCCTGTGTGGCAAATGAAGAAGCCTACTGCACCTCCTTACCCACCCTTTCCCTTTACATAGGGTGAAGTGAGAGAAAGAGAAGCAAAGGAGAACATGTAGCAGATGACCAGAATCTCTGTATTTCCCTGTTTTGCTCCCCATGTGCATATAATCAGATCCCAGAGGGGGAAAGGTGAGCTGTGGAAAGGGGTAAGAACATTTTGGAAATAATATCCATGGGGTAAGAGAGCTGGTCATCTTGTCCTTGAATTGGGTACACTGTGTGGAGGAAAAGGAAGGCAGAATATTTTAAAGAGACGGGAAGCTGGGCAAAAGCAGTGCCCAATGATAGAATTCATCTCTGTCATGGCCTTGGGGTGCAACAGGCAGTAGAACATGCAGGAAGGAGGCAGTGGAAGTTCCCCTACCTTTTCACAGAAGCAGAAATATGAAGACCTCTATGGAAGGCTTTCCCCAAACCCTTCAAACCAAACAAGAGATGACTTTTCCAAAAAATGGGTATAGCCAAGATAAGAGTACACTACTCAATGTTGTGACTGATTTTGCTTTTGTAGGTTATAATCTTGTGAGAATGGCAATGCTATGTGTGCATATATATGTATAGCCCCCAATATAATTTGAGAAAATTTGCAAATTGAAAGAAAATGGGAGGCAATAAAGCATTTTAGAGTATTTATCCATTTCTATGACACTTAAGTGCTGAAGAGGTAGCTATACCTTTATTAATTTGATCCTTTATTTATTTGGATTTTTGAGAAAATACCTAACTACCCCTTCTGGATATTAGTCTTTTGATATTAACAGTCCTATGGACAAGTTTATTGCATTTAGAAGACAGATATGCTCTAGTTATTTTTTCTGTTATATTAATTATTCTGTTACATATACATATTTCAAGGCAAGGGCAAATCTTAGTTAGCCAGTATTATTACCTTTATTAAGTTCTGATGAATGGCTATGCAAGCCAGCATAGTCTGTACAGAGATTTGGCCAATACAGGTGATTTGATTTGTGCCAAATGGTGTCTGGAAGACAGACCTTCATGACCTCACTTGTCTCATTATAGGGTCCCTCCAGGTTCAGTGGCTTCAGGTTTCAGACTGGAAAATTCAAACCATAGTAGATAGTCAGCAGAACCAGCTGAAATGAAGAAAACTTGTCATTTTTAGCAGTCTGCAAATATGTGGGAGTGAGAGCTAGATGGTAAACAACTTGGAGTAATGCTAGGCTGACTTTGCTGCCGTACACCAGCGTGATGCCTCCTGCATTTGTGCAAAGCACAAATACCAAATCTGATCTGTCTGCTTATTGCACTTCCGTTTTGCATGGTTGTGAATGGTGCGAGCTATGGGATGAGGGCTGGTGACTGAAACAGTGTATGTTCTGAGGTGGGCCCCAAGGCCCCAAGGCAGACTGACTTAATTGCCTTGTGGTATTAAATCTTCAACCTGACACTATTCCCCTAAGCCTGTGGGATGGAGGTTGGGTGTGTAGTACAGCATCTGCAGTACCATGTTCTTGTGTCAGACTCAGAGCCCACATTATGCCCAACCTGGAGCTGTTACGCCTCCTGAGTCTCTACCTAGTAGGGAACATCCCATTACGTCAACTTTTTGGGTGTTGCAGAGGAGCGTTATCATGTTGCAACTGAAGTGGTGAGATTAGTTGTTCGAGTTATGATTCCTAAAGTGTGAATGTTTTCAAGTGTTAATTTTAACTTAAAGACCAAAGATTTGTAGACTATTTCTAACATAAAGACTCGATTGTCTGTGCTAGGGAACTGAAGATGGTTACAGTCAAAGGATGTTATAAATACAGTGTGCCTATTCTAACTGCTCACTTTCTATTTTGGTAACGTAGTGAGTATTCAACTTGAGTGATTTGTATTGTAAGGGAATGTTGACTTTTTTTTGCAGGTTATAATTGAAATTAAAAAGAGAGAGATGTAAAACCTCAACTTTGTAGTAGGTATCTTGTTATATTACAGCTTAAAAAAAGAAATGGTCCTGAAAATCTTGTACTGCAGTCTTTGTACATATTTTAAGAAGGTCTTTGAGGGCAGACAGCATATCAAAGCTGATGAATACAGAATGGATCACTTATCATAGAATCATAGAATAGAAGGGAAGGGACCTCCGAGATCATCAAGTCCAACCCTTGATCCACTACTACTGTGGTTGCTGGACCATGGCACTAAGTGCCACATCCAGTCTTACCTTAAAAACCTCCAGGGATGGAGAATCCACCACTTCCCTGGGCAGCCCATTCCGATGCCTGATTACCCTCTCTGTAAAGAATTTCTTCCTAATATCCAACCTAAACCTCCCCTGGCAGAGCTTAAGACCATGTTCTCTTGTCTTGCTGATGGTTGCCTGGGAAAGAGACCAACCCCCACCTGGCTACAACCTCCTTTCAGGTAGTTGTAGAGAATGATGAGGTCTCCCCTGAGCCTTCTCTTCTTCAGGCTAAACAACCCCAGCTCCCTCAGCGTCTCCTCACAGGACTTGTGCTTGAGTCCTTTCACCAGACTTCTGACTTCTTGTTCTTCTCTGGACCTGCTCCAGCACCTCAATATCCTTCCTGAACTGAGGGGCCCAGAACTGGACACAGTACTCCAGGTGTGGCCTCACCAGCTCCGAGTACAGAGGAAGAATCACTTCCCTGGTCCTGTTGGGCACACTGTTCCTGATCCAGGCCAGGATGCCATTGGCCTTCTTGGCCACCTGGGCACACTGCTGGCTCATGTTCAGCTTCCTGTCAATCCAAACTCCCAGGTCCCTCTCTGCCTGGCTGCTCTCCAGCCACTCTGTCCCCAGCCTGTAGCACTGCATGGGGTTGTTGTAGCCAAAGTGCAGGACCCAACACTTGGCCTTGTTGAACCTCATCCCGTTGGAATCAGCCCAACTCTCCAGCCTGTCCAGGTCCCTCTGCAGAGCCCTCCTACCATCCAGCTGATCATCACTCCCCCCCCAGCTTAGTGTCATCTGAAAATTTGCTGATGGTGGACTTAATCCCCTCATCTAAATTATCAATAAAGATATTAAATAGAACTGGGCCCAACACTGATCCCTGGAGGACACCACCAGTGACTGGCCACCAACCGGATGCAGCACCGTTCACCACCACTCTCTAGACCCGGCCCTCCAGCCAGTTCCTAACCCAGTACAGAGTGTCCCTGTCCAAGCTGTGGGCTACCAGCTTTTCCAGGAGTATGCTGTGGGAGAGGGTGTCAAAGGCTTTGCTGAAGTCCGGGTAGACACATCCACAGCCTTCCCCTCATCCACCAGGCGGGTCACCTGATCATAAAAGGAGATCAGGTTGGTCAGACAGGACCTGCCCCTCCTAAACCTGTGCTGGCTGGATCTGATCCCTTGTCCATCCTGTAGGTGCTGTGTAATTGCACTGAGAATGATCTGCTCCATAACCTTGCCAGGCACTGAGGTCACGCTGACGGGCCTGTAGTTTCCTGGGTCCTCCTTCCAGCCCTTTTTATGGATTGGCGTGACATTTGCCAACTTCCAATCATCTGGGACCTCCCCAGTGAGCCAGGACTGTTGGTAGATGATGGAGAGAGGCTTGGTGAGCTCTTCTGCCAGTTCCCTCATCACCCTTGGGAGGATCCCATCTGGTCCCATAGACTTCTGGGGATCCAAGCGGCTCAGCAGGTTGCTAACTGTTTCCTTTTGGATTGCAGGGGGGACAATTCAGATTCCTGTCTCTTTCTACAAGCTCCAGAAGCCAGCTGTCCTCAGGACAGCTGTCTTACTGTTGAAAACTGATGTAAAGTAGGTGTTAAATACCTCAGCCTTTTCCTCATCTTATGTATTTGCTATGAAATTATTAACGCTAAATGTGTATCATGGCAAGACAGGAGCTCACATTTTCACGTACAGAAACAGAAGAGAAGCAGAATTATCTTAATTTCATGTCAAACACACTGTATTTTTCTTCTTTAGGACTTTATAGTCGGATTTCAAGTACGTATGGCTACTTGAGTTGGTGCTCAAAGACAGAACAGAGCTCAAAGAAGCTGTTTCACTTGTATTTCCTGCTGTATGTAACTTGAATCTGTTTAGGAGAACACAGGTTACTTATAGAAGTAGTTAGAAAAACATTTTTTTAATAATTCCTTGAGAATATTAATGGAAAGTAAATATAGAATTCAGACTCAGGAATGGACATACTGCAGATCACATGAGCTGTGATTGTGTAATCAGCAAAAGACATATTCAGCTGAAGATTGGTCAAATTAACTTTAATTTTGAATTGTGACTATCCAACTTCTGATACATTCTTTTGCAATGAGCAGCTTATTAAGTATCTGAAGAGAGGACACAGATGCATAAAACATGCTCCATGCTCAAAAGAATTTTGAACAATGAATGCTTTTATGGAAAACATGTTCTGTTCCTAGGCAATTCTTGTTGAGTAATAAGTGCTAAATTTGACTTAATTGCTGGCTATTATTATTCCTTACTGTTTCATGTGATAATACCATTGAAAATGACCCAATTTTGTGAATTGACGATTAAATGAAAAGAAAGTGAAATAGCAAGGATCATTTATTTAATTTTGTACCGAGAAAAGCTTTCTAATCCACTGTGTAAAAATAACATGAGTTCAAAATACCTTGGTAAACCTTCTCTAAAAACAGAGAGACTTTAATACATTATAATGGCATAAGATCAAATGGAGCATTGCAGTCAGTATGTGCAACCAGCAACGAGAGTGTGATTCTTGCTCTGAGTTTGTACCCAAGATGCCTCATTTGATCCAGTTCTAGCTGGGTAGTAAATTATTAGGTCTTGGGAAACAAGGGGAGTCAGGTGCTATAGGAGCTCTCTTGGCCACAGAAACCAGTGTGTCTAAACTAAGATTAGTTGGCTTAGACTGGCATGGTAGAAAAATTAGTCAGTATTTAGGTAGTGAATACATCCCTAAATACTTTACTAGTTCTTTTGTCTGGATGGGCACGTACAAGATACAGAAAAGCTGTAGTTGCATACAAAACCTATAGCTAATTTACCGTGTTCTTCCCACAGGAAAATAATATTTATCAGTTATCGTACCTGAGCAAAGCAAAGCATTCATGGAGTAAGGAAGGATGACTGACCACAACCTTGTCTTGTGTTGACATTTATTTTGTACAGAAACAGTTGCCTCTTTAATTTTGCTCTTTTCAGTAAAAACATTAAATAATATTAAAGCTTACTATGACAATAAATAAATATATTACTAATTAATTAATAATTAATACAATATAATAATATATAATAGACATTATAATACTAGCCATTTAATCTTTTTTCTAAGACAAGAATTGTATGGTGTCAAACTAACTGTTCTGACTTAACAGAAAACGGCATGTGGGTTGTTAGAGAACATTCAAAGAAATGCATTTGATTCAAATGCATTTGAAGTGCAAGGTGAACTCCATCTCTGATGTTAATGTAACTTACTGAGAAAAACTATACTGTAGAAAGTTCCAGTCTTCCAGAAGGGCGAAATTATTTACCACATCCTCACTGCTTTTGAACTATTAGATATCTTGATACTCAACCATTGAGATCTTTAGAAATAGGTATTGGAGCCTTAAACCTGATATTGCATGGAAAATGCACGTAGTCTAAAACCAAATCTAATAATCAAAATGGATATGGAGATAAGCTCTGTTAAGATGCGTCACTTGGTATTCACTCTTCTGTGTAGATTAAGTTGCTGACCTGCAGCTGAGTGGTGATGAAAGTGCAAATATCCTAGGGAAGTGCAGGACTCCCCAGCTAAGAAATAAATGAAACGCAGCTTCAGTTTAGTAAGGAGAATCAAGTAAACTCTATCGTCATAATTTCTCTAGACAAACCAATATCCACCAGTCTTTTGTGCTGCTTGTCTCTCTGTATGTATATGAACATGCACACACACACACACGCACACATACACGCATTTATACCCATCATCTTTTCAAATCCAGTCTGGAAGGCAATACAAATAATTTAATGTGATTATATGTGCCATCGACCATGTGTATATAGAGCTATATGGCAGAAGGTAGTCTTTATGGCTTTATACAGCTTGATTATGCACTGCTGCCTTTGAACACAATACCTGTACATGGGTTGACATGTCAAGAGTGCAATTAAAAGGTGAGTTTTCAGATAAGCTATTCATATCTGGTAAGAATTGAAAAAGGAGGATGAGCCTTATTGAATTTACATTTATAAGTGTGTACAACTGCAGATTTGATAGAAATGAGTGTAGTTATAATTAAAAAAGTCTTTCTATAACATTTTCTGTTCATGCAATTAGAGGAAGAAGGGTAACCTTTGTGCGAGTCCCTCTTCAAGAAAGGCTTCCTTAGGGAGAAACTGAAATCTCTATTTTAATTCCCAGGCTTAATTACTTTTGCATGTAGCCTATATGGCAAACCTCTTCTTTTTGTCTGCCTTTGCTTTTGCATTTGCATTAATTGTTGGGAAAGATATCTTCTTTATATAGCTAGGTGAAAAGTCATAGAACAGAGCAGCCTTCATCCACAGCTGAGACAATACTGGAAAACAAATGAATAGGATTACAATAAGTAGTCATCAAAAACGTTGAAGCTCTAATTTTGAGCTTCAAAAGCCTGCATTTTTCTTAAGTGCAGGGATCTTATTGGGCAGTGTGCCAAGACTTTGAGTTTGATTTAATATATTCTGGAATAACTAGTCTTAAACAGAGGGAAGTCACGACCATTATAGTAAAGTGCAGCTGACATAAGCAAAGAGACCTTTCAGACTGCATGTTGAAACCCTTAGCCACAGACAAAATGATTTCTTTGTTAATGCCTTAACATTATGTCTCTTATGTGACTGTATAAAAACTGGCAACATAGTAATATTTTAGTTGTGTTATGAAAATTCTATTGTATATTTCTTTTGCTTTATTCATTAGAGAACATTGTTATGTAGACAAGTTCACAAGTCTTGTTTTCTTTTATATTAAATAAAGCTTTTATAGATTATTTTGTAAATAAGGACCTGATTCTCTTTGTCATTGTCTCTTGTGAATTAATTCTCTAAGAGACAGTGAAAATAATCAGTTCTGGAGAGTGATATCAAGAGTCACATCTGAGCACATGAAGTCATCTATGGAAGCTGCTTTAAAAATTGTTTACTAGAGGACAACCTCCAAAGACATGATTAATATTGATTTTTATTTTTTTTTTTTTTAGTATATGAACATGTAACTCAGGTGAGGTCAAGGTTTCTCTTTCTCCCGAAGTTACAGTTAATAAGGTACTACTGTCAAAAGGCAGTTCTGACGCTGCAGCAGAGCTGCATTTACTATATCTGAGGGGTAAGTGGAATTCATACACTGTGATTAATCCAGCACACAGTTTGTGCATCTCCACTACTGAACCGGTGCAGCACAGAGGGGGAAGGACAAGGCCAATCCTTTTTTTTTTTTTTTGTTGAGGGTCTAAAGTGCATGTGATATGTGTATGGGCAATGAAGTTCAGACCGGTTACTAGCTGTAAGCACTCACTTTGTGCCTAAACTCAAAGGCAGTAGGTTATGCAGCCCCCCTGCTTAGAAGTATCCTAGAGATAATTACCCTGAGCAACCTGGTATGACCTTGGAGCTGACCCTGCTGTGTGTGGGAGGTTGGACTAGAAACCTTATGAGGTCCTTTCCAGTCCAGATTACACTATGATCCTAATCAGCGATCAGCACTGATTGCTGTTCCTGTGTTCCTGCAGGCAGTAGCACAATCTCCTATGTGTGGGCAGCACCAGATGCTGGAGGACCCTTTGTCCACACAACAGTCTTCTCCAGCAGTACCCTGGCACACAGCTTTGGCCATGGGACTTCTGGGAATGTGGAGCACATCAGAAGTGCTGTGTGAATTTCAACTTCGATACAACCTCTTCTTTATAGTAAATGGTTTGTGTTGGCACTATGCAGCTGAGGGATGAACTGGATCTTAGCATGACTTGGAAAAATCTCAGGGTTTTTCAAAGTGCTGTCAGACTGTCATAGATCTGACAGGTCGTTTTTGCCAACAGACAGTGCTGAATTATTATTTCTTACTTTTTTTTTTTTATCCCATTCTTAGTAATTGGAAGCAGTAGGACACAATTTGTTTCTATATTTCAGTTAGAAAGCTCTCACACATTGGCAGTCACTGCATTCGGTTGCACTTACTGTTTTTTTTTTTTTAAGTTATCAGGCACAGATATTATTCCCCATTGAGCTCATTTAAATTGTATTTTGTTTGAAATAAGTAAACAAGAGTGGTTTTTCCACTTGGCTTTCAGATGACTCTAAATATGGTTCTGTTGCAAAGCACTCTTTGCTTTAGGCCCTGTTTTTATAATATTATACTTACAATATAAATAATTCCAGAGGTAGATATATCAATAGATACTGACACCTTTGACCATCAGGCACAAAGAAAATAAAATCAATTCTTTATTTAAATAAGGCACTTATAAACCTGGGATTTTTTTCTTTAGGTTTATGTGTCAGGTGACATTCAGGTGTTAGGATTTTATTCCTTTTCTGGATTCCAGTGAATTTTCCCTTTTTCACTTTACATAGAGTTCCTAAGTTCAATTAAATTCTGCTAGAAGTATTTTGCCTTGCTTAAAGACACATTTATATATCAGAGTCCATGAAATGGCTACATCTCCATTATAGCTGATTTATATATTTTTCTGAATAACATGTGATGATGTGATTGATTGAAACCATTACTTACATGTACCTGAATGCCAAAAATTTTATATAGAAGTCTTTCTTTTTTATCACACAATCGTATTCTTCTGTGTTCAAATTTTTATAAATACTATTTTCCTTTTTATTTCTCAGCACAGTTGTTTATCTTGAATAAGTGAGATATCCAGCCTTGAATAGACTTGGTTCAATACATAGCAGTAAGCAGAAATCTTTTAGGCTAGTATTAAGATAATAGTGTTGCAGTTAGCAACAGTTTAAGTGACTCTGTGCACTGGTGGTGTGCTTGCTGGAAAATCAGATATATTTGAAAATACTACATTAAATTGTTTTAAAGTATTGGGAAGTATAGGTAAAAGTACATTTGCATCTATGTCCGTTTCAGTATAGCTTAAGTATAAGGGCAGAGATCATAAAGGATAAAGGCTAATGCAAACTTGCTGGTGTCTTCATATCAAAAAAGGGTGATCTGAAGAAGGCTGATTCTGTGCAACACCTCATGCAAAACCTGCTAAAGTTCATAACAGGTCCTTAAAATTTCTATGGGTTTTGCTTCAAGCTTCTGAACCATAAGAAAGACACTAGATGTGGGGATTTGTCTGCTGAATTGCAGATCTGTAATAACTTTCACTTTATGGTTGGCAGAAATGTTTACAGAAATTGCCAATGTCTGATAGAAGACTTTGATACTTTGCCACGAAAATATACTTAATGCAGCATGTTAGACTTTTTTGTTTGTTTTCATGGATTATTTGTTCACAGAAGATAGGGAATATCATCCCAGTTTTGTAAGAAACTGAACTCTTATTGACATTCATAGGAGTAAAAGTCACAGTACTTTATAACACTCAGTATCTTGCAATATCACAGTCTATGTTGTCGGAATAAAATATGACAGGAAAAATTGAAAGGTATTTAAACACCGTGTGCCATTACCAGTTCTTGTGTTGGAAAGAGGAGTGAATGAAGCTCAATGCAATGAAGCCAAAACTTGGTTTCAAGTACAGTTGTTTGTAGTTCTGATGATAAAGCTGATGATAAAGGCAATTCTCACTAGCAAATACTTGCCTGCTTAACAGAGACTTACTCTCAATTGAGCAAGTTATCTAGAAAAATTTTAAACTTTTGATTTCAGGATTGTTGCTGCATATGAATCAAGTTTGTTTCCAGATTCAAGGATGGGAATTTAAAGTACTAGTTTGATGTCGTCATAGTAGTTAATTAAGAAGACAAAGTCAGGATTGGGAATACAGTATGCAGGAGAAGTCTATAGTTTTGATTATTTATAATTGCAATGTGATGTACTGTGTACTACAACTGGTATATTACTTACTCTATGTGTAGGCAATATTTACAGCATCCTTTTGGGATGCTTATTTACTGTCTCCTTGAAGCTTATGGGTATTTCTCAGTGTAAGTATTCTGTAATGTTATAATAGCAGAATACTTATTTAACATGTCAACTAATAGAATTTACATTTTATTTTAAAAAGTGGGCCTCTAAACATATTATACCATAATTTTGTAAATGCCTTTGTCTCCCACAATTCAGATAGATAATGTACCTTTCACCCAGGTCAAACACTAGAATATATCAAATTGCAGAGTGGATTAGTTTGGTGTTCGCAATTTGAGAAGTTTTGTTATCAGGTTGGATTATATGTTTGAATCACAATAATATAAAAATAAATTCAAACTATAACCTGCCCCCAGTAAACTATTTTCTGATAACTCTGAGACCTAACCTGCATGTTCAGGCAAAAAGAAATTCAGAGATTTGGGAAACACAATGTTTTCTGTGTCTAGAGAGTATAGTAAGTGCAGCTGTTCAGAAAATCCTTGGAGAAAAAGCAGGAAAAGAAGGGTGAATTAACACAGAATCACAGAATATACTGAGTTGGAAGATACCCACAAGGACCATTGAGTGCAACCCTTAGCCCTGCAGTGGACCTTTCCCAACAGTCCCAATATGTGTCTGAGATGCTTCTTGAACTCCGTCAGGCTTGGTGTTGTGACCACTTCCCCGAGCCTGTTCCAGTGCCCAACCACCTTCTGCGTGAAAAACCTCTTTCTAATATCCAACCTAAATCCCCTTGACACAGTTTCAGGCCATTCCCTCAATCTCGTCACTGGTCACCACAGAGAAGAAATCAGTGTCTGCCCCTCCTCTTGCCCTCATGAGGAAGCTGACAACTGCAATGAGGTCTCCCCTCAGTCTCCTCCAGGCTGAACAGACAAAGTGCCCTCAGCCGCTCCTCATACGGCTTTCCCTGAAGGCCCTTCACCATCTTCGTTGTCCTTCTTTGGATGCTCTCTAATGGCTCAATATCTTTCTTATATTGTGGTGACTAAAACCTCCCCATCTGTATAAATCTTATTCATGCCAGCAGAGCTGATAGTGTTACAATCTTCTCTGTGTCTGCAAAAAGAGAATCATGGAACATCTGCGGAAGAGAATTGACCAAAATATTCAGCTTTCTTAGACTCACTTTTCCTATGACATCTATCCAAACAAAAAAAATGCAGTTACTACTTCCCCAAAGTCTACAGTAAGAAGCCTGTATAAGTGATAATGTTTTATTGCACTTTTTGTTGATACCCTTTAGAAATTGTAGTCAGGGTTGATGACTGTGAGGAGGAGCTCCTTCTTCTCATACTTAAAATTTAATAGATTGTGTGTAGAGTCGTTCAAACCTTTAAATTTCCCAAAAATTTTCAGAAAGCACAGAGCCTCCATCATTTATGAGTCTTATGTGAATAGCCAAGAATTTGATACATATTTTAGCTCAGGAGAAATCTATGTTGTCCAAGTCTTGCCTGCTTCATCATGGAAGCTCTTCAGTGTTCAAAAACAAAGACAATGGTGTTGTTTCATTGCCAGTCTATGCTTCATTGCCAGGATATATCAATACTGACCCTCTTGAGGTCAGAAAAATGATAAGAATTTCCCAAGTCCTTAAAAGCCACTATATTACTTATATTCATAGACGCCTAGCAGATTTATGTCTTATTCTTCTTTAGGTCAAATTCTGAAGGTCTTCTGCTATTAGGTTGAGAAAAGAGGAAAGGCCCCTTGCTTACTTCTTATAACTGTTATACATTATTCATGCACCTCTCTGTGTGTGCTACATTACTATTTCTAATGTGGATTGTCATCTTTTGTACTGAATTTTCAAATTTAAATGTCAGAAATTATGCTAGATGTAATACAAAGGATGGTAGCTAGCATTGCAAAGTGCGTTCTTCTTATGTCTGCAGATTTCCCAGAAGGTTGGGATAAGCAAATCAACTCTCTTAGATCCCCAACTACAACACATGGTATTGAAAGGATACATGTGTACTGGATGATGTGCTCAGAAGTGATGCAATATTTTGCTGTATTTATACAATGACTTTTATAAAACCTTTTGCTTTTGATTTGAGTAGGATAATGAGATTCTAATACAGACAAATGCTAATAATTTATTAAAGTACATGGGGTTGGATAGTTTTGTGAGGACTTCAGCTTCTCGCCTTCACACCATAGTGTGCATTTTTTAAAAAAAATTAAATTTATTTTGTTTTGCTGCATCTGTGAAATAACTTGTGGTTGGGAGCCACATTCATTGCTTGAGAAGGGGGAACAATGCCTCAGGGGGTTCTGTGCATCACTTGTGTGTGTGTTTTGTGAAATCTGTTTCTGGAAATGCTGCTATGCTATATTTCTATGACCAAAGAAAAGTACAAAGAAAACATGTCAGAAGTCATCACTACTGTTGGAAAGCCATTGGAGTGTAAAGGATCAGTGTATAGTATGGATATCCATATACCAATATCATGTTATGAGTTATGGATCTCATTTTGGAGTAAAATGTGCCTGTGCGGGTCATTTAGCAACCTTAATCTCATTTTATAAGAGAGTAATTTATAAATGTCATGATCTCTGAAGAAATGAAATTACTTTGCATACACTTTGTTTATGCAGGGTACACTCACAGCCAAAGCATTGCATGTATTGTAATTTATTAATGTTATGTCCATCAGTCTCTCTAATTTAAAGCACATAAATGAGCATTGCCAACAGTCTTTACAGGGATAGAAGGAAAGTCTGAAAAATGGTACTTATATGTATTTTTTTCCTACTATCTTCAAGTTGTTTCAGACTCTGAATGTCTCTGTTTCTTTTCAAAGCTCATGCAATCTTACAATTTATTTAGAGGTAAGCAGCTTTCAGGTGCATTGCAAGTCATTTGCCTGCATTGCCTTAAGGTCGTGTAATACTGCAAATGTCAGATTTAATTTCATTACATACATACTGCTTATGTTTTAAATATTCATAGCAGTAGTCTGTTTATTATAATGGCATTAGCCAAATGCTTATGATGATTCTAAATGTGTAATTCCTCCGTAGCATTTTATGGCATATTCAAAACTTGTGGAGGACTTATAATACCCACTGTTTTATGAAAGTGGCATAATGCTTAGTACACTGTTCTTTAAAACTTTTTTTCCCAGTTATTGAAAGGTTTCCAACATTAAATGTATTTCCCATTATTGTTGTTTAGCAAACCTATATATTCAGTAACCAATACTTGAAGTTTTTTTGTTTGTCATTGACATATATCTTTCTAAATACTCATTAAATGTTAATTCTTAATTTTAGTTCATTCCTGTCAATTACATTGTTAAGATTTGAAATACTGCTAAATATTATAGTCTTAAACAGAGTTAAACAATGTCAAAGCAACTCTTTGTCGCTGAAGCACTGTCTTACACTGCAGGCCACTAAGCAAAACATATGTATTATTCTGCTTAATTTCCGTTCTGGAAAATGATGTATTTCTGATTTTCATCTTTCCATTGCTGTAGTAGCTGCTGTTCCTTTTTTAATATTACCATTTTTATTGTATTATCTGGTCAAAGTCAGGCTTTGTTGCTAAAAATTTTTTGCACCTGTATACTTAAATAGTATCCCTCAGTACTTCATTATTTTATTATTCATGAAAAATTGCAACCGCTTTTCTTTATCTGCTTGCAAGCTGCTGTGTCCATCATTCATCCCTATTCTTTTGAAAAAGGCTGAAAACTAGATGTGCTTCCATCTTCCCCAGTGATTGAAGAGGAAGATCAAACAAATAGCTGCTGTTGGGTCAATGCTGTTTGCTTCTGAGAAAATGATCAGCAATTAGCCAAGCACACGAGCATTGATTTCAATGAGGCCAAACAGATGCAATGGAGAGCTGAAGCTCTTCAGAGGACTCAAAGCTAGCATAGCTCAGGCTGCATACACCTCTACCTATGGAAACCTGATTGTAATGCTCCAAAGCATGACAGTAGTGCCAAGGAGTGTTTGAAAACATTCAGGCAGCATAATACCCAGTTTATGAGACAGCCTGAAAGTCACCTTCTCTGTTCTCATATAGTTTCCATGCTCACGCTTTTTTTTTTTTTTTATATTTCTCTCAGAGAGGAGGTGAATATATCCACTAAACCAAAAAATATGCTTATGTCCATGTGGGTGTATATAAAATCTTTAATCCGTCATTGATTTTCAAAGAAGAAAAGAATATTCCGTAGAAATCTTGATGGTAATGAGACTGAAGACTCTGATTTCTTCACAGAAAGTTATAGAACCATGGAGGCATAAATCTGTGTTAATGACTAAAAAGAATATTTTTGAGTCTACAGCTGCAATAATGGTGATTTCTTCAGACCAAAAATATTCTATATTTAAGGGGCTTTTGGGTGGCTTTGAGGAACATTTGCTTTTGTGTGTAACAGCTTCATTTCTACAGTTGTAATTTCTAAAAAAAGATAGAAAAGTCATAGCTGTGTTCCTAATTCAGGTTCTGACAAGAAATATGGTGACAGATTTGATTTCTACCTTGCAGAGAAGGGAAAAAAGAGACAAAGAAATCATAAAAGTGTCTTGAGCTAAATAACTGGCTTTGGCTTGGCTATGCCCATTGGTGAGGATCAATAATGCCAACAGGATTTTTTTCTGTCTTCCTGCTTTCTACCCATCTCAGCATTTATAGCCATCACTTTATGCATTTGCCTCTTCACATGTAGGTAATCAGATCAAGTAGCATAATTATGCTTTCATAGAATCACAGAATCAGCTGGGTTGGAAGGGACCTCCGAGATCATCAAGTCCAATCCTTGATCCACTACTGCTGCGGTTACTAGACCATGGCACTGAGTGCCACATCCAGTCTCTTTTTAAAAATCTCCAGGGACGGAGAATCCACTACTTCCCTGGGTAGCCCATTCCAATGTCTGATTACCCTCTCTGTAAAGAAATTCTTTCTAATATCTAACCTAAACCTCCCCTGGCACAACTTGAGACCATGCCCTCTTGTCTTGCTGATGGTTGCCTGGGAAAAGAGACCAACCCCCACTGGCTACAACCTCCTTTCAGGGAGTTGTAGAGAGTGATGAGGTCTCCCCTGAGCCTCCTCTTCTCCAGGCTGAAGAGCCCCAGCTCCCTCAGCCTCTCCTCACAGGACTTGTGCTTGAGTCCCTTCACCAGCCTAGTTGCCCTCCTCTGGACCTGCTCCAGGACCTCGATAGCCTTCCTTTGATCTGTAGACCTAAAGCTCTGCACAAAGAAAAGCAAAGGTGGCTTCATTTCTTCTTGTGGCTTCATTTCCGTATTACTCAGTTACTTTGGAAAACATGAAAAGTGCATGTCAATGACAATTACTCTCTTTTTTCTACTTCCAAAATAATAACAGAGCTCTATTATTCTTTCAATTTCCTTAGGGACAGTAGCCTGTCTGTGACTGTTAATAATTTGTTTTCTCTTCTAGGAGTTAGTTCTAGCTTTGAGTGTGATGTCAAGAAATAGTTCTAGTGCTTTTATGAATTTCACTGTTGAAAATGGCAGCCCTATCGCTGTAGTGGGATGTAGGTGTTCTGGAGGATCACCTGAAGTTGATTGCATGACAATCAGCTTTTAAAGAGATCTCGATACTATTGAATGTGACTCATCATTTAACAGGGCAGGCAGGTGGCGATGCACTTAATCACATGCTATTGATTTCTCTGTTCTGCCTGAATTAGTTCCTTTAAAGATTAAAAGTGTCATAAAGAGAGAGGTGGATTGCAAAGGCTACTAAAAGCTGCAACTATGTAAATAATAAGGAAGCTTTACATTTGAGAGCATTAAAGTTCAGTTTTCATTTGACAAGAAGAAGTCCAACCTTCTTTAAGCCCAGGAAAGGTGCGGGTGTTTTTATTGCAGTGGCTCCAGTTAGATATTCAGAAACAGCCATAAATTCAGGTGAACAGCCTAGTTACTGAAGGTCCTCATGGTCTCAGGGCAGACATTCATCATGGGGAGTGCTATTAAGGAAGAATTTGTGTATTTCCGTCTGCTTTTCTCCTTGCCAGCACCACTTTAGTCTTCCTAATATTAAGCTCTTCAGGAGACTGGACAAGCAGCGCAAAGTATATTGACCAGGAAACAATTATTGTAGGTTTCTGTGGACCATGCTCTGCTTTATTCATGTGTTCATGTTGGAGACTCAGTGCTTTATACCCTCAAGAAAGCTGGTTGGCTCAGCCTGGCAAATACAAGAGTTTTTGGGAGGAATGGGGACATCTGAATCGTGGACAATTCTGCAATGCAGCATCCTCTTTCTAGGATTTCATGTGGGTGAGCTGAAAGAGAGGAAAATAATTCTCCATTAGGAGGCTTATATTTGTTGCATTATTCTTGACTGGAGAATGCATTTTGTTTTAGTGAGGGAGCTGAAGGGACTTTTGCCTCTCCACTGTGTCACAGCAACATGATGGTTATTTCACGACAACATGATGCAACATTTTGTAGACAGCACAGGTGGCATGGCATCTTCTCTTTTGGAATACAAGTTGGCTAAGAATCCATTCCTAACGTTTTGCTTATTGCAATCCACTGTTTTACAGTGGAATAAAAGCAAAGTGCAAGTTAGTATGGAAAGTGTCCAAGCAGGCACCATCAACATAACCAGAGAAAAATCAAGGGCTAAGCTTGGAAAGTAGTGAGTTAAACTTAAGGAGCCTGTCAAAAACATGTGCACATTGCTTATGCTTCAAAATTTGTCCTTGTTCTACACCACAGTTTGTTTTGTAAAATACAGGGTTTTTTGTCTTATGTTTATTTCTTAAAATAAAATTAAAAAAAAAAGAGGTAGAGATTTGATAGACCCTGGCTGATTGTGAATCTATTAATACATGTCTCTGCCTTTCAGGCTGCTCAGTTCTGCTTCCCTGCCCCTCTGCTCCCAAAATCTCTGTTGGTAATCATATGTTGGAGATGTGGATGGCTTGAAAAAATGTCAGAAACCCTGACTTCTTGGACACACAAAGCTTTGTGATTTTAGTGTTCTAAGGGCACCCCCAGGCCACGGCTTTGCTCCTAGAAAAAATGTCTATCATCTACTCATTTGCCCAGGAACTGAACACATGCATACAAAAAAAACTCTACTTGCCAAGGTACATCAAGCACTCCTGTAATAGAGGATTTAAACAGCAGTCATAATGGATTTAATGAAATTAACTCTTTTTCTGAGGACAAGTAATCTATTCTAGGATTTTGTCTTGCTATTGCTGTTAAGAATGTGTTAGAATTTTCACTGCAGAGACGTCTTGTGTTTTGATGGAAAATAATTTTCATTGGTCTGAAATTTGGTATGCTAGCTCAGCCCTTATTTAGGCATCTAAATAAATGTACTGGTTTTATCAAAGTATTCATCACACTAAATTCAACATGTTAGGGCAGTAGAAAGCACTGCAGCAGGACTTGTTGGTGTTCAGTGCTTTTGGAAATATGGCACTTATATTTGATTTAGGAAGCTGACTCTGCACAGCCATATTTTAAAAATTGGTGGTTTAGTGCAGAATAATATGTAATGCAGAGTTTCTGTATCAAGCAGACACCATCTTAAAATAATCTACTCTACCAGCCAACATGTCTTTGTCTATGGATTTTTTTTATCATGATGACCTAGCTTTTTTTTTTAATTTTTTTATCTTTAATGAAACGTTAAAAAACTGGTTGTTCCTGTATTTGAAACAGATTTTTTTCTACCTCTTCTAAGCTGTGTCAAATGTTCTACAATACAGCCTGCACTGTCAAAACATCATCAGTGTCTTGACATAGTTTTAAAGTGGGAAGTCTCTGCAGCTGAATACAGATTGGCAGTGGAAGTAATGCTGTCTGGGGACAAAGAAGTTAGGGAGAGGTTGAGGAATATAGGTAACACATAATTTTGAGTTGAGTTCAAGGAAAAAATGAGAAAGTTTACTCACTGATTTTCTAGGCTGATACGTGCTGGTTGGCTTGGATCTGGTAGTCTTTGAGTTGTTTTCAGCAGATCCCAGGAAGTCTTTGAGGCTAGAGAAATTAGTACAAAGCTGTCCCATGGAAAGAAACAGCTGACAGTCTTTGCTGACACCTCTGCTGGCTCTAATATAGCACAACAAAGACTTTAGGCCTTAAACAGTACCTCAGAGCCTCAAACTCTGTCATGCTGCTGGCTGAAATGAAAAAAACATAGAATAAGATACAGAGGTAAGAAAGACACAGAGTAAGATCCTAGTATGCTAATGAGGGTGTAGCAATGAATTTTGGAGACCTTAATAGCATGCTTTGACAGTCACTACCTTAGAACAGAACAAAAAGAGATACTAAGGGAAGAAGAGTCGAATGAAATAGTCACAGGTAAGAAATATAGAATAACATTTCACCTGCACAAATCTCACGGGCTACCAAACAAGATCATCATTTAGGGAATCACACACTATGAAAATCAGGTTTAAGCTTAGACTGAATCTTCTGGAAACTGGGTGATATACTAATTACAACAACTTATCATAATTATACTGAAACAGCTTCATTTTAGTGATTAGGTAATAAAAGATGGGATTTACCCTGGAGCAGTGTTCTTCTGGCAATGACTCATATTCATCCTCAGTTCCCACTTGCAGGCAAAAAGGGACACCCTTTTCATCCCAAAGTGGCACCTTTAGAGAAGCTAAGGGAAGACTTAGAACAAAAGGGCTGCTAAAGTTTAGTGCCATGTTTCAGCTTGCATAAATCTTATCTTTTTGCTATGGTAATAAATATAAATGTCTCATGCCTTTCTTTTGTGCAATGCTTATGTTCCATGACTTTGGTTTATTTACTCTGTTCTGCAATTAATATTTTATGTAATGACCTTCTAAAATAAGTCCCATGGATTATTTAATTTCATTACAGAACTCATTTGGTGAATAGTTTCTTTCTCATTTGGATGTCCTCACTTCTCTTCTGCCTGTAACTCAATGTATCCCTTGTCTGGCGGTAGGCACATTGTTTAGTGGCACAGTACTTAGTGGTTCAGGAGAAATGTCAAGGTTTGACAGCAATCTTTTGGTCCAGAGTGGTTAGGAACCACTAGTTAGACTTAAAAAAAATGTTTGGTTTTTTTTTTCATAGCTTTCTTAAGCTCCTTCTCACCAAGTGCTAGCTACGTAGGTTTCTAGTGCTGAAGCAGGTCAAAGGGCTGTATCAAGTATATGTAGGAAGGTGTGGGAACATTGCTTTAGAAATATTGAGTCAGACAGAGTAGTGAAAGCTGACAGCATGTGCCAGAAGTAAAGGCAAGGTAACCCAACAAAAACAGCATGTCTACTTAACATGATTGCAGACTGTTGGCCTTGATTTGCTGTTGTTGAGGAAATTAACCTAACAAACACATCAGTGGTTATGTCAATGTGCTTAAGAGAAGGACACAATATGATTAATTTCTGTCAGAAATAGTCTGTAGCTTCAAAGTCTTTGGTTGTTTCTACTTCAACAAAGTAAAAATTAGAAAGTCATTCAGTAGAATCATCTTGAAGAAGCAAAGGAAACGAGAGGGGTGTGCTGTTGTAGTATTTCTTTTGCTTAGGTTTATTCAAATTTAAAAAAGGGATACTGGCCCATATGTAAGGAGTTGTATGTATAAGGGCTTGTCCTGCCATGTAAGATGCTGTGGAGAGTGCTGGTTCAACTTCTCTTTAATGGCTACCAGCTTATCAGTCCTTCTGTGAAAAAGTCATCTCGTTACCCATCAAGACCTCTACATCGGTCATGAAGCAGGGGACAAAACATGTGCATGTGTAACAACTACTACCTGTTCTCCTCTTTGGGCTATGGTGTAGCATGGAATGAAATCATGGAGATCAGTGCTTTTCTGAAGAGAAATTCTACCCCCCCTTGAAGTGGTTCCTAGCATTTTGTTTCCCCATGAACAGCCATAGCTGTGTCACTTGTGCTATGCTGGACCTGGTAGTAAAGGCTCTGGCAACCACAGTGTGGGAACTCCTGAAAGTACTGCAAATGAGGCCACATCCACCATGTGCTTCCCACTGGAGAAATAAAGAAAAGACTAAAAGAGTAGAAACCTGATGGAGAAAGATGTAGCATTGCTCTTGAACCACATGCCTGGAAAGAGAGGGAACTCCTTCAGGACTCAAGGCAGTCAGCTCCTGGAGAAAAAAGCTACTTGCTGTAGTTGCTACTAATGTAGCCTTTTGTTTTTCATATGTGACCAAAATGAAGTCAGTCAAATGGAACAATTATGTCAAATTATGTTGGTTTTCCCACCCTTTTCATGAGGAAAAAAAGATAAATCCTTGGATGTTTTCCTTGTTTTATCATTTTAGCAGCTGGGATTGCTTGATCACACAGCCATACTTTACCAAGTCTCCATATGGCATATGAATGTAGGAAAAGCAACCTATACATCACATGCTTTCTCCTCTCTAATTATAGAACAGAATATAATAGATAGGGTCAGATGGATACAACAGAATAAACTATTTCAGTTGGGAGGGACCTGCAACCATCACGTAGTCCTACTGCCCGACCAATTCATGGCTGATCAAGAGCTAAAGCACGTTGTCAAGTGCATTGTTCAAATGTCTCTTAAACACTGACAGTCTTGGGTCATCAACTGCCTCTCTAGGAAACCTGTTCTGGTGTTTGAGCACCCTCTCAGTAAAGAAATGCTTCCTACTGTCCAGTCTAAACTCCCCCATACACAGTTCTGAACCATTCCCACATATCCTGTCACTGGGTACTGGGGGAAGAAATCAGCATCTCCCTCTCCACTTCCCCTCCCCTTAGGATCTTGGAAGCTGTACAGAGCAACAAAGTCGCCTCTCAGTCTCCTTTTTGCCAAAGTAGACCAGTCTATGAGGGCCTTAGTTGCTCCTCATAGGACATGCTTTCTAGCCCTGTGATCAGCTTTGTTGCCCTCCTCTGGAAGCATTCAATGGCCTTCATATCCTTCTTAAACTGTGGGACCCAGAACTGCAGCCTAGGTGAGGCCACCCCAATGCTGAATACAGAAGGATAATGACCTCTTTTCACAGAATCACAGAATATGCTGCGTTGGAAGGGACATACAAGAATCATCAAGTCCAACTCCCGGCCCTGCACAGGAGTCATACCACGTGCCCGAGAATACTGTCCAAATGCTTCTTGAACTCTGTCAGGTTTGGTGCTGTGGCCACTTCCCTAGGGAGCCTGTTCCAGTACCCAACCACCCTCTGGGTGAGGAACCTTTTGCCTGGTTGGTGATGCTATGTTTGATGCAACCTAGAATGGAGTTTGTCTTCCTGGCTGCCTGAGTTCCCTATTGACTCCTGTTGAACTGCTGCTGACCAGCACCCCCAGATCCCCTTCTGCAGTACTACTTTCCAACCACTCCTTTCCCAGTTTATACCTGTGCCCTGAATTACCCATCCTAGGTGAAGAATCCATAATTTTGACTTGTTTGCATTAATCATAGCCCAATGCTCCATTCTATCTAGATCCCTTCACAAGTGTTCCTGTCCCACAAGAAAGTCAACAGCACCTCCCAGTTTGGTATCATCAACAAAGCTGCTAATAGCGCATTCAACTCCCGCATCCAGATCGTTGATAAATATACTGAACAGAACTGGTCCTAAAACTGAGCCCTGAGGAACACCCTTAGTGGCAGATCACCAGCCAGACATCAACCCCTTCACATCAGCACTTTGATCTCTGCCCTTCAGCCAGTTCTGAATACATCTTTTATGATATTGATAAATCGCTGCTTCTCTATCCTGAGGCGTATTCTCCTTCACAGCCTTTAAAGCACAGGAAGACATATGAGTGGAAGCAGGTCTATCTGCAGAGTTTGTAGGAGGGTGGTGCCAGTCCTTTTTAATTGAATGGTTCAGAGGTGTCCATGCTAGGGGATTTAGTGATCTCTGTGTAGGGCACTGCCTTGCACTCTGCCTCTAACCCCAGAGCAACCATTGAGTTACAGATCCCCTGAATGACCTGTCCACTGCTGTGATACATATGTGCAAGGTAAGAAAAGTCATACTTGATAATATTGGACTTGGTGCATGAGGCAACAAAATAATCAGCTTGATGCATGAGGCCACAGGTACCTGCTACCAGCTGACTACTAAGTGAGTGGAGATAGGGGAAGGGGAAGATCCAGGGTTTCCCAGGTACTCTGCTATATCAGGCAGGGTTGACAAAACCCCGACTTCTGGCACACAGGTGTTTGCCAGGGAATGGTACGCTTTAGTTGAAAGAAGAATGACCATACACAGGGCATATTTTTGCCCTGTGTAACTGCCAGTGGCTTGCAGTGTTGCCTGTCTTCATACAGATTGCATATTAGCTGATGAAAATAAGACTAGAGACTTTTCAGGAGTGTTAATGGACATGCTGTTGACCTGAAGAACTCCCAGTGACCTTTGGTGACCCCTAGAGCATCCTTCCGCAGAATGAATAAAAATACAGTAGTAAAAATACTCAGTCATAGTTAATCTAGTCTCTTCATGCCAAACACCAATGTTTTTCTTAGATATAATTGTGCAGATTCTCTTACCAGATCAGTGATGTCTCTGTACGCAGAGTGCCAGCACTATGCATGTAAGCACCTGGGTAGGACAGATGCATTTAAACAAATCATTATGTCTGCTCTATAACCAGTGGTTCTCTAGAGGTGTTGTCTACATAATGCAACATAGCTCACTCTGTCACCTCCCAATCATTTTCTGCTGAAGATTGAGCAGAATTGTTAGGAAAATCTTTGTGTGTGCTGTGGAGGAAAGATCAGTCTAATTATTCAAAAAGGCAAAGGGACAAACATAAGAACTCTACAACTAGAGTAGAAAAGGAAGTATTGAAGACAACCATTTTTTATTATAGTAATATCTCTTATCCTTATTCAAAAATATGTTTGTGGTTGTGCACACTATATTTATCTTTATTAGGAGGATGCTGATAGGATGACATGAGGATGTCCATGATAGCATGCTAAAAGGAAGCAGACTTGAAATAAGATCCTAGGCTTGGCTTTGATTTCTTCTTTTTTTTTTTTTTTTTCAAAGGTTGCATCTTTCAGTTTCTTTCTTTTCATCACCTTCTCTTCACTCATTTGTTCTCTGCTTGTTCTAATCTTTTTCTTTTATTGTATACACGACCACACTTATTTTTACAGAGTAGCTGTTGATCTAATGGTGTTACTGGAAGGTGAGAAGCTGAAACAATGAGCAGTGCGTCACTGGTAGGCTTGACCTCGTTTCTTTTTAATTCTTTTCTTATAGTGTGAGTAAAAATCACTCAGAAAAGTTTGAAGAGGGCACACCTGTGCACTTGCGGAACCTATTTGCACATGTGAAGGCAGCTGAGGAGATCTCTGGACTTGGTTTTCTTTTTCCCACCTTCCCACCTCAGGTCTCCAACTTCGTGATTGTACTGATATAAGGGGTCTGTGGATCCTTACTGCACACCAAGACTGGGAAATAATCTGGGTTATAGATAATTTTTCAGAAAAGGTGCATAGCTGATGCATCTGAGAGGTGTAGCGGATGCATAGGGGCCCAAAGCCAAAAAGGAGAAGTCTCTTAAAATGGCTTTGCCTCTGAGAACAAGTATTTGTGGAACTACATTCCAACACAGAGAAACACACACACACACAAGCACACATAGATATCCCTCACACAATTATGCAGGGACAGTTCAGATCCCTACCACCCCTTCTAGTATGCTCCACAAAGCAGGTATTTGGCAGGACCTCCCTTTGGCAGGTAGGAAGAGCTCTTCTGGTCTGCATATCTGAACTGCAGTCAACTGAGCAACATGGCCTGACAGCAGAGAATGGCAGCTGGAATGAGGGAATGTGATAGGGAACCATCTGTGGGGCCCAAATACTGCCCACCCAGGGCTTGGGATACCCTTCAGAGGACTATTTGCAGGGGGCACTTCTTTTCCCAAGCATCCCGCTTTGAGGCTTTGTCTTTTCCACCTTGGAAAATAGTGTTTTTAAGGAGCCTGTGGAGTGATAAGAAGTAGCAGGGCTTAATGTGTCTACCAGGGGAAAGAAAAATCTTTGGCAAAATATTCCTGGTATTTTTTTTTCATAAGACTGTAAAGCATTTGTTTTATAAGGACTATTTTGATCTATGATTATTGTTTTTTTCTATGTGGACTTATACTTCAGCAGCTATCCTTGAGACCTTTTCATTCATTGTTTCCTTTAAACTAGGACTTTATATTCTAAAACTACTAATGTCAAAATAGGTCAAAATATTTATCATCTTGCCAGATACTGTTGCAGTGACATATACGCAGTTTTGTAAGAATAGTTCCCTGCATGAAGGAGGTAGAAGAGCTGAGATGACCTTTTCTATTTTTCCTGTTTGTTTTTTTCCTTGATAATTGTTGAATATTTGTACACTTAGCAGATTTGTCTGCTCTCTAAAATATTCTTCATGTATAAAATGAAACATTTTTTTTGTCTTTGGTATTTTTTAGAGGAAAATTAATAAAACATCTCATAAATTAAGACCAAATTAAATTATGTTTGTGGCAGCATCAGTAGTGATAGGAACACAGCATCTGTATTCCACCATAAAAAGAAGAGCTGCAAAGACACTCAGCTTGCAGACAATGTCTTCTGCCATGTATTTTCAGATCAGATGAAGGCTCATAGCAGATTTTTGTGCAGGTTGATGGCAAGAGATCACTAGGCAGAAGTAATATATCACCTTCAGATTTTGCTTTGGTAACCTGAAACATGTGTTGATAGAGGCAATTGTAAAACATATTCCCCTTTTTGTTTTTTTTTTCCTTCCATTTTCATTTCATCAGCTTCAGTGATAGAAAATCACATCTCATTTGAAATCCTTGAAGTTATTTAAAAATCTACCTTGAAAACTGCTCACTGATTGTGTTAATATAAAAGAAATATCCATCTTAGCTATTGATAAAGTGGATTTTAAAAGTATTTCTTGCTGTGATATATAGATGCTGTATCTTGATTAGGAAAATAACCAAGATTCCCTGGCTTCTGGAAAGTGACAATGATGGTTCTGAATACTGTGAGATAAGATGATTTCATGAGTTTTACAGAAAATCACAAATATTAGTCACGTAAGAAATAATTTCAATAGGAGTTATTTCTGAGCATTTGATATCAAGTCATTAATGTTTATACAAATTTTACTGATTAGTGGGACTTAAATCCCCAACAGATGAAATACTGAAAATGTGATATTTTTAGGTTATAACAGTGAACAGGAAGGTATGAGAAAAATGCAAACTGACAGTAGTACTAGTTTGAAATTTTAACTAGCTGCTTTCTCCACTTTATACTAAGCCTGTGCAATTAAAGATTGGCTGTGGGTTTCAGAACAGCAGGATCTTCCTGGCACTTTAGAGGAGGTTCCTCAGTTACCTTGCAGAAACAGAGACTGAAATTTCCCTCAAAAATGCCATTAATCTGGCCATGTGAGCAACTTCACAGTTACAAAATGGATGGACTTAATGCATTGTGATGTCTCAATTTGTTTAATTTCACTGTGTTTTATAACTTCCGCACTTTTTGAAGTAAAGTTCCAATGTTTTTTCAGTCATATAGTTGGTTTTTTTCCCCCTCCCAGGTTTCTTTTGTCCTGTCAAGGAAAAAAAGGTTCATAAGAAAATAAAATTATTTGCCACATTCTTGATTATTTTCCAATTCACTTATCTGATAATAAAGGGGAGAGAGATTTTAATTTTTTTTTCTAACCAAATATAAGTTATGTGAGGAAATATTGTTCCCAAACAATTACAGAATTCCATATAGAAATTTCATACCAGAATTTCAATTCCTTAAAAGATAAACAAATGAAACAGGACATTAGAATCTGGCATGATTATTCCAGGCATTTTCTTAAAGACTTTTTGGTGCCTATAATTCTTTCCAGGAATTAACTCCCACATCCCACTTTCGATCCAGGCAGAATGAAAGCATTTCTTTCATTAGGAAACAATTGTAGATTGTCAGCACTATCATTACCTGCAGATACTGAGGACCATTAAAAGCAAACAATGCCAAATCAAGGCTGCTACCCCTTGTTAAACTAATACTGTTTTACTGGGAGTTTCTGTAAGTAATAAGGCAAAGAAGTTTTTCTTCAAAACCCAAACATACAATGTATTTATAAATTAGTTTGGAGTTCAGTAGTGGTGCAAGAAAGTCTGTTCTTAGTGTTCAAAATTGAAATTAGTTTAAAAATTAGTCTCTTGTTAAAAAGAGGTAGTTGAATAGATGACTTTTCTAGTGCCCACCTGTGAGCAAAAGAAATAGTCAGCAATTGTTCATTTGGCAAAGATACTGGAGGTGTGCTGAAATGAAAATAAGAAAAGTATACTTTAATGGCATTTTCTAAGTTTTTCTTAGGTGAGAAGGAAAGAGCTGTTAACTGATGAAGAGCAAAGACCACTGGAGATAGGGCAGGCCATGCGATACAGTAATGTTTGAGAAGTGAGGAGTTTGAGGCACAGATATGGTTGAGTGTGGTACATTTGCAAGCTCAGTTTTTCGCTCCCAGTCATTTTACCAGCAGCCATCCATTGATTACCTGGTGATGGCTGATCTCTAGGCCTGTAGAGAGCCTCAGAGGAAATCTGTCCTTTCTCTGTCTTGACTGTACAGAACTGTGTGAGGCTGGTGCTGGAAAGCAGAATTTGCATAGCCATCTGGCCACTGTCTGTCAAAACCTTTACTGGCTCCCAGTAGTCATCTGAAGGGCTATGAATTACTAATGAGGCTTATCCAGATCTTCTGCCCTCTTGTTTTTGCATTGCTTTGGTAGATAGATGACAAACATGGAAGAGAGAGAAGGTTTTTCCCCGTAGTAAGGTAGAATTTCCTTTTACAAGATGTAAAACAATGAGTGAACATGGAGAAGCTGGTCTTTCCACAGAATGATTGAGGCTGAGCCACCAGCACAGCACTGTGGATTGGCCTTGTGGTCATTCAGTATGTTCTGCTTTCACTCCAGTTTTTTGTAATCTGTCACCGTGCTGCAGCTTTCCTTCCATTCTTTTTTTTTTTATTTATGGAGACAAGGGAAGGGAAGAATAAGTTGGGCTTTACCTTGTCTGACTTCATGTCTGGTAGTAAAATCATTCTACAGGAAGTCCTAAGAATAATCAGACTAAATGTCTTAGAAGTGTAAATAGAACAGAGTAAAATAGAATATTTCCGTTGGAAGAGACTGACAATGATCTAGTCCAACTGTCTGACAAATTTGGAGATGACCAAAAGTTAAAGCATATTGTTAAGGACATTGTCCATATGCCTCTTACACACTGACAGACTACAGGTATCAACCACCTCTCTAGGAAGCTGTTCTAGTGTTTGACCACCCTCTTAGTAAAGAAATGCTTCTAAATGTCCAATCTAATTTGGACAATCGAACTGTGGTGCTGGGCTTTCATGAGACATGGGCTGGTACACCAGCAACACATATTGTTCTGAGGTAGATCCTCAGTTCAAAGTTGAGTGGTCTTACCCTGCACCTTTGAAAAAGTGTTGGAGCTCAGGCCTCAATTCAAGAGGCTCTGGGCTCCAAGAGCTGACTCATCCGAGGACACACAATGCTCGAATGCTAAGTGAAATGACAGAAAGGAGTTGTCTTTCAGAAAGCTGCAGATTGTTATAAAAATATTTTGTAGAAGCTGACTTAAAAGAAACTGTCATCAGATGACAAAGAAAAGACTAAATAAACACAGCATGCATTTCCTTAGGAAAAATATGCATCAGAGTGTGGGCATAAGAAAGTAGAATCCAATCTTGATATTTGTTTTGGAAGATTTCAAAGGTTTTAGATCTAAGATTTTTATTCAACCAGGACATCCTGCAAAGATCTGCAAGGGGTAAGCAGATGGATATTCAGTGTGTTCCTTTTCCTACTCCCTTGCTGATCTTGGGTCAATTTTATGAAAACTAGCATGTACCCTGAATAAGAAGCCTTAAAAAAATGGAGGGAAAGAAGAAGCTTAAGCATATGTTA
The DNA here is from genome assembly GCF_001715985.3 of Manacus vitellinus. Taxonomy (NCBI): domain Eukaryota; kingdom Metazoa; phylum Chordata; class Aves; order Passeriformes; family Pipridae; genus Manacus; species Manacus vitellinus. The sequence continues at coordinate 49,344,916 of NW_021940208.1, read as the reverse complement.
GAGTATTCTGTGTAGACATATAGAAATGAGAAGGAAGTTTTCCTTTTTATGTCGATCAAAGCATCATAGCATTTGCCCTCTAAATCTGATCTGGTAATCCTAATTTAGTTTCATAGATTATGGAGGGAAATGGGTAATTTCAGAAAGTGCTTCATTTGACCATTTTTAGACACATTTTTTGTGCTTAGCTGGATCACTCTTTGCAAATGGTAGTTTATTTCCTTTGAATACAGAATGCTCAGGCTGACTTCCTCCAACCTGGATGTCTAACATTATATTCCTATGTTAGACTGTGTGAATCGTAGGAGGCAGGAAATGTTGATCCAGACTTGATCAAAAAGCGTGTTTTTTCATGATAATTTCATTCTAATCCATCTGCAGTGAGTGTGTGATTCAACATGAGGAGCAGTCAATATTTACCTGGGTCGTTTTCAAAGTCAGACTGTTTAAAAAAAAAAATAAAAAAGCAGCTTAGAGTCACTAAGAAGGAAACATACTCTTTCCATTCAATCCATCAGAAAATGTGTAGAGAAAATATTCTGTAGTGGTCAAGTAGACCATTTCATGACATCTCATTATCTAAAGTGATTATTTCTCAAGAGATCCTCTTTAGTGAATCGAGGCCAAATAGCACCAACTTACTGAACTATTATAGTTCATGTGCAGCACTGACAGGCTGACCAGGAGGCTGACCAGGGTTTTACAGAGGGTTTTACTCTCCCACTTACCTCTTTCCTAAAGACTGCTTTATGCCACACTTTGTGGCACCATGGGTTGTTTTCTCTGAACAGTAATTAAGTTTATACTGGGAGTCTCATCCTTTGGGAAGCAAATTTTCATGAGAAACTAAGATATCTAATGCTGAGGGCCCTCCAAGGAATGTTACACAGTGTTCAATGTTACATCTGCACCAAAACTTAAATCCTTACATTGTTGATGTAGCAGAAATCTTTGCCACATATAAATAATGTAGTTCTCAAATTTCAGCACTTACTAGAAATGTTAGTTTTTTTCTCCTGTGATTTAAACATGTTTAATGATTGTATATGGAGTGTATAGAGAGCGGTTATATTGTCCCACCACACAAGTTTTTGTTTCATGATTGTATACTGCAAATATTGGGGCACAGTATGATCCTGATGATCTTGCTTGCCAGTTTGTCATTTGGGTCTTCTTTCTCATTCACCTGTATTTGTAGTGCCCTCTGGGCAACATAGGAAAAGAGAAGAGGTAGGCCTTGCAGAGTACAATATTTCCATGCACACATTTTTCTGGCACAAAGTTATTTTTCTAAGCTCTTACTTTGACTGTATTCCTGGACTCTCCATCTCTCCCTGGCACTGTTTATCTTCCCTCTCACAGCCTTCCATTACTTTTCCTAGTGATATTATGTCATTTACTGTTTAGACCCAGTTGACCCAGGATGCTCAAGTATATCTTCCGTTTTCTAATTATCAAACAAGCATTTTTGGCTTTACCCCTTAAGCTAGGCAAGGTTACTCCCCAAACGTTTTCAAAACTCTAAAATTTTATGTGTACAATGAAAGTGTTAACTGAAAAAAAGTGCTTTTTCCTGGTGAACTATAAATTTTTGCCTCTACAGTGGAAGAGTAAAGTTTATGGACTTGTTCAACATTTCATTCAAAAGTTTCTCATGCATTCTGTCCTTTATTTTATTTGTTTAGGGTTTTTTTGGTTGGTTGGGGTTTTTTGCCTAACTCATTGAAGTCTCTCACATTTAGGGCTTAATATCTTCACTCTCCATATCTTCTGGTATTTCTATGACTCTATAGGCTTGGGGTGGAAGGAGTTATCTGCAGTTACTGTTGCTGTTCTTCAATTTCAGAGACCAAAATATGGTGTTCCAATTAAGGTTGTACTGATTCATGTCCAAACCTTATAATCAGTCCAAAATTACTTTTTATTCAGTATCCTATACTATCACAGCTGCTATCCCAGCATTGTTTGTTTTATTGATTTGCAGGGTGACCATTTTATTTGCAATAATTTCTTCCCATTTACTACTAATTTCTATTGACTAGAGTTAATTATCTATTTTCTGAAACGTGGAAGTACTCACCCCTTTCCCATTATTTTCTTCCTCCTTCCATACTATTTAAAGGTATAAGTACTGGTATTTTACAACTTAAACTATTTAAAACCCCAGAGTTTTCTTTATTGTGTGGTTAAAATCTTTAGTTTGCTCACTCTTCTGTCTCTTTTGGATTAACTTATACACTTTTGTTTTTAAAAAATACTCCATCAGAAGATTGGTGCGACAATGTGATTTCATGCTACGATTACTCCATAGAGGAAGTTGAATTTAATTGTTTTATGTCACTGTTAATTAGTAGCTTGGCTCTAGTTACTTCTTAAACAGATTCCAGTATGTTTTAGAGGAGGAACCTGAGAATAGGTTTGAGTTCTGCAGATTGTGAAAGAGGTTGCTCTGAGAAGCCGTAATTTTAGGGATTAGGTTTACGTAACATATTTTTTGTCTGCAGTTGAAATATAACCACTTAACATTTGGAGCCTTTTCTTTAGTATCCCTTAACTTTATGAAATTAACTTCCTTTTATTGGTCAACTGGCTTTTGAAACACCAGTACTATACTACATATTTATAACTCAAGATCTGTATTCATTGATACTCTATTCAATATATTTTTTCACTGATTTCTTATCGTGTTTTTCAGATATAATGCTTCTTTCTTCTACTACAAAAACATTGTCTTTCCTGTGTGTTTTACAGTCAGGTTTTACATTTATTTTCATTATTTATCTTCATGTACAGTAATTTTCTGTGTTTCTGTGATGTCTTGTACCATTACCAGGCAGAGTAAATCACCTAGTTTGTTTCTCAGATTTCTCCCATTGTTTGATGGCATGTTTTTTTTTAATGAATGTTGCAACTGTTTTAATAAAACCCCTGCTGCCTCAGAGCATGTTAGTTTTCAGGTTTTATGTCAGATGTTCTACTGTCATACTTTCAATACATCATAATTTCTTGTCTGTCCCATTCCAGACAGAATTGTGTGTAACACAGGGGAAAAGATATTGAATTTGAATAGTGTATGCTCTGTTTCACACAAGAAATAATAAAACGTTAATGTACTTGAAACAGATAGGAAATATTGTCTGAACTAAAGAATATTGCCTCTGGAACAAGGTAAATCATAATAGAATCATAGAGTTATTTGGGTTGGAAAAAACCTTTAAGATCATCAGCTCCAATCATAAATCTAACTCTGCCAAGTCCACCACTAAACCAAGTCCCTAATCATCACAACTTTTAAATGCCTCCAGTGACGGTGACTCAACCACTCCCCTGGACAGTCTGCTCCAATACTTCACAACGTTTTTCATAAAGAAATTTTTCCTAATATCCAATCTAAACCTCCCCTCATACAACTTCTGACCACTTCATCTCATCCTCTTACTTGTTACCTGGGAGAAAAGGCCAACCCACACTTCTCTACAATTTCCTTTCAGGTAGTTGTAGGGAGTGATAAACCTCCTTTTTTTCCAGAATAAACAGTTACAGATCTCTCAGTCACTCGTCATAACCAGAGCAGCTTCATCTCCAGATACTTCACCAACTCTGTTACCCTTTTCTAGGTGTGCTCCAGCACCTCAAAGTCTTTCCTGTCATGAGGGGCCCAAAACACAGGATTCAAAGTGCAGCCTCACCAGTGCCAAGTACAGGGGGATGATCACTTCCCTAGTCCTGCTGACCACATTATTTCTGATAAAAACCAGGATGCCACTGGCCTTGTTGGCCACCTGGGCACACTGCTGACTCTTGTTCAGCTGCTGTCAACCAACACCCCCAGGTCCTTTTCCCCTGGGCAACTTTCCAGCTACTCTGTCTGTCCCCAGCCTGTAGTGCTGCATAAGGTTGTTGTGACCCAAGGGCAGAACTTGGCACTTTGTTTTGATGAACCTCATACCACTGTCCTTGGTCAATTGATCCAGCCGGTCCAGATCCTTCTGCAGAGCCTTCCTGTCTTCTGACAGATCAATGGTCCCACCCAACTTGGTATTGGCTGCAAACTGACTGAGGGTGCACTCAATCCCTTCATCCAGGTCATTGATAAAGATATTAAACAGGACTGGCCCCAGTATTGAGCCCTGGAGAGCACCACTGGTGACTGACTACATTTGGAAGTAGCGCCATTCACCCCCCCTCTCTGGGCCTGGCCACCCAGACAGTTTATTGCCCAGTGAAGAGTGCACCTGCTCACACCACGAACAACCAGTTTTTCCAGGAGAGTGTTGTGGGAAATGGTGTCAAAGGCTTTACTAAAGTCCAGGCAGACAATATGCACAACATTTCCATCACCCACTAAGTGGGTCACCTTGTCACAGAAGATCAAGTTGGTCAAGCAGCACCTGCCTTTCCTAAACCCACGCTGACTGGGCCTGATCCCCTGGCTGCCCTGCACATGCTGTGGGACGGCACTGAAGATGATGCCCTCCATGACCTTCCCTAGCACCAAGGTCAGGCTGACAGGCCGGTGGTTCCCTGGATTCTCCTTCTGGCCCTTCCTGTAGATGGGTGTCATGCTGGCTAACCTCTAGCCACCTGGGCTCACCTTAGTGAGCCAGGACTGCTGGTAAATGATGGAAAGTGACTCGGTGAGCCCTTCCACTAAGGTCCTTCAGTACCTTGTGGTGGATGTCATCTGGCCCCATAAAGCTGTGTATGTCTAAGCTGTGGGACATTTTTTGCTATTTAATAGATTAAGAGCAAAAGAAATGTTGGCAAAGGTGTCAGTCCAACATGGAATGAAAAATATAAAATTGTTAACATGATTCAGGAAAAATAAGCTGTTCAAGAAATATTTCTATTCTGTACTTGGAAAAATTAGGATGGTCTATTCTTATTACATGAAAATAATTTAGACATTCTGATTCTGGTTCATAAACAATTAGGATGGTAAACAATGTCTGCAAGGGAAATGCAGTTTTAAATCAACAGAACTTGTAAGTAGTTGATTGGGAGGTTATCTGCCACCCTAGTGTTAATTTTTAATACCTATCAGAAAAATACTGCAATTTGAGAGAACTATCACAAGGAAACTTTGCTTCAGCATTAATTAAAGGTAGTTTGTCTGACATGAGTAACCATGAATGAATGGTGCCCTGGGGAAAATAATGAAAAGTTGATACTGAATGTAATTATTAATGTCTTAGAGGATAGGAAGTTAATTAATACCAGTCAACATGGTTTTATGGAAAACAAGTCTCATCAAACAGCCTTTATTTCATTTTGGAGAGATTATAAATTAGATTGAAAGACTGAAAGAAAGCTGTGTAGGTAAAATCCAGTTTCATAAAACCAATGATTTAGTTCTACATGTCATTTTAGTTTTGGGGGTTTTGGGACCTAAGAAGTTGCTTGGTTTTTTTTATTCATAAACTTTCAAGATTAAAATTTAAAAATTACTGATGATTTAAAACAAACAAACAGAAAGATATCACCACAGGAGGACTGCACCTTCTAGGAAGAGTGTTCACAGGGTGTGACTTGGAGGTTTGGGAAGGTCTACCTGCTAGACCAAATATACACTGGAACAAAGGATGGAGACTATATTTACAGAAAGGAAGACTGTGCAGGAAAGTAGAGTTTCAGCAAGACTTGGGAATTATGGTAGATGAATACGTCAACATGGACACCTGGGAGATAATTTGCCAGAAAGACTGTAATCAGTCCTTGGCCATGTATAAGTTTGTGTGAATATAAATATTGTGAGTATACCAGCATTTTCTGATTGCTAATACACAGTGCCGTGTGTTTAGTTCTGATGACACTGTTTTCTCAAGAGGCTTGAGCAAAAGGAGAAGATGCAGAGGAAAAAGCCCCAAAAAGGATTTTAATCTTGTAGAAAATACATTTTAGAAATAGATATGTGGAGCTCAGGCTTCTGTAATGTGTTTTCATTACAGCCCAGAAGAACTAAATGAAAGTGTCAAAAATGAAGTTGTTTTTCACTTTAGCTAGTGGGCCCATGGGAGTCTCATGCAGTTTAATAAGACCAAGCTCAGGGTGCTGCACTTGGCTTGGGGCAACCCTCGGTATCAATACAGGCTGGGGGATGCACAGATCAAGAGCAGCCCTGCTAAGAAGGGCTTGGAGGTGCTGGTGGTTGAGAAGCTGGACCAGAGCTGGCAATGTGTGCCTGCAGCCCAGAAATCCAATGTCCTGGGTTGCACCAAAAGTAGCATGGTCATTAGGTCAAGGGAGGGGATTCTACCCCTCTATTCTGTTCTGGTGAGACCTCATCTGGAGCACTGCATCCAACTCAACAGAGAAAGGACGGTGACCTGTTGGAGTGAGTCCAGAGGAGGGCCACCAAGTTGATTAGAGGGATAAAGCACCTCTCCTATGGGGAAAGGCTGAGAGAATTGGGATTGTTCAACCTGGAAAAGAGAAGGCTTTGGGGTGAACTAACTGTAGCCTTCCAGTACCTGAAGAGAGCCTACAAGAAAGATGGAGAGAGACTATTTACAAGAGCATGTAGTGACAGGACAAGGGGAATGGCTTCAAACTGAGAGTAGGTTTAGATCAGATATTAGGAAGATATTCTTTACTGTGAAGGTGGTGAGGCACTGGAACAGGTTATCCAGTGCAATTGTGGCTGCCCATCCCTGGAAGTGTTTAAGGCCAGGTTGGATGGGGTTTTGAGTAACCTGTTCTAGTACTGGAAAGTGTCCCTTGTCCATGCAGGGGGGTTGGAACTAGATGATTTTTAAGATCCCTTTCAACTCAAACCATTGTATTATTCTATTCTATGATTCTAAGGGATAGGAGAAACTAATGTCTGATAGCTGAAACTGGACAAAGTCAAATCAGAAACGAGGCATCCTTTTTTTAATAATCAAAATGACTGAGAGATGGAATGAATTATTGAGAACTGTATTTTCTACCTCTTTATGTCTTCAAATCTACACAGACTACCTTTCTGGAAAACATGCTTAAGTTAAAACCAAGTTATTTAACTTAGTAGCTTTTCTACACTGGAATTCATTTGGAATCACCAGACACTGCTTAAGGGATCACTTTATCTTTGTCCATACTAGCCAAAGGGTCTGCATGCTGTCTTTACAGCTAATGCTGTGAATATCCTCTCCCTAGATAATTTTTTCTCCTTTTTTGCTAGGCCAGTACACTACCATAAAAATTGATGCATTGCCATAGTTTTAAAGTCATTGAAAATAAGGAGTTGATACTAGTATCATAGGCATTGCCCTTTTGTATAGCTTGCCTTCCTTTCTGTAATTCCCCTATTCCTTTCGAATATCACTAACCTGAGAGTTTATCCTACATTCAGCTTTGGGAATGCAGATTTTCCAGGAGACGTTGCACACAAGCCCCATTTACTTTATTTAAATCCAAGTCTTTTCTTCAAATTAGAGTTTTGAATAAGAAGCTAGGAGGGAATTTTTTTTCCTTTTTTTCCCCAGAGAACTGATTTAGCTGATATGTCTGCCCACACCCATAACAGAGAACCCAGCCTAGAGGTCAAAGTAGGCTTTTTGGCCTGAAAGAAAAAAACTTCACTAGATTAAGCACATTTGTTGCCTTTCATCTTGTTTAATGTATCTTATGTGCTACAGGGTTTTTAAAGCGACATTTTCCTATACGCTCTTTGACAGCCTATCTCATTTCTTCTGACCTCACTTTCTAGAACATATCCTTATTTAATAAGGGATCTTTGAGATTTTTTATCTTAGAAAGTTGATAAAGGACTTGTCAGAAAACCGTTTTTTGCAGTCATTTCTATGGAAAATAAGCCTATTTAAGGTCCTTTCATGTTTATCAACTGTATAAATGAACCTGTTCATCATTTTAGACTACAACACTCATATCCAGGAAGCTTTTTGCCTTAAACGTTAAAATTGGTTTTGACTATTTTTTTGCATCTAATTAAAAACATAGTATTTAATTTTTGCTAACAGAGATGTGTGCACACATGCACTTTATTTTTAGGGTTTTTAATGCCTTAAAGTATCAGATGGAGGATATACCTGTACTTTGTACTTTTTTGGTGGATTATCTCTTATATAACTATTTTCCTCTTTTTACTCAACTGCTAGAAGGAAACAAATGCTTTAGTAGGCAAATTCTATTTTCTACTCCCTTAAATGCCTTCATTTTAGCAGGGAGGAACCATCTGCACAGTACTGTAATTTCTTCCCACGATGTATACTCTGACGAGGAACACAGGGGAGAAAACCAGTCCTTGTTATGGACAGATTTAGGGGGTGGTATTTGCTTGACTAAAAGGCCTCCTCACTGCACTCTTTTTAAAGCACGATAGTAATAGTGTTTGCCATAGGTATGACCTGTGTCTAAGTGGTCTTGCCATTTCCATGAAAAGTGATTGATGGCAACTATTTGCATTTTGCATTGTGTGCAGGCTCATGTTGCAACAGTTTTTGCAAAAACATATTAGCTGTAACCAATGAATGTTTAGATGTGCCTGGTCACAGTAAGGGCTCAACAAGTTATTTTATGCCTTCATTTCTTTATGCTTGAATCTGGGCATTTTATTTTAGATTTTCCTTTGAAGTTCACAACTCTGAATTAGCCTTATTTAGACTTAATTTTAAAAACACAGTACTGCTTTCTCCTTTAATAATAAATATCAGGCGTTTCTTCTTTCAAGTAACCTTTTCTTTCAGCCATTAGAGATTCTCATCTTGTATGTCTCCATACCAAAAACAGGTTGCAGTTTAACAAAGGTTTTTTTGAGTTCAAGCTCTGTTGATATAACACAAAAGATGGTCAAATAGTTAGACACTTCCAACGAGAAATACAAAAGAAACTCGTATAGACAATAAGATGTTATTCTGAAATTTAAGAAGTATTGTGATTGTCAAAATCTGAAAACAAGGAAAGATTTTGCAAGAGTTATTTGTTATTTTGTTGTAGTAAATTTACACATTTCCTGTTTTCCCATGAGCAAGGGGTAGGTTCAAGGAAGCAAAAACCCTTGCATTTGAATATTTCTTTCTCACAGTAACCTTGGATGGTCTGTAGACTGTGTGTCTTTGTTCTGAGGCCATCCCTTCTATAAGTACTATATGTAAAACATTCATACTTACTTCTTTTTAGAAAGAATACCTGAGGTGAGCCTGGTCAAAAACCAACCTTGCCTTTAAATGCATCCAAAATGAAGCATTTGAGATAAGTATTACAGAATCATGGAGTCATTTAGGTTGGAAGGGGCCTCTGGACTTCACCAGGTGCAATTCCTGCGCAGTGTGGGCCCAACTAAATAAGGCTGTTGAGGGTCAAGTGTTGAATATTTCCAAGGATGCCAAAAACTTCTCTGGGTAACCTGGTTCAACATTTGAACTCCTTCTGTATATTAGCGGGTAAATGTAGACATTTAATGGAAAATCTCCTCTTTTATGCAGGTTGACATTGCAGAACCTCTTTTTCTAAGGTACTACATCTTCAACCTCAATGAATGGTAGGAAATCAAGGGAGTTTCCCACATTGTTTTTCTCCTGTGAAAGCAATATGTTCCTGTTTGCTGATGAATAAACCATATACAAGAGTAGCAGAGATCCAGGGGATGCCTCACCTGAATTCCTTTCTGTCAGTTGAGTTATCTATACACATACACACCAGACTCATTATAGTTTTGTCTGTCATTTTGTAAGGCACAATTTGTATGTTGTCTGTGATATGGAAGGATTTTTAGCTGGCTTATTTTTAGTTTGGATAATGTCTGATCAAAGGAGACAGGGTTAAGGTTTATGCAGGAGAAACACTCCTTAAGTTAATTCCATAATTACTCAGGAGAGCATCATTTTAGAAAAATGTTAGAGTGAAAAAAAATGAAGTGTACTTGACAAATCAAAGAGATTTAAAATAATTGGTGCAACAGAAGCATGGCCACATATATTTTTGATCATGCCCTGGAGTAAACTAAGGCAGAATTATACAGATACAAGATGGAATTGTACAGATACAAGTCATCTTGAATAAAGTGAGGAAGGAAGAAAGGAAGGAAGGAAAAAGGAAGGAAGGAAGGAAAAAGGAAGGAAGGAGGGAAAGAGGAAGGAAGGAAGGAAGGAAAAAGGAAGGAAGAGAGAACCTGGCAACGAATGACAGAGAGGGATCTTTTCTTTCAGTGTGCTATGCTGAGGAAATGGCAGCATGTTGTTTGTTTATTAATAACAACAACAGAAAGGTCAAATACTGTTCCTTCTGCTGTCAGCTCTATTTTCTGTCTGCTGTTGTCCCTAGAAAATTCCTAGGACCTAGGAATGAAGGTCCTGTTGTAGGTTCACATCAAAAAAATAATGCTGTCTGTTCCAAGATGTTACCTGGGAAATAATAGGCAGAATTGAGTACATCTTATAATTTGTTTACTGATGTGTGTCATGAATCACAAGGTCAAAGGCACTGGAGTGCATTTGTTCCAACTTTAACACATTTTGGTGGTATTTTTATTTTAACATTTATTAGTAAAGTGTAAAGACTGGTTTATGTAGAGTGAGTACAACAAAGTTGGAACGTGTTTTCAGTCACCTGGTGCCACGCAAAGGACTACAAAGGTAGTCTATGGTAGCATCCCTATTTCAGTGCCAACTTCCTTATATGGAGCCTGAATGATGAGGTACATGGAACCTTGTTGCATGTGAGGCACATCTGTAAAAAATATGACTTAAGATCAATGATGAGAGTTTTTTTAAACAGACTGGAAAAACAGAAGGAGAAAAATTATTTAAAAGACTGTGATCACTCAGTTCAGGAAAGACGTGTAGTAAAGAAGGCAATGGGATGAAAAAAGTAAATTAAAAGCTTTGATTACTCAGAGATGCAGGAGCAAACAAACTAAAGTACAGCTAGAAGAAAAAGACATTTAATATTTGTACTGCAAGAAACTCTTGTAGATCGACAGTGCAAATAGATATCAGTAAAGAAAAGAGTTAAGGTTAAAAGTTTTATACAGAGTATAAAGCAATCAGACATACGGCAAGGATTAGAAAGAAACACCAGTAACTAGGCTGGTACCTCAGCTACAGCCTTCAGTGCTGTGACACAAGCCTACAGATCTACCTCTGTAAATCTGGAAAACTCAGCATCTCAGCACTTTGAAGTATAACCCAAACTTTGATTATTACTGAAGGATATTTTTTCCTTCACTAAAGTAGCACTTGCCTATTTCATTATTTCTTTTAACTGAAGAGCTTCAAGGGTGCTGCTGTAGAAGATATTACTGGACTAGTCACACCACCAGGCAGGCCAAGCTTAGTGTTTCTGAGCTATGCTGGAGCATAAGCTCTGTGTGTTTAAAATGGAGCCTATTTAGTAGTGCAGTGTGATAACTACAGTGTCACCACGATGCTACTAAAATAGAATTTAAAATTCTGCAAACTCTCACAGCAGCTTTCATAGGACCAGATGCTTCAGCTCAATCTGTGTTGAGTCAGCTCAAGTGAAAACTGCTTGAAGTTTTGCATTTGAGGGAGAAGATGCTGTCTCCAGAAAAAAAAAAAAATTATTTTAAATCTTCTTTTACAGATTTAAGAAACTGCAACTTTATTTTATGAAAAATCTTTTTTAAGTCTTACATCCTGCTGTGAAAATATAAATTTTGAACTGGCTTTATGATTACTAAAATGGACAGAAAATATGTCTTTTTTTTTTAATAAATCACCCATTCTTTGCAGTTATGTAAATATATATCAAACACACTTTGATCAGATTTCAGCTGCAGAATCATAAAAAGACCTCTTTTAGTTTCCAGATCTATCAGTAAGCTCAGTATACATCTTCCTCATCTGTAGAGCTGCTTTCAAATGGAGTATAGCTTGTCAGAGAAAAGTAAAAATATTTTAATAATCATATTTCACAGAATCACAGAATATACTGAGTTGTAAGGGACACACAGGATCATCAAGTATAACTCTTAGCCCTGCACAGGACCACCCCCAAGAGTCACACCATCTGCCTGAGAGTATCATCCAAATGCATCTTGAACTCTGACAGGCTTGGTGCTGTGACCACTTCCCTGGGGTCATTCCCTTGGGTCCTGTCATTGGTCAGCACAGAGAAGAGATCAGTGCCTGCCTCTCCTCTTCCCCTCACGAGCAGGTTGTAGACTGCTATAATGATTCAGGCTTTATGTCATTTCATGGTGGGTGACATTATCTGAGTGCAAAACATAAGAAGGTATTTGTTACTGTAAATTAATTTGTGTTAAAAAAGCTTATTGATACTTTGAAAATTTCATACAGTGCTTCTTTTGCGGGAGGGGAGCTTTGTTTGAAAGAAGGGACCATGACTTCCCTGTCAAGTGTTGTTAAGATGTAAATCATCGATTCCTTAGAAAGAACAAACATGATTTAGTCAGTGATGATTCATTCTGAACTATATATGACCAATATTCTTGAAAGACTTCTCTTTTCCCCTTTTTGCTACTGTTTTGAATTGATAAAAATTGGAATAATTTTTATACAATAAGTCATTGCAGCTTCCTGACAGTTCAGATAATTTTTGTAGTGTTCTGTCATCCAAATGACTTGATGCGTTTGGTGTGAATAGAGATGGGAACATTTTCTAAGTTATAACCACAAGATAATTTATTCATACAGAGAAGGCATTGTGTTTGATAACTGATAAATTTCATCCTGTTTTCATGATAAAAGCAAAAATGGGTGTGTGGATTGCAGCTGCTTATTTAATAGTGTTACTGATGACTAAGGAGGGAATGGATCTTTCTGTGTGTTATATAATCAGTTTAAAAGCTCTCTATATCCTGCCTGTGACAGTTTATTAAAAAAAAATTAAAATTAGAACCCATGACATAGAGATCTTTTTCTTTTTAAAACCCTTATCTGTTGTAGATGAGTGTAACAGCCAGATAAAGATCAAGTATGAATTATTAGAACAGTAGCTCTAGGAGTAATTTTAAAAGTAAGCACTGAATCTCTTCTATATTCAAATGACACTAAACAATATGTTTATTTAGGCTAAGAGATTCTCATTTAGCACTGAGCATTTAGCTCACACTAATTTGGAACTTGTTCAGAATTTTAATAATTATTAACAAGTAAAGGAAGTAGCAAGTAAGATCTCTTTTCTCCATACACCAGGGGTTAGTGCATTCTAAAACAGAGCTCTGACTGAAACACTGATAGCTTAAGCAAGCACAGATCACAGGGTATTCGGGTTGCTTTTTAGCCTGGGACCGATTATCGACTCAGCAAAATTCCAAGTGTGTGCTTATCCTCTGTCTCACTAACAGTCTCTTATATACACAACATTTACACCTGTCTAGACTCTCTTTAAATGGACCAGCAGAAAATGCCCAGAAAGAAGAAAGGGGTGAGTCCATAAACTCCGCAAACCTCCCCAAAACCCAAACAAGAAAAGGAGATATTTTCAAAAAATGTGGGCTTGGGTGTTTTAGGTCTGAGGTTTTTTTGTTATTTGTTTGTTTTGGTTTTGTTTTTGTTTTGAGCAAACACAATCTCAGAGTAGAGGAAAAACCTTTTATCACCTAAGTCCAGAGGTTTCTTATCATCTCCAGGGAGGATGAGGGTGTGTTTGCATCACTCATTTTCTTCTCTAGACCCCAGAGAAGATAAATGCAAGAATCAGACATTGGCATTAAGGTGGTAATAGGAGATTATTGCTTTTATTCCCTTGCATGGGAACAGAGTCTGTCACAACTTCACCCAAATCCAGAAAAGAAACAACAAAGAAAACAAAATATCTGGTTGATCATGATGGAGAACAATTTAAAAAGAGGTAGGTAGAAGAATTCCACCACAACTAAAATAGTCTCTGGCCTTTCTCTGACCTTGACCTTCATCCTGTGATCAGGTATATAGCACCACACACAGACTGTATTTCTTCTACCTACATTTTTCTTCACTCTTTGTTTTATTGTAAATAAGGAGCAGAATATTTTGAGACCTTGACTGCCTCAGGTGTAGGATGGAAGAATTATTCCCAATATCTGGTAAAACACATTAGCTGGTTAAATAGAAAGTGTCGTAACTGTATTGTCGAACACTTCAGTTGAGTTATTTTCTACAAGACATTTTATTTTTCTCTGCATTTTCTAAGCTGAATTTTATTTTTCTTTCTTTATGGGATGTTTTAGCCTCATGAGGTCCTTTTGTATTTTCCGTAATACCTGAATGACTTCACAGTTTTACAAAAAATAATATTTCTTTGATGTCAAAAATGTATGTTGAAGAAACCAAATGTTAAATACAATGAGATTTACCAGCTTTTCAAAGATCAGGTTTGGAGAGTAATCAGTGAAGACTGACCGAACTGTACAGGTCTATGTGTGAGATGGTGATGTCTATATGGCAGGGAGAAAAGAGAGAGGCAAAGGATTTATAATCATAATTTTGTGACAGTTTGACAGGAGACATTAAAAAGAGTAAGAAAAAACATCCGTAATATGAAAGTGCTTCTGTCCATTTCCAAATCCTTTTGTGCTCATTTGTTTTCCTCATATTTGTTATTGCAAGCATTCACTCATCTCTTTAAAAACTGGGCATGTATACCAGGTCTGGAAGCAGTTCCAAGCAGTCTGGAAATAAATTGATTCTGGGAAAACACCTACCAGTATATTCAGCAAATATTTCTCAAATTGTTCTTTCACATGATTTTCATCATGTCAGAAGATATTTTGAAGGATTCAAAATCTGGTAATGAAACAAGGGTGGTAACAATATTGACAGCAATCAACAGGACCTCAAATACTCCTGGAGAGATAACTTAGAAAAAACATTACTAGAAACCACAGTGCAAGGTGAAAGTTTAGCACTACAGTCAAGTTCAGCAAGCAAAAGTCTCCGGCAGTCCTATTTCAGTGCACTTACAAGCTTAGTTTCTTCTTTGTTCTACATCCTGAGTGCAAGGAAAGTCCTGCAGGGTTAGTGACTGCAGTGCTTGGCACATCTGCTCTACCTGACCATGTGTGATGAGTCCAACAACCAGGTTCTCACTTCTCTTTTATAGGGAAGCAGCTCACACATTTGTTCATGCACGTCAAAGCATCATGAGAGAACCAGCACAATCCTTTTCGGCTATCGACTTCTACATAAATAAATAAGTATAGTGGGTAAAAGTGTTTGCTGCACGATTACCTAACATAAAGTCAGATGGTTTTCACTTTGTAATTACTGAAAAAGTACACTGAGCTGCATGATCTTTGTACCAAAACACTTCGGACTTACAGGGAAAGAAGAAATAGAACAGATAAAATTTACTAGCCTTTACCGCTTTTGTGCTATGCAAATAAAAGTAAGATTACAGTGTTGAACAGAGCAGCTTTTCAGATATACTAAAATTTGCCACATTAATTTCTACACTTGAAACTGTTAAAAGCTTAGTGTTTCTGTCAAGTAAATTGTTAAATGACTACCACATCATTTATCATTTTCTGAGATAGCTGGGGTATACATCTAAAATTTGAAGAAACTATTAGTTCATATATTATAATTTTGTGTTGGCTGTCAGGAGATCAAAAGACAAATAACAGTCCTGATCACTCATCTGACCATCTTCCATGTCATACAGTTCTGGGAGACTATATCTACACCACCTAGATAATTGCGCTGTTTAATAGAAGGTTGCAAAGAGGTATGTTTATCTCCTGATATGAAAGTTGAGGTGGGCATTACCTACCATGATGTGAGCCTTGCGCTGTGCTGCCTTGTGCTGTGTTGATGTGCAAGGTAGAGCAAAGCCATTCCTTACAAAAGCAGTGTGTTTAGATATCCCCAGGTGGTATAGCATAGAAGCAAGCAGTAAACACTGTCATTTCAGGCATCAGTATTGCTGCAAGAAGTGTAAATGTGATAAAATATGACTTACACCAGTCTCTGGTATTGCTACCTTTTTCAAACAGCATTGGTAGAAGAAGACAGTTCCATTGCACAAAATAGTAGTATTCTGTGACTGCAAGGATAGGAGGCTCTATCATGCTTGTCTCCTGGAAACATAAGATCATTTCCTGTATTTCCATTAGAAATTACTGTATTATTAGTTTATTATTGAAATAATACTGACTTCTATTTTCAAACCCCCAGAAAATGAGATTTGCACCTTTTCTCTTGCCAGATTGCTCTGTGACTGAAAGAAGGATGCTCTTTTTGAAAAGATGGGTACATGTGCTTCTTCCTGATGTAATCATAACATTTTATTTGCCTTTTTTTTCATGATGTGTTAAATTAACTCTTTTCCAAAAAATGGCTTTTGTAGTCTCTAAATACTTGTAGGACACTACATTACTCCCCAAAAGAAGAGGTTAGTTTGTAGCAAATGCATCTAATCCTTTTTCACACTAAACAACTTTGTGCTCCCTCTTATCCTCTTTATCTGATTTAGCATTGCTCTTTACATAACATGGTGCCACTAATCGAATCTGATGATTCAAAGGTAGTTGCATGCAAGTGCTAAGGAAAGGCACTCACCAATTGCTAAAGAGTTTTAAAAGGGTGGAAAGTGATTTGGTCATTAAAAAAACTGAAAGAAATCATCTCTGACTTTAGTAACTTGAAGTTCAGTACCAGTAAACATATTTATTACATAAAAGAGTGCAAATCCACTGAAATGAATACATCCATCTTGCCTGTAGTTTCAATATTAGCTCTCACTTGTAAATCTTTCCAGTTTTCTTTTTGTAGCAGTCCACTGTCAAGTATACTTTAGGCGTCCAGGACCTGTGTACTTAATTTTCAAACATAGAATCTGTATTTCATGTTAATACTGGTAGGGTTTGAAGACCACAGATAAAAGTGACAGATGTCAATTTACTCAAGATGTACTTTTTGATTTCCTTCAAAATTCAGGAGTGGCTGAGTTGAAAGTTAAGTGCATCTTCTTTTTCTTCAGTAAGAAGATTGCTTATATCTCCTTTCTTTTAATATCCTTACTAAAATTCAAACATTTTGAATATTTTTTTACATATCTGTAGATTTGTTTTCATGGAGCGTCGCCATCTGATGATGGGTAGCAATACTGAAGATATGGCACA
Organism: Manacus vitellinus; assembly: GCF_001715985.3. NCBI lineage: Eukaryota > Metazoa > Chordata > Aves > Passeriformes > Pipridae > Manacus > Manacus vitellinus. Next base: position 49,327,890 of record NW_021940208.1, on the reverse strand, counting down.
TTCCAAATTGTTTATTCATTTTTTATTTCACCGAAAAAACCTTTCCCTTTTGGAATAACTAGTTTCTTGCTTTTTTCTGCTAATTCACAAGCTTCCTTGTACTGGATGTGTCTTATGCAAATCCACAATGTTTCTATTTTTTTCCTCTCTCTGATACTCAGTGTGGAATAATGTAGTTAAAATTACAAAATATGTATTTTAAAGCTGAATAGTTAAGGGAAGGTTTTTGCCTTGTACATTCACCAGCACCACAGCAGATTTTATCACCAGAACAAGATTGCAAAGAGTACTGTATGGGGTTCTGAGAGAAAAAACTCCTTGGTCCTTTCTTCCCCTTCCTGCGTGGAAAGGATGAGATCCTCAGCATTTATAAGCAGCATAAGTTATGCTGCAACTTTAAAGAGCATTAAATTATGTTGAGGTCCATTTTAGCACTTCAGAGAACTAAAATTTATACAGGTGCCATAAATTCAAGAGTATATGCTAGTCCTCTGCATAATGAATCTGTTTTATCTGGGCTAACAGGAACTGTCTATGTGCCATTTAGTTCTGGGCACAAGCAGAATGTTTGATATGCAAAAAACTGCATCAGTTTTACCACATCCAAATGCACACAACCTGTTCAGTGCACAGGCAGGCATCCCAGGAAGGGAAGACTATGCTTGTGAACTTTAGATCTGATCTATATTTATGTAATGGACATTTGCTTATGGTTTTCTGAACATGTGGCAATGTGGGCAGGGTTCCTGCTACTGTACTGACCAACCTGGTAAACACTCAGACTCTTCTCATAAACTCCTTTGGGTGTTGTGTTAATATAATGTCTAGGTGGAAAGAGAGGTGTGTGGAAAGAGAGGTGTGTGCAAAGCAGATGTACTTTGTGATATTTGTCTTGTGTTTTGTAGGACAGTGCTTGACGTGTTGAGCCAGACAGAAAATTGTCTGTTTTGCATAGGATCTGGACAGGCAGCAACAGCACTGAAAGAGTCATTCATATAGTGGGTCAGAAAGGAAACAGTTTCCTGCAAATAAATAGGAGATTTTAGACCTGGCTACAAATCTGTTTTAATGATTTCAAAACTTCAGAATCATCTCATTCACATTGAAAATCTAATCTTTTCAAGAACTTGGTTGCAACAGTGTTATTTCATTTCCCTTCATTAGTCAGCGTGACCTGAATTTGGATCAAACTGGTTCTCCTCAGAATTTAAGATAGTGCCAAGGCAGGAATGGGGAGCAGAAATGAAAAAGACATGTGCACTCTTGGGTGACAGTGAGAGGAGCAGAAGACAGCAGCAGTACCTTCCCCATACAGATCTGTGGGCAACACTGTGTTTATCTTGTTGCACACCCAACAACATTTACTGCCCATTTTATGTCCCTTTGGGTCAGCACAGAATTGGGTCTACTGCAGGAAGGGTTCTGAAGTGGTCTGTCTCCCAGAGCACAGGGGACATGGCTTGGAGCACCTTTTGAATCAGATAAGACAGCAAACAGAAGCAGCAGGGAAGTGTCTCTGCAGTTTAAGAACTTCAATATGTAATCACAGTACAAATGAATGATCTAGACAGTAAAATGAGATTAAAATGAGATTACTGGATTACATCGTGTTACTTGATTTTTCTTTATGAATATGTTTACTTACTTGGACTGCAATACACCACCAGTTTTAAGAGGGCACCTGATCACAGATTTTAAAGAAGGACACTGTGCCTTGTCTGTCACTTTTAAGATATATTTTATAAGTAAAGCTTTTTTAAAAATAAGTGATACAGTGACAATTCTGCTAGTCTGTGTATCAGGGTTTCTGAAGAGAGTGAATTTTGCTCATACTGATAGAGGTGATTGTAGTTGGCATCTGAACATCAAAAGAATGAAGGTGCTCTGAAGGAAACCAGGAGGGATCAGTCAGTATCTGTGATAGGTTAACTTGTTCCTGCCTTACAGTCAGAATAACTCAGTTTTCTTCTCATTGCTTCAGCTGCTCTGTAGTTTTAAGTTGTCCCAAGGCTTGGTTTGTTTAAAAGTATGCTGTGTGACACTGGACATCTGATGTGACTCCTCAGCACTGTGGGCTTTCGTGCCGCAGGCAGGATTCAGAGAGGATTGCAAATAGAGTTGTATGCAATGTTATCTTCAAGAGAAAAATACTCCAATTTTTCTGTCTTCTAACGAACAAACTGTTTCGAGGAACATGTAGTTATTTGCTGAAAATGTTTTTGCCTCAGTGAAAATGTTTATCTAAGTTGCTTGCCTGGTTTGTCTGTAGAAATGCTAATGCTATTTTATGAGATGATTTTGAGCTTTGAGCTGGGTTGGAATGGACTACTATCATGGTTAAATGGTTAAAATTGTATTGCATTTCTTGATTCCATACCATTGCAGAGATCTCTATAAGTTACTGTAATTCCACTTCTTAAAGGTTGAGATTTCCTTTTGAGTGTTTTCTTAGATTCAGGTTAATAAATCATACTACATAATTTTTTCAGTGTTTTAGACAGTTTCTGTTATAATTGAATGGCTTTGAAGGTTTTAATTCCCTTCTCACATTTTCAGAAATCCAAAGAAATTTTGCTCTGGCATTCAAATAGGTTTTACACCAAGGTAAGGGACTAAGGAGAAGAAATGGTCTCATCAATCTATGCTGTTTGGATATACATATATAGACTGGGTAAATTCAAGTGAATAAGATGGTAGCTGAGATAATCAGACATTTATTCATCTTCACTGCTCAAATTTATCTTACAATTATCTGATTTTCCTTGTTCTTAAGACGAGTTCTGTACAAGGTGCAAAATACTGCCGACGGAGAAGGTAGCCTTGAGGTGGTCATTTGCCTCCGAGCTAATATCAGGTGGTCATTTGTCTCTGAGCTAATATCAGATGTTCATGACTACTCAGAATACAAAAAGGTGCCATTTCTGACATTTATCCCTTTCTCCCGTCTTTCTGTCCTCCATATGTTGAGTTTCTTCTCTTTTCCAATATTTTTCTCTTTTTTTCCCCCTATTATAGAGAAAAAAAAAGTTCCTATTATTGAAGTTCCTTTTTCCTACTATAGAGAAAAAAGTTCCAAAACTTAAATACAAACACAAGCAGCAGTCATGGGTACTGTTTAAGTACCCATGTTAGGAGAGTGGTATATGAGCATCCAGCAGATATGGAGCTGATAATCATAAGGCAGTGTTCAGAGAAAGCAGATGAATTAGACTTAAACACCGTTGAACGTTCACTAATATGTCCCTGTCAGGGACATCAGTATTCTAAACCTCTCAGCTGCTTCAGGTGAATAGTCAGTAAATATACTCTGCCAAAAATAATTTGCTTGCTTCTGGCAATTTACTGTACTCTATCCCCTTCAGTACAAAATATGCAGCCACTCACCAAACGATGCACAAATTAGGTGAGTGAGAGTAAAAACTTTGGTATACCATGTTCCTGAAAGTTTTTCACTGCAGTAAAGGTTTTATTTATGGTTCTGGAAGGTCTTAGACATATGCATAGCAAACATTATCTAATTAGATGTCTGCTATCAGAAAGATAGTACACTTAAAAGCTGTGACATTTTTATATGTAAATGAGTTTTTCTATACATAAATATACGGGTCACAAAAAAAAAGGTAGCTACTTCTCAATATTATGCATTGGAACTTTTTTGGTTGAAAGATCTTCTTTGAAAAAAACAGATCTTAAACATATTTTGTATATTTACAAATGCTTACATAAAATATGAAATATATTTAGTTTTCAGAAATTAATGGAAAAAGCTCAATGACACTGTCTCAAAAAAACCCACACAGTGTAGCAGAATGATAAAAACCACAATTTATAAGCTAAGGCAAGATAACAATAGTTAAAGGAACTAAATAATTGAGTCCCAATTATTTCACATTTATTATTTCTGTCTTTTGCACTACTTAGATGCCTGTCTAGTTAACCAGAAAGTTTTAAAGAACTAAATGAACCCAGGAAAACGTGGTTATATATGGAAAGTGATATGGAAAGTGATACGATGTGACTGTGATTCAGCTGTAATATATTCAATTTACAGCTCTTTTAGATGGTTTATGAGCTGCCCCTTAACTAGGAGATAGTACAATAATACTTATATGGACTTCCACTTCTGGAGGGATTCCTTATCAAAAGGGCAAGGAGGAATTAATCTTTCTTTAATATTCTTGGGTTTATTCTTTCCAGTGGCATGAGAATGTCTTACTCAAGACATTCCTGTACTGTGTTTCCGCCACACAATAACATATCTCAGAGCAGTAACCCCACGTGTGTAACAGAAGAGAAAAGTAAGAGAAACACGCACAGAACTGCTTAATGATGTCAGGGTTGCTCACTGTGCAGTAATGTCAACTGATATGGTCAGGAAAAAGCAGTGAGCCCACATGCACCCTTCACCCTGGTGTGAGGGACTAAAAACTCACCTGCAACTTCTGACTCTCTTAGGTGAGAGAGAAAATATACCACCTCTCCCCAAAAACCGAGTGGTCCTTGCACAATATGGAAGTGTATCTGCTACTGTCTGTGAGCTGGGAACAGGGTAAGCACTCCTTCCTTCTGAGGGAGTGCTCAAGTACTGAGCTCCTTTGAACATGAGCTTTTATCCTACTCATGCCCACTAGATCTCCATGGTAGCTCCTGAACAGCTAAGACATTTTTGAAAAAAACTCTATTCCCTCATCTTGTCAGCAAGCACTGTTTGTGTTTTGCTATCAAGGTGAGCTATGCATGAACTACTATGCATTACCTTGTCTACTCTGGATCCATTGTAGCTTGTGTACCTGTAAGAGGATCACCGAGACTTAGTAGGAGCCATTAATGCACTTATACACCCATCACAGTTTACTTGCTCTTTTTGCTAAAATCCTCTGCTTTGGAGTCAGATGCAGATTATACATATCATTGTTGGAATGAGCTAAACGTTTACAGGATCAGAATTTGATCCCTATGCAAGTATGAGGCTCACAGATATAAACAGCATTCAGTGAATCTGCCTGCTTTGACTGAATACAATGAGAAGAGAACAGATAAGATACTTTAAGAAACAGATCTTCTCTAATCTAATCTACTCTATGTATAATTTGATTTTATTCAGACTCAGAGGAAAAGTGATTTCTTGCTTTGACATCTTTACAGAAGCCAGATCAGCAGCCTTTCCATCTTTAATGCTATGTATTTTAATTAGTTTAATAGCCCCAAGGCTGCAACTGTAAGTCCCTTGATGTGAAAGATGAGGAGTCAGGCAAAGGAGATGTCACAACGAATGTCCATACATAGCCTACAGGGTAGTAGTCACCAACTTCTGAGGATCCCATTGGGAATTAAGGGTTTTACAGACACTCTTACTCAGGCTCATCAAGACTATCATAGCATATTTAGGCCCTCAAGCAGCTGACTCAGCAGGGCTGCTAAATAACTTCTATCCTGGCCTGCCCAGCTTGGTTAAAAGCCCATCAAATAAGCAAAATAAGAACTAAGCAAAGAAAAACCTTTTCAAGGAAATATCATCTTCTCCCTAGACAAATCTGTTTGCCTACAAGTTTCTCAGTCCACCTACATAAATTGGCATCAGAATTAAAAGAGTTTGGATTCGTTTTTTGTGATGCAGAGCTGATCTTGATCTTATTACTAAGGTGCCCCCTTTGTTATGGTGCAAAAATCCTGTACTCCTTTTCTGTTCTTCCTTCTGCAGCAAGGATTTGCAAAACACTGACTCTAAGACTTTTATATACTTTTTTAGAAACTAAGGCTGTGTCAACTGTTAATTAAATAAAAGAAAATCAAGGACCTTTATAACCATTTTTTAGGACTAGTTCTCCAGAGCTGTCTGTCTGTCTGGAAGCAGCATAGTACCTGGCCTTGGTTCTTCACTGGGCCCTGCATGGGGAATGTGTGGCTGCTTTTCAGAGCAATATTTCAATGTGTGGTACTCAGACTGCTGCAATGCCTGGCTAAGGAGTGACTGCTTAACCCTGCAGAACTCGAACATAGTTGGAGCACATCACATGGTGGTTGATTGTATTGCCTTTTGACCCAGTTTGCAGTTTATGAAGTGTCCACAGAAAAGTGGTTAGGACTCTTTTTTAGAGAGGATAGAAAATGCAGGATTCAGCTGCATGATGAAATAGCAAATAAGCAGTGGGAAAACTTCTGTGACTTAGCAGCGTAGGTGTACCCTAAGAATCTGGCAAGTTGTGGTGCAATGTTCGAAGACTCCGTTTGAGCTGTGTGGTTGAGGTGACAATGTGGGCACTTGAGATTTTTAATTTTTCTGCAAGAAAGATACCTGGGAGAAGTTAACATGACTGCATTGCTTCTGTTATCAGAATGGTGCCACACAGAGATGGCTGTTTGTTTACTGTTGCTAGGGCAGTCTTTGCCTTATAGATGTTGGATGGGACTAGTCAAGGCACTAAGGCCCCTTCTTGCTGCCTTAAACGCCAGTATATCCTCCTACAGGTAGCATTCATGGATGGATCTCCCCTTGACTCTTTAAGACAGATTTTTCCCTCTAGGATTTTCATCTAGTCTTTTAAATAACCTGTTTCTTTCTATATGTCTCCTGTATATGTTTCATCTCCGTTTGGGAAGACCTAATAAATGCATAGTATATTCTTTTTACTGTTTACCCTCTATCCTTGCGTTTTCTCATCATTGGTGCAAGCCTTCAAATTTTGTTGTAATGAAAAATAAAAAAAAGACAAATCAGGAAGTCCATACAACTTGAAAAATGTTACTTTTGTCTTTCACTTATCTATCTAGATTTTGAGTCCTTTGCAAACTTCATCTTTGTAAGACTAAGTAGAAGATACATAATCTTTATAGCCAAGGGCTTTCCAGCCATGTATAATGATTTCTGATGTCTAAAATTCTTACAGTGAGGTTTGAGCCTTGTTAAAATACAATCTCTGACTCCCACTGACCTTTAGGAGAGACTTCTAAAACAGACATTACAATTTTTCCACTGGGACAGATTTTCTTTTGATATCTGCTATAATATATAGAAGGTGAAATGGAAAAAAAAAATTGTATTTGTTGAAAAGTTGCTATTCCTCAGCAAGTATTTGGCATATTATCTTATGACTGAGCAAAAAGTTGAAGTTATGTTATTCAGCTTCTCACTATTACTGCAATTTCCTTGCTGGGGTTTAGTGTGGGCTATCACTGGGGGCTTTGTGAGGCAAAATCCACAAGCAGATGGATCTCCATGCTCCTACAGTGTCCTGAGAGAATACAGAAAGTGGTGTCTTCGTGTGTATTATTTAGCACTGCTGATTCCAGTTACAGTCCTGTTCAGAAATCGTCAATATGAATCTCTGATTTAAGTATTTGATGTAATCAGGTCAACTAATTTATGTATGTAAAATTCTAGACTTATATGTTAAGAGATATCCTGTTTTTTATAGACATTTCATCTTCTTTTCTTCCAAGAGTAGAAGATGATTTCTCAAGGTCCTTGATGTCTTTATCTTATTTCCCATTCTCAGCTACTGGAATTGATAGTGGGTGAAATGTAAACCTTTAATTTGTTTTTAGATTAACAAATACTAAGGATGTAACCTTAATTAAGGAACCAGAGCACCCAACACTGAGGAACAGTTCTCTTGGTCCCAGTGACAAAGGCATCTAAAAGACACCTTAAAGGTATCTTAGAGAAGAGGTTCCCGCTGATATATGAACACTTTGCCCAGTATTTCTTTGCTTCCTAAGATGCATCATATATTGTAGTATGAGCAATAATTTTTAAAATTATAACTCAACAACTTCTTGTTTTGTCTGAAAGGAATGGTTCAGTAGAGGAATAAAGATTGGTTCTTACAAATGTTGTAATATAAAATATAAAGCTTCAAGAAATTTTAACTTTCCTGTTAATTTGTCACCTTAAGACGAACAAAAATGAGCTGTTGCATTGGACAGTGTGAGGAGTGTCCACTCATTACCCTCGTCTTTTAGTTTAGTTCATTCTTCTCTATATGTAATCATGATTTTGCAGTCTTCAACTTTAGATAAATAATGAGCAATAATGAAGCTTGAAGATCACAGAATCACAGACTATTCTGAGCTGGAAGGGACCACGAGGATCATTGAATCCAACTCTTAAGTGAATGGCCCATAGAGGGATTGAACCCACAACCTTGGTGTTATTAGCACCATGCTCTAACCAACTGAGCTAACCTCAGAGCATAATGCTCTTGTCCAGCTTGATTAAGAATGGAAATAAAGAATGTATTTTCAAATTAATGTAATACATCATCCTTCAGTACAATAGGAGCTTCTTAATCGGTCTAGAACTACTGAGGAATGAGAGGGGGTTTATGTGTGTGGTTTCGCTTTTTTCTTTGCCTTTAATATTCAAGCCCACAAACCACCCCTTTTTCCCCACCAGAATACCTTTTCCTCTGATAACCTCAAATCTGCCAGACAGTTGGTGCCTAAACTATCTCTCACTACAGCCTCATCTGAGAAGACAGGGTTTCCTAAGCTTCTTTCTCTCCAAAAGCAGTTTTTCTCATGCAATTTTGCCATCTCTGACTTGCTTTCTTCTCCTGAAAAGTAGAAAGTGCGTTCACTAGCTAGCTCTACTTCTCTACCTGGACAAGCTCGAGAAGTGGGCCCATTGGAATTTCATGACGCTGAACAAAACCAAGTGCAAGATGCTGCACTTGGGTCAGGGCAACCCTCGGGATCAATGCAGGCTTGGGGATGAACAGATCAAGAGCAGCCCTGTTGAGAAGGACTTGGAGGTGCTGGTGGATGAGAGGCTGGATATGAGCTGGCAATGTGTGCCTGCAGCCCAGAAAGCCAATTGTATCCTAGGCTGCATCAAAAGCAGCATGGCCAGCAGGTCGAGAGAGGTGATTCTGCCCCTCTACTCTGCTCTTGTGAGGGCCCACCTGGAACACTGCATCCAACTCTGGGGTCTCCAACACAGAACTGACATCGACCTGTTGGAGCAAGTCTGGAGAAAGGCCACTAAGATAATTTGAAAGATGAAGTACATTTCCTAAGAGGAAAGGCTGGGAGAATTGGGATTATTCAGCCTGGAAAAGAGAGGACTTCAGGGCACCTAATTACAACCTTCCAGTACTGAAAATGAGCCTACAGAAAAGATGGAGAGAGACTATTTACAAAGGCATGTAGTGACAGGACCAGGGGGAATGGCTTCAAACTGAAAGAGAGTAGGTTTAGATCAGATGTTAGGAAGAAATTATTTGGTGAGGCACTGGAACAGTTTACCCAGTGTAGTTGTGGCTTCCCCATTCCTGGAAGTGTTTAAGGCCAGGTTGGATGGGGTTTTGAGCAACCTGGTCTAGTGCCCTAGATTCTGTGATTCTAGAAAACCCCTCTTAATAGTGCTGTTGCAGCTAAATAGGTCCATCTCCCCTTTCCCCCCACTCTTCTATCCACCAGCTCAGTAGTCACCAATGAGTCCTTATAGATACCCCTGTTCCCTAATGTGATTCTGTCCGCTCTTCCAGGTTGGAAATATGACCCCTGCTTGGATAGTTTTGCTCAGAGGTTTGGATTTTAGGGCTCAAGTGAATGGTCCATCTAGTATCAAAGGGTGCCCTTCAAATTCTCCTGGAAAGTATGTCTGTGGTCACTGAGTCAAATGACCGCTTTAAATACGCATTTGAATTCTTCAGCCAAATCTTGTCAGATAACGAGGAACTTATGGTTTCTAACAGTGAATTTACTTAGTACTGTACTCAGGGTTTCTTGTGCTCCTTGTGGAAGTTACAGAACAGGCATTAAATGACTATTAGATCATCTAGTATGGTCTTACTCCTTTGACATAAATTATTCCATCCACTTTGGTGAACTTGACATTCAAGGCAGGGTCAGGAAGAGGAGACATCTAGAGTACAGATGTCAATTCTCAATTTATATAGATTTAGTATTTTATTTACCAGAGCTCAAGCCTTTCCAATGTGTTGATTCTCACTTTCATCATGAGTAGGGCTGTGCTTGCCAGCTGCCTGCCCAAACGAGAACTGTGCATTCAATCAACAACAGAACTAGAGGTGCAACATTACAAATAGTAGAATAGAATAAAAAGGTAAATAGATAGAGATAAGATACTGGAGCTGGCTGACAATATCTTGAGGATCTGTACAGTTGTGTGTTTTTCTTTTCCCTAATATTATGCTGACACTGTATCAAGTATCTGTCCTCAGTGCATAGGAGAATTGGGAGAAAATATTACATAAGTGAAATATTAGAATTTAGTATTGCCTTGGTCTTTGCAGGCATAATTTATTGAGGTGAGATTATTCACTGCTTAGTCTATGCTTTTTTGCAGAAATTTCTATAGGCCCTTTCACCAAGGATCTCCTTTTTTCTTTTTTGAAAAGACAAATTGGTTCTCTGATGCATGTTTCATACTTCAAATGATGCAGAATGTGCTAAGACATAAGGAATATATATACCCTGTGATGCTGTGAATATCAGTTTATACACATGATTTACAATAGGTACTTACAGATGGAATTTCTAGAGCTAAGACAGAAGATGAGGATGACAGATATGCTGAATAATAAAATGTATTTCATTTTGAAAGAATACAGAAGTGACAATTACTCATGCATCTTGTTTCCTTGTGTGTGGTTTGTGGCGATCTCTCAATGAAGATCTAGGTAAAAATAAATAAGTGAAAAGGAGATATTCTGTGGCTGATATTGGGGCATTGTATTCCAAACCAACATCCATCAGTAACAGAAGAGGGTAAATATCAAATTGCACCCCTTCACAGCACAATCTAGTTAATTTAGGGATCAGAAAGGGTGTTCTGAAGGGAAGCTTTCCTGCCATATGGCAGGAAATGAAACTACACTTTCCTTAAGCTTTCTTTAGTTTGGGTACACTCCAGTTCCAGCCTCTTGTTTTCTCTTTGATCAGTAAAAGGGTTTGTGCTCTCTTAATTACTTCAACAAGATGCTGTCTCTGTGATGAGCAGGATGAGCTGGGGTCCTGTGAGCATGCTGTTGGACCAAAGTGGCGCTCAGGTTTTCCCGTCGCTTTCTCAGACACTGGAGACACCCAGTGTCCACTTTGCAGGAAGTCTAAGCTTTCACTTAATACAAGAAACTACACATGCAGGATCAGGATTACTGTTGTGTTTGCTGAAATCTCCTTTCTCTCACCTAGAGGAGAGCTTATCTTTAAAAAATTCCACTTTGTTTTCTAATTTGTTTCACTGGGTGATCTTGATAACTGGAATTACGTTCCTTGTCTGGTAATGATTAACTTTTTTTTTTCAATCTGTCTAGCTTCATTTTCCTGACCATATTCTTGAATGAGGTTCTCATCAAACAGAACATTTTCAAGATTCAAGAATTTCCATTAGATAGTGATGCCAGCAGTGCCTCGAATTTCATATGGAATTGGAAGTAAAAATAATAATAGATATGTAAAGTTATTCTCAAAATTAAAATATAAGCTGTTATTTTACAAAGGTATACACAGGGAATTCATAAAATCAACTGGTTTCCACACCTTCATAATATGGTGTTCATATGACTCCACAGCAATTATATTTTATGAACTCCACCACATCAAACTGTGAACATGTCTTAAATTTCTGCATATTCTATTACCACCTGCAGTTGTTCAAACAGAGAAACCTAATAAATTATCAGCAGAGGGATTCAGGCAGTAATAGAAGGAGAGTGACTGTAGAATTCATGTCTTTCATTAGAACAGTACCAAAAAATCCAGTAAAATGATTTTACCAATACCCTACGGCATAGCTGGGAATTTCCTGGGGTTCATCCATTGTGCAGTAACTGGTTACTGGGGTTGATGGTCAGTCCATTCACATGTCTGAACTGGCCAAAATTAATGTGATTTCAGTCCCTGGATACAGCTGAAATTCATACAGAGGCTTTCTGTGCCTCAGGTACTTTCATGTGTAACAGTCTGGTCCTGTCTTCTTAAGTGCTGTATGAGGATGATATGTAGGCTCCAAAAATACTTAGGCTGTCACTGAAAGTATTGCCCTTTACTTCCAGTGACCTTTTTCAGCTGTAAGTAATCCTAAATTTTCAACTTTTACAGTTTATTTTTTTGCCAATCTGAGCCCTTGTGTTGCCTGCACCAGAGCAACCATTTGGATGGACAGGCAAAGCAACTATGTGCTTTGGTAGGACTGACTTTGCTTCCAGTTGAAATCAATTCCACTAATTCAAATGATGTCTTGTCTTGTAAACACCAGAAGATGTCTTGTTGAGGCTGAAACAGCAGCAGATTATAGTTAGCTGTACTGAGGCAAAATCCATTACCAGGTAGAGTGGCAAAGCAAAGCCTGAATCACCTATTTTAAGCCTCTTTCATTCTACATACATGTCTGTACAAGTATTTACACAGATATGCAAACTATTTCATCAAACACACTCAAAAAAACCTAGAAGCAATTAAAATTGGAATATACTGCCAATGGTATCTCATAATATTAAGCTAAAATGTTAGTTATTTGGAGCTATAGAACATGAGAATATAGATTCTTGTATGAAGATAAAATATAAACTAGCAAAACCAAGTTAATTTAGACAAAATGTTAATTATTCCACTGTCTGCCCTCAAAGAAATGTAGGGGGGAAAAAAAGGAACACTGAGAAATGTGAAAGAAGTTATAAATGCATTATGCCTGCTGCAGGCTTCTTCTTGTTTTTCTCTCTTTTATATAGATGCTATAGACATAATTTAAACTTTTTTTTTTGGTTACAAATTATTTTATAGTCTTCTGAAAAAAGGTCCCAGACAGTGCAGGAATGCTATACATTTATCTGTGTCAGCAATAAACATTATTCCTCCCAATGAAACCCTTTCATTTTGCCTTTGAGCATCTGATTCAAGATCACAGAATGCTGATGTTATGGAAGTGGTTTAATCAATCACAAATAACATGGAAGGAGAATGAAGCTTTGTCCCTATGTGCTGTTAATTACAAATATCTTGATTTCAATTTATATTTGCACCCTCTTTTATTTGTTTGTCAAACAACACTTAGAAATTGATGTTTAGAAGGCAATAATTGGTCAGACAAAGGTATTCAATTTGCTTATGTAACAAAGGGAAAATCTAGCCTCTCTTGGGGACTTTTAAAGGCACTTACTCCATTGATTGTACCAGCCACTTTGACACTTACCACAGTTGTGATGCTTAAGCAGTGCTTCAGAACATATATGCCAGTTAGAGAGACTGGATTTCTGTCATCTGCTTGCTTCTCATAACATGCATATAGCTTTGGTTACTTTTTTTTGCAGATGAAAGATATGATCAGAACAGGTACAGATATCCCCAAAATAGCGTTCACCTAAGTCTGACAAGGGAATGCAGAAGCACAGATATATAGCTGCAATCTTGTTAGCAACAACAATCTTGTTACTGTACATCAGTGTTATTAGCTCCTGAGCTGTGCTTCTACCTGCAACATACAGGTTTGTCCAGGGAAAGTGCAGTATACAAATACTTAAACTGTCCCTGAAAACAGCCCTTATTGGCTGAACAAATTACCACAATTTGTGCCGTTGGTTCTCATTAGCCATAATGAGAAAATGCAGACTTGGCAATCCCCCTGTCTCCTGTGTGGGAATTTTCATGCTATTCTCGGCAAAAGCAGTGCACTGATTTCCCAATCTCTTTAGAAAAAACTTCAATATATGCATAAGAAACATGAGAAGAAGACGATGGGATTATAATACTACTGAGATTTTTTTAAAACATTAATTTTCTTCCCTTTTCTGCTCTCCATCCTTTTACATTTCCTTTATAAACTCCCTACTTTAAAGAACTCAAAAGCCATAAACCAATAATCACCCCATACCTCCTCTTCACAACTACTCTGTCAGGAATGGAAAAGTGTTTTGTATCCATCATTCCACCTCACCAGAGCAGATGTCCTTTGCAATCACTTACATGGAAAGGAAAATTGTTTGCTTGGATTTGTGTTATGCAGTTGAAGCATAGGGATTACACAAATATTGTACAATTTTTACTGGTTGTGTAGTTGTCACAGGCTGAACAATTCTGTTTCTCCTACTGTGAGATAACTTACATTAAAGGTAGGTGTTAAAACTGTCATCTTTTGTGACTTTTTGGCACAGAGGAAACCAAGACTATCTCTCTAGAGGAAGTTGTTGCTCAGTATTAGTCTGTCCTTTGTGATCTATCTGTATAGTTTGCAGATGCAACAGTGTGAGAGCTGATGCGGATGCTTTATTCTGTATCTTACAAGAGTGAGTAAAGTCAGATGGCAACTGTGTAGAGGATATGATCTGACTATAGTCTCTATCGTTTGGTCTGTTGCGGTACCTTGATATCTTCAGAACTTTAACTTCCTAATAGGAATATTTGAACTGACTCTGATAAGGTAGGGACCTGGGCTCTTAATGTTGAATTTGATGCTGTCACACTAATAAAAGTAGTAATACTCAGCAGAGCATCAATACTAATTATTTTCCAATATCAACACATAGCATTATCTGTAGTGGAAAACCACCTTGCCTTTGGCTTGTCATATTACAAGGACCTGCTTGCTGCTGAGGATTTGGCTAGTTTATGTTTCTCCTGGTCTTTCTCTTGGTGTCAGCCTTCAGCAGATGCCTGAAATAGAAGAGGTATAATACAGACTGTGGGTAATCCTCACAGCTGTCTGCGGCTTAAGAGTGGATCCACTCTCCAGCCCCTTTGAGAAGAATTTTCTAAGGTGGAACACAGAGACTGTCATAGCAAAAAGCTATAAAAAATGTGACTAAATATATAGGTACAGGGGGTAATAAAAAAACCCACCCTGTTTACATTGCATTTTGTTTCATATTTAAGGCAATTTGCCAGTCAAAAAGTCTTTAACTTAAATTTTTCTGATTTCCACCCTTTCCTTTAGAATATAGACAACAGGTACAAAATTTCAGTGTTGCAAGAAGATTATTATTTCTGCTGCACTCCCAAGACATTGATATTTTTAGTACAAATCAGTGTGATGCCTTAAACATTTGTGATAAAGCAGCACCAAGATTTGAACTATGTATAGAAGGTATGTACTGATGCTTTGTAATATATATATATGTGGTATTGGCTTTTAGGCCTTTACATATCTGTCTCAGAAGTGGTTGATTGCAATGGAATATGGGAGCTGTGTTGCTCTCTGTTATTTCAAGCAACAAAAATTCTGAAAACAAAAGGAATTTTAACTCTTGTGTTTGATCTGCCTTGGCACCTTAGAAGATTAGGTCATTAACCTTGGTGAAATATTTCATGACAGCAGTTCACATTCAAAAATAGTCTGGTATATTTTTTGACTCCTTGTCAGAGCATTTTGAGGCAGGACATATTTAGGCAGAGTTTGATCTTCACAATCAAGTGCAAGTATCCCATTAGTGCTCATTGTTCTCTGATAGCTCGCTGACCTGACCACCCATTTTACAATTAGGAGGATTTTTAAATGACTGGCCGCCACGAGAAGATGTGACAGGTTCTTTGTAGCCTGTCAGGCTTGCCTTGCTTTGGAAAAAGATTGAGATGAATTGTTTTCTCTGTGAGCCTATTTTCCCTGGGAAGGGTGGCAGTGCATCCTACATTATTGTAGCATGTCAGAATCTTTTTAAAAAAAAGTTATACAAGAGTCTGTAAGAATTTCTTTTTAGCCTCTATTTCCAAACAAAACCCCCCTTCTTTCAAGGTTCTTTGAAATCCTGTACACTCTTTTTATCTCTACCCTACTGAGTTATGCATCACCATATCGTAATAAGTAGCAACGTCCTGTTCCCCCCTTAGCCTCTGTAAACTCACGATCTGCTGCATGTCTCTCTCATGTTGTTTCAAAGAAGAAAGCCAGGCTTGTTCTGGCATCTATGCTAGAGTGAGGAGTGTATAACAGTATTATATCTGGCAAGTACTATGGATGCCTTGTTTGATCACATCAATCATTGACTTTGTGGCTGAGACTTTTTAATGATAGTACCAAGCACGTTCCAGGAATCTGACTGAAACAGAAAAGGCTGGACCCAAAAGGCACTTGTCAAAATCTAAATGTGTCTCAAGCAGAATTCAAAAGCCAGGGCACAAAGTTGTGATGTGGAAACTGCTGCTCATCTGCTTCCTAACCTTGGAAGGACAGTATGAGTGCTGCTCTCTCTGACGGCAAAATTTCTTAGGCACCTGGAATCTGACTTCTATGATTCTTGATGTGGTCAAATAGCTTGCACTGAAGCCCCATTTGGATTCAAAAGCTTCATCTCCTTTGCCCTTTGGAGCACTGCTAATGTGAACTGGATACACCGAGCACAATGTGTTGATGGCTACTGCTGCTGTTCAAAACAGCATTAGAGAAATTTGAGATAAAAACTGTTTTCTTGATGCCTCAAGACCCAAGCTCCTTATGGTTAGAGGGTACTAGATATGGGGAGGGTGGTATTGTTCAAAAACTGAGCCCAAGCTACCAAGCTTCTCTTATAACTTGCACCCCAGAAGTGATCATAGGGAAGAGAAGGAGGAAACTGTATCAATCTGGTATAGGACAGACAACATGAAAGTGTGTAGAGAAGGTTAGGGACCGTGCCAAGGGGTCCAGGAAGAAAAAGGCAGCTGGTGGTAGAGGGATGGTGTTGGAGACAGGAGAAGAACACTTTGCAGTGAGGCATGCCAGGTGAAGTGCTCAGGTAGCAAGTAGCAAATGTTGCTACAGTTTCCTAATGAGCCAAACCTTCCAACTTTCAGGAGATTGCCCAGTACCACTTGAAAGGCATGGCTCACTAAGGAGGAGGGAAATTTCTCTGCTTTTTGACTTCCTATCTCCATGTAAAGCAAGTTCACTACTACATGAGAAGCAGCTACTGTGGTCCCTCATTGAGCTGAGAAATGCTTATCTGACGTTATTAAAATGAATCTTTGGATTGGGAATGGGTATTTGTGCTCTCTCAGGTGTGTATTGCAGCTACAAAATACAGCATTTATAGGTTTTAGGTGACACTTCCTGGTATGAGGTGGAGTAACTGTCATAGGTGAAAAACTGGATTGAACTATGAATGCCATGAGATGGCAGATGAGGGATGCATGCATGCGTGTAGGTGAGTGTCCCAAGTTGAGCTGCTGAATTGAGCAGAAGACTGCTACTTGCTAGCTGCAACCAGCACAAGTTGCTTGTAAACTCTGATAACACCTGGACTAAACAGAAGTGTAATGTTCTCAGTCCTCCACCTAAGAGAGACATGAACCAGAAACAGCAACTGGGTGTCTGATCACACACTGTGCTTCTGCATGTAGCCAATTTAAATCAGGAAAGCTGGGGGCTTGGGGTGCTGGAAAGAAGAGCTGATGTCAATAAGAAGGGTTTCTGAAAAGAAGAAACAGTCTTTGAAATAAAAGAAGGGAGCCTGGAAAGATGAAAGTGAAGAACTTGGTAGGAAGAAAGATCTTGGAAGTGATCCTGGAGACCAAAGATCTCACCAAGACCTATGTGGAGATGAATGCCAGGGGGCACCTGGGAACCTTGCCTTGTAACAACCAACATGGGTCATGGTGAGCAGTGACATGGTGGGAACTAACCTGAATTTCTGTCTGACTGTCCTGGTCGAGCAGCAATATTCATACTGGAAAGGGATGGCAAGATCTGGTAACTATAACACTGGAGGCAGTGGAAGTGTGATTGCCTCATAATCAAGTAGAGCAAAACTCTTGTCTCACTGTTTGTTAAGTATACCCAGTACACAAATCCTCTGGAGAATGTTGTTCACTGTCTTTGCCCGTGGCACTCTGAATCATGAATCCTGTGGTTACTGGGGTCCCAGTGACTTGGCACAGCCTTACAATTGCAAATCTACCTTCCCTTAGGGAGCAGGAATTTCTGAAGCTGGAAAGATTTTCTACCACATCCATTTTGCCTCTGTCATGCATTAGCAAATCCTACAGCTATTTCAGACCAGGAACTCATATAAAGTTAGCATTTTCTACTAAAACTGGGGCTTTGGAAGGGCTTATAATTATCTAACTGAATGATGCGACCTGAACTTTTCTAAGACAGATGGTTTTAAATATAAAAATACCCTTCCTGTAGATACATAATATAATTTTGACTTATTTCTCCTCTCCTCTCCTAAGTGAGTGACAGTATTTAAGACTTGCAGATACCTCAGTACAACTACAGTGTGGCGTTCTCATCTTCTTCACCTCTTTCCTTCCATCTTGCTTTTTTATCTTACCTTTCTCTAGTTTGTCATCTCCCTATTCTTTTTCACTGATGTACTATCTGGTCAGGTCTTCCCTTTCCGTAACTGCTCAGAAGGCTTTTATGAGTGCAAGTTCATTGCCATGGAAGAGTCTGGGAAATACTTCCAATGTCCGTATACACTCTCTGCAAGGATTTATAAGCAGAAAAAGTCAGTGTACCATCAAAGCAGGAAAGGCATTAAATTTCTTTAGTTATGGAAAATCACTAGCAACAAATTTGGCTTAGATATAGTAATGTCATTGCTACTTTGCAGGTTATTCCATTTGATTTGAAATTTAGATTTACTGATAGACATGTGCCTGGTAGAAGTCACAGAACCAGTAAAACTACTGGACTGATGCTGGGATATAGGTAATAAGCAGTGTTTTTGTATTGAAATGAGAACAGAAATAGGCCATATGGGACACTGCTAGTAACACCACTGGAGGTACTTCTGGCATGAGAAGTGTACATGTGCTAGAATTAGGTCATGCTCCTTGTCCAGTTTCTAGCACAAAATTGTCTGACTCTGGCACTTGCCCCAGTGCACCTGAGGGAGAGTGATCTGGCCTGGCATCTGTCATCAGTTTTGAATCTTAAAATGGAGATTTATGATAGTCTGTGGAAAAATCAGTGCCTCAAGCAGATCTGCCATGGCCTGCATTACCTTCCCTGAGGGTGTCTGTGATTCTTAACGGAGCCTTGGTTATTAGTAAGGAAAACAGGAAACTAGAAGGCTTTTATTTGAAAGAAAAAAAAAATCTTACAGGGTTACTTTAAGCTGAACATTATGAGAAGATATGTCTCTATAAAGATGAAGGGTGCACAAGCTGGGTATTCTAGCTCTGAAAGGCACAGACCTTAGAGATTTTTTCACTTTATCTCAGCAGCGTAGACCACAGATCACCAGTTGAAATCATCTTGGTGCTTCTAACTGACTGGTTACTTGCCATTGCAAAAGTCTTAGTTACCATCTACATGTCAAACTCTCCTGTTCTCTACATATAACAAGTGACTTCTTAGTCTCTTTGTAGGTTGAATTGCTTATGTCTGTGCTAGTCAATAAAATGAGCCAGGAGATGGCCTCTGGCCCTGAAGCTGGCTCATTCAGCTTGCTATTATCCTTGAGATGATGCTCTTGCTTTTTAAAACAAGACTACACAGACCTAGCTAAAACCTTGTAAGAAACAGCTGTAATGTTTTAATACTCTGAAGGACCATTTACCGATGCTCAGACATGTGTATTTGTGCCCAACAGGTAGATGTTAATCTAAGCAAAATCCCTGTGCCCTTTCTAGAGGTGTTCATTAGCCAGCTAAGGCATAAAATCTGCCTAATGAGCTGTGTTTGTCCTGTATTAGGGATATGGAGGATGCCAGTACAGGGTGTGTATGTGGCATGGCACTAGACCTGCTTGATATCCTGCATCCTCTGCCAGTATGTTGGATTGGGATTTGAATATTAGATACTGGGATTACCATGGTGGATAAAATTTATGCTGGTGGGCGAGGTAAATATTGTGTGTTTCTTAAATGAAGAGGCTTCTCCCTGAGTTCTGTTACTAGTGCTTTCATCTAGAATTAATCAGATTTTAATGGTTTAAGTGCACAAAGGTTGATGTAAGTATTATAAATATTTCAACACTTTTTTTCTTTTGTTCCTGCAGTGTAACATGGCATTTATACTCTTTATTGCCCAACTGATCATATGCCTTGCAAAACTGCACAATCCTTAATAATAGAAAGTCCTTGTAGGCCTAATGTCAATGATGCAGGTGAAGAAACGCTGTCTTTTTGATCACAAAAGGAAGCTGTGCAGTGGAAAACCACAACTATTTTGGATTTTAGTTTTATAGATCACATAATGTTGGATATTTAACAATGAATGGATAACACAGCAAAATATTACACCCCTTTAAGATGATTAAATGAATGCCTTCTTTGATTGATGAACAGCTTAATGCTAGAAATAACTTAGGAGGCTTTTTTATGTCAGCCTGCTTGTAGAGAGAGTGTGGCAGTGTTTTAAGTAGTGCAGTATGTTCTGCGAGTTTGGTGCAGTGCAGCAAGCTTGTATAATATTAGCATCATCTTGATGTTACATTTGGATCTTAACTTAGAGAAATGGAAAATATCCAGTGTTTTGCCTGCTTTTCTGTGTCTTTACCCTTAGTCTTCTTTCCTTAAAAATAAAATTGTAGCTCAGCAAATAAGTCCCAGTACAATGTTGCTACCAGCCAGCCCACCATTTCCTGTGGATTGATTTTTGTCTAGATGGTTAAAGACTCTTGAGCAAAATTTATGCTAAGTCTGAGAAGTCATGGGTCTAAGTTGTTTTTTAGCCCCACATAAGTAGGGAACAACGGTAGGATGCTTCTATGCTTTTCTCAGTGTCCTTAAAAAACAGTTTTAGAGTCAGATCCATTCATTGTCAAGCATTATCAAAAGCACCAGAGCTGGTAGTTCTTGCAGTACTAATATTTTATGCTTTCTTTTCTCCGAAATCTTTGAAAACATACATGTAACGCATTTTCCTTTAGTTATCAGGTTTGCTATTTTCTCACATGCATTTATTTCAGTGTACTAGGACTCCACAACCAGATTCCTGAATTCTAGAATGTGAAGGTCTCTTAAATGAGCTGAAGTCTTTAGCTGCTGTCTTTACAATTTTTCCTGCAGTAAAGGTGTGTTTTTCCAGGCCTTTTTCTGAAGATCTGCTTAGTCTCATAGTAATCTTTTCTGCTTACTCATAAAGGGGCAATCTAATTTAGAAGGCTGCTTCTTATGAAAGACAATCTTTTTATCTGCCAATTTTGCCCTAATTTTTTTGGAATGAAGTCATCTTTTTCACAACTGAGGACTAAAAATGACAAATTATTTAATTTATTTGTCCAGGCAGAATAAAGCATTTTTTTTAAAATCAGGCTTATTTCAGGATAAATGCACCTAAACTACAATCAGCAGTCACCTTTCCTATTTTCTCAGTTCCTCACCATGATCATTCATTAAACTGTATCTTTTCAATGTAAATACACTGCAACAAAATAAAAGTGTTTTATGACCATAACTCTCATGGGTGTTGTTGCTAGGCTGTTTATGCATACTGTGATTATTCTGCAGTTCTTAGGAGGGGTAACAGTGATGCAGTAATTCATAATTTCATAAAGTATAATTTACCAATCATAAGATTCAAATGCTTTTAAATAATAAAATTTTAGAGGTTTTTTTTTTTTTGCAATGTATCTCTCCCTAAATCTTTCCTAATGCCAAAAGAATAGCAGGAAAAAGAGAAATGGGTCAGGTAGGAACTTTCTGGTATTTTGAATATATTTCTATATGGTATTTTTTATATGCCGTTACATATTTTCAATCACTGTCAGCCTCCTCTCTCCTTTTTCTTCTATTTTCTCTCACTTTTTCTTTTTTAAATTTATTTTAATATTTTAAATCCTAATCTCCTTCTTTCAGTTTCCTGAACCTAACTACAACCTGCAGAAGAAGAAATTTCTGGTTCATTTCATTTTATATAGTTTCTGCTAAAGGAAGTTCATTCTTAAATGATTCCTATAAATTAGCTTTCCAACAGAAAATGAGTCTTGGTGTTGGATGCTGCACCAAAATCTGATGATGCGAAGACATCTGGGCTAAGGCAGAAAAGAGATTTAAAGCTGACTTTTTTCTTCTGAACTCATTCTGCTCTCCCACACACATACATGCACAATTTCTCTCCTCTGCCTCCTAGTACATTTGCCACCCCACTTCTTTCTTACTCTTTTTTTTTTCTCCCTCAATAAATATCTAAAACCTGGAATTAGAGAACGGTTATATTCATGTTGCATTTAATTTAAAGGGAAGCTCTGAGTGCCCTGCCCGGGGAGCATAGACCAACATTTCTCGAAGGACTTGGCATGCAGTGGTAAGGCAGAATAAAATACATTGAAATACCACTCAAACCTCTACTCTCTTTTTTGATAGCTTCTTATTCTCAAAGTTTTAATTTAAATATTTTTGTTTTTTCTTTCTTCTTTTTTTTTTTTTTAAATACAGACATGCCTTTTTTTTCTAGTATTTTTAACACTGAGTGTAAAGGATGATGAATTTAAGGACAGCTGCTGCCCAGATGGTCTCTCAGCTCTACTAACAAAGACACTTTTTTCTCAACTGTGCCTGGACATGTTCACCACAGGATGGAAGCTGAACACTTTCTTTAACTAAGATGATGCAGGACCACAGTGAACATAAGGAGTTTTTATATCTCCCAGATAGAATAACAGATCAAAGGATAGATTAGGGTGGAGTCTGGAAGTCCTAAAATATTTTTAAAACTACCAGAGCCTGGTCTTCACCAGTGCTTCATCTCAGAGTTAGTTACCACAAAAATACAGCGTGGGTTTGTGCTGAAAAAAAGGCTGTGTGAAAGAAATGGAATCTGTCTGATATTCACAAAACTTTGAAATGTTAGCAGCCATGAATACAAAGGCTCGAGAAGACCTGGTAACCATTCTAATGACTTCTTCCTTGGAATGCCACTTTTGAAAGTATTGTCCTTGTTTATTTGAAAAGAAGGAATTACCTGATGCAGTTGCAACCCCCAAAAGTGTGAGATAAGTGCAACTTACATTGCATGGCTGCTCAGAAAGATGATGTTAGAGGTTTAGATGTTAGAGGTTTAGAAAGAAAGTTTTAAAAATGCCGTTAAGATTGTTTCTAATTAATTGTAATTTCCAGCGGTTGAATTCTCCTGTTTCTCAACCTTTGCATTTCTCATTAGTACTATTTTATTTCTTTTTCTCCTCCAACCCTCTTATGAAATATTATCATCCTCTGCAGGAATAGCAATTTTTTCTGTTTTACTTAAAGGAATGAACTTTAGGAATTTCTAACTTTTTTCTAACTTCTGCATTTCTAAATACATTCTTTGTCCCCTTTTACCTTGTTGCTTTCAAGGTTTAAAAGTCTTTGTATCTGCTGCCCTTTTTTTGTGATTATCTCTGTTCTTTCTTTCATCCCTCACATTCAACAGACCTGAGATTCTGCATCCTATAAAGATTGCATCCACCAATGTAATCTACCTACAGCTAATCTGGGAATTTTTATTTTTATTTATCATTTCATATTTAATTAATCTGTTCATAAATTTAGGCTGTGTATTAGCAAGTAAATATCTGTCTTCAAACTGTAATTTCAACAGTAAAATTTACCTTAACTTGATTTAGCCATTTGCTCTTGTCTCAATTTCTTAATCATTCTGAAATCATGATGTTCAGTCCTGCCTCAAACACAGCAGTGGAAAGACCATGTTGTCTAAAGAGATGTGGACAGATTGCAGAACCTTCTGCATATTGATTCTGTTAAGCCTGAGCTCCTAATTAAAGTTCAGTTTTCCATATCCAGATTTCTGTGAATGAAGAAAGATGTATTAAAGTAAATTAAAACTGATAAGTGCTAGTTTAAATAATAAATTCATTTTTTAATGATTGAACAATAAATTTTGAGGCTGTAGAACTTTACATCTCGAGGAAAATATGTATTATATGGTATTTTTAAGATCCTGTTTTATGTCATTGTCTTTTTTCCACCCAAGAAATATTTTGCCTCCAGTTTGACCTTATTATAAAAATAAGAAGTAGTGATAAATTATTATACCGCGTAAAATCAATAGGTAAATCTTCCTCAGGCTTGAATAGTTGCAATAAACTTCTACTGGCAAAACCAGAAACTGATACTTAAAAGCAAAATACATCAAGTTGTTCATTTTTTTTTTTTTTTTACTCCAGTATAAATAAAACTAGATCCTGAACTGAAGGAACCCATCAGATATACAGCATATTGTCAATCGCAAAAGGAAATAAATAATCTCTTTTTAATGATAAATCCTAATTTGTTTCATAGCAATTTAAAAACAGAGAATGTAAATGTTGTTTGTACAAAAAAAGCCTTCTTTGAAAGGGTGTGTCTTTGGGCTGACATCATGCTAAAATGCATGGGTTTTTTTGTAAGCTGACTCATTTGACTTCTATGACGTTATTAACTGATTAATTATTTCTTTATGCAATTTTCTTCTAAAGAGATTTGGTGCTCATTTGTTTCTTGTAGCATTACTGTTTAATTAGGCAATCAACTTTGTGTCTACCTGCTGGTAGGAAAGAAAGAAGTGACAGCCTTTACTCAATGTGTTCACTTAAAACTGCAAAATATAAACTTGAACTGAAAAACCAAAGTGGGTTTAAAATACAGCTGAGGCTTGTTAACAGTGAGATTCTTGGTGTTAGCATAATCCCACTATGGTATAATCCATGTTTTTCAGTGTAGAATATAACAGAAATTTCTCAGGTAAAGCATTATTTAAACTGGCAATCCTTCTAAGACTTGTAAACTCCTTGAAAGGTTAATATTTAAGTTTGACCAGATTTTTCTTCCTTTTCTCAAGTCAAGTAATGTCTCTTATCCTTTAAAATTCTTACTGTAATCCCTGAGATCACTTGCAAGATAAAGTAGTGCTTATTCAGTGAAGAATGTGAGATTTCTCCACACAATGTCATTTGGAAGGTGTAGCATGTAAAATCAGCAAATTTCTTCAAAAGAGAAGAACTTTAAACTTGTCTGCAGCATATTTCAACAATTTAGGGATTTCTAGGACAACATATGGACTCAATTCTAAAGTTATGGACCTCTCGTAAAAAAATAAGTCCTTGTAACAATTTTTCTGTGTTGAGAAATCTACAGAAACATCAATGAGAGTAGAATATAGTCCAGAGTAACTCATTTTAGTTCCACATTGTGGAAGAAATTAAAGCTATCGAACATTTCCAAACCCTGGGTCTCGAATCGTTTTATGCCTCTTTTTCTTCACTTGCAAAGTAAGGGGAATTCAGAGGCTTGAAACTTTATAAGCAATGAAAAGACACCCAAACCCTCTGTAATATACTTCATTAAAAATATAAAATACATCTCAAACATAAGTAATATTTTTCAGTGAAAATAATATGATTTTTTCTTTTGGTAACTTCTTTCTACCCTTCTTTTTCATGTGACATTTTCAAGTTTTTTATAATGAACATGAAGAATACACATTTTTTTATAATTTTATAAATAAAACTCCTAGTTTTGATGAATTATCTTGATTTCAAAATTTAAAGGAAAAAAACCTCCAAATTACTGAAAAACTATTTATAAAGTAAGGAGTAATTGTGCTCATCATCATCATGGCTGGGCTTCACGAACGAAGATTTGGGAAGCACTCTACCCATATTTGTTACAAATACGCTGGTGGCTAAAAAGGCCAATACGAGGCAGGCATGTTCAGTTGCAAAAGGCCCAGCAGAAAGACTCCTTAGGTGGTAAATTCTGCAAGGCACAAATCTTTCTGCGTTGTCTTTTCTCCTGGAGAGTGATCCTGCGTGCTTTCTCAAAAGCATCAGAAGCGTTATAGATGGTGTGTCTCCAGACCTCCCGATTGGAGGCCAGAGTAGACCAGTGATGTTGATCAATATGGCCAAGGCTGAGATGTTGTTTCAGGGAGTCCTTGTATCTTTTCTTTGGGGTTTCTCTCATGCAGCAACCAGTGGCAAGTTCACCATAGAGCAAGATCTTGGGAAGGCAGTGGTCCTTCATCCTTGAGACGTACCCTGCCCAGCACAGCTGTGTTCTCAGCAACATGACCTCAATACTTGTGACTGCTGCTTGTTCTAGAACAGACGTGTTAATCACATAATCTGACCAGTGGATGTTTAGGATTGCTGGAGGCAGTGTTGATGGAAGCTTTCTAGGAGACGCAGGTGGTGGCGGTAGATTACCCATGATTCAGATCCATATAAGAGAGTAGACAGCACTATGGCTCTGTAAACACTAATCTTTGTACTTTTCTTCAAGTATTTATTTTGCCAAACTCTTTTATGAAGCTTTAATCATGAAGCCGACTCCTGAGAGGTGCTTTTCGGTTCTGAGTTTACCTGACCAAAAGAGTGTGTGACCGGCACGATGTTCTCTAAGTCTGCCTTCCTTGTGGAGATGAACTTCACTGAGAGCAGCAATGTCAATGTGGAGACGTGACAGTTCATGGGCTATTAGGGCAGACCGATGCTCAGGACGTCTGCTATCCGCAGAATCGAGCATGGTTCTGATGTTCCAGCATGCTAGAGTTAATTTGGGTACAACTTTGGAGGCAGGTGTATATGCCTTTGTCTTTTGATCTTTGTGTGACTGCATTTGTAGATGTCACTACAGGGCTTTGCAAATATGGGTAAGGCCTTTGATACTTTATTACTAATTTGCTATGGCACTTCTGGCTTCAGGAACTGTCACTGTTTGTAGCAGGAGAGGAGCAAGGAGCTTTCACTCTTCTTGCATTTAACTTATTTTTTCAATTAAGGATTAAAAAAAATGACAATAGTTTAAAAAGAAGTTGTTCATACAATTAGTCATCCCATTGAAATGTGTTCTTCCCTTCTTATTTGTTTGATACTTCAGTAATCTTTGTCAGCTTTGCAAAGCTTAAATCTCCTCACAATATGTTTCAGTTATTGGCCTAATTAATGTACAGCTTTACATGATTGAGTGATCGGTGCAAATTAGATACCATCAGGGGCTATTGACCTAATGTGCAGACAATCCCCAAAACTAGATCTCCAAAGTTTTGTAATGAATTCAGAGTGTGGAGTTAGCATCACATAACACTGTGTGGATGAGCCCTGGGGTTAAAAATAATTCTCCTGCAGTTAAGAAATGATGATTTGAGTACTCTACTTAAGTAGAGATGACTTGAGTGCGCCCAGCACACTTCATGGTGTCTCCCTCCCATCAATGAATGGATCAGCAGAAGGAAGATGAAAAGTGATGTCAGTCTGTGCTGTTATGTCATTACAAAAGTTAAAATGATACTTTGAGGTGAACCAACCCTTTCTTTGGGAAAGCTCAGTCTCTGTGTGATACTCATTTCACTGGAAAGGGGAAGTAACATTAAATTTGCATATTTGTAACAAGTGAAAAATGAGTATATTTCTACAGAAAAAAAATATCTCTGAGTTTCTATAATTATTTGGTGGAAAATTACCTTAAAAGTGCAAATGTTGATGACTAGAACTCATCAGGGGGCAGAGCCAAGGGGATTTGCAAAGCCAAAACCAAGTGTATCCCTTGGGTCATTTCTTTCTGTGACTTATTTTCAGAAATACAAGACCTGATACCATTGGATTAAGGTCAGGAGCATGTCTGTTACTAAAATTTAGGGATGAGAGATATGAAAACACTCTTTAAAATGCATGCAAGAATGCCAGTTTGGGTTTTCTCTGCGACATCTGCCTATGATGATCTATTTTAAGAATAGCTAGGCTGTGTGGCATATAACAGTGTGGTTTGCCTTGTTAAAAACTTCACAACCTAAGCACTTGTTTGAGTTGCTTACTTTATGAGCTTACAATAGTTCTGCAGAAACTTCTTCCCTGACTTCCTAGTTTATTCCACTGTAAGCCAGACCTGACACCCACGGATGAAACATGACACGGGTCACCAAGCCCACCCTTACCCAGGTAATACCTGGGCCACTAAGTTTTTGCTGGTGTCTGAAAGCATGAATGATACTAGTGTTTTTTTCTCTGATATTGGATGACAGGTGTAATGAAGTCCCATTTGCTGGAAGATTTTCTTGGCATCTGAAGCCAAAATAATTCTTTGTACAACTTCAGAGTGAGCAAGTGCGCACTTCAAGCACAGACATAGGGTTGTTAGCTGCTGTCTTTCATTTTTGCCCCTCTGTACACCTTCACAAAGCGGAACAAAGGGGCATGTATTGGATGAAACTTCTCACAATTTCCATTTATTTGTTTATTCATTTTTCCTCCATTCATTCACATATTTTTAGAAGACACTATTCATTTCATTTGTGCATAGCAGATAAAATTAATTAGTGCACTGCAGATAATAGCACTTAAAGGTCATCCTCTGAATTGTGTTTCACTTTGGTATCTTTTTCATGCTTTGAAGATAATGGTTTGATGTTGTTTATACACTATGAAGTGCATTTCTATCCCTTGGGAACATACTGAGAAAAAAAAAATAGTAGCAGAATGGTACAACATAGTTGTTCTGCAGTGTTTGTCACTGTTTTAAACGTCTCAGCTGCTTAAAGCAGCGCCTCATGACAGTGCAGAGGTTCCTCAGTCCATAACATGAAGGCATCGATCTGAAGGCACTGAAATAGATGTATCCATGTGTGGGAAAAGGCATGTGTTGGACTGGAGGTTATTAAATTATTCCAAGTGGTTTGTTGCTGTGGTACATTTCTGCAACATCCTTCCTGCTTATCCCCCTCACACCAGCACTGGGTTAGGCAAGTTGGTTTAAAATGGGCCTGGCATCATAAAAAGGTATTTTGTTTATCAAATATTTCCCCCTATAAATAGTGTGGGAGTATAAATGAGGTTGCTTGGGAAAAATGTGTTAGATTTCACCAGTACTCATGTAGAATTTTTTTTCTGTGGACAAGTGCCACAAGTTTACTAATGGTCACAGAGCATATTATTCAGCTTCTCCACCTTGAACGGGGTGACAAATGTGTCTTATCATCAGTGAAGATGCAGGCAGCAAGCAGCAAGAGTTCAGGACCTGCTTTGGAAGAGATATGTGCAGGGTCAGGTTTAATTGTCATGTCATGGAGTTAGCTGGACCACATTGTCATTTTAGTCACACCATGGGCCCATATGGGTCATGTGCTGGAGGCAGTCTGCTATGAAAAAGCTTTGGGGCCAGGGCAGGTGTGTACATGTGCCCATGCACACACCTGGCTTTGGTGTGTCTCTGCTGCTTTTCCCTTTGCCTGCAAAGCAACTGGGAAGCAATGAGTTGCCAGGACTGTAGAAATGAAGGGAGGAGAAGATGATGAGTGAAGAGTGATATGAGGAAGTCAGGGGTTGGAGCTTGATGAGGGCTTACACTCTCTTCCTGAAAGCTAGCCCCTGAAGTCTGTTAAAGGAGAGAGATGATGCTGCTAAGAGATGATTGTACAGGCTTAGCCAAGTATTAGTTGGGTGGATGCAAAGAAGATGAGAGGAAGGTGGTCCCATTACAGCTTATCTTCTCATGGTAAACAGTCTATAGAGTTAAAGTAATTTCTGATCTGTGAAATGGCAAAAAAAATCTTAATTTTAAGGATACTGTTTTCAAATAAAATTAAGAGTATACATTTTAAGTCATCTGGGAGATGTGGTAGCTTAGTATGGTAATGGTGTTTGAAAATTTCTCCTTGTAGATAATGCTTAATTCAGTATGTTCAATGCTGTCCAAAAATGTAAGTAATTTATGCAATATCTTATTGGAACTGCATTGATTCCCATGCAGTTTTCACTAGAAAGATACCTACTTATTTTTTCAGTTCTAAGTATAGGGCAGAGAAAGAACCAGAGTCCTAACAGTAGTTATGGCTACAACATACTGGTGGATTACTGTGAAAGGCATCTGTTTATTGCCATGCAGCTATGGAGAATATGACAATCTTTTTCTCAAGTGCACAGTCATCCTTCACAGAAACTCTGGTATACCAACCCAGCTTTCAAATGAGGTGGCTTGCAAACAACGTCCCTGTATAGAAACTTAAAGAGAAGAAAACAGTATTTGCTGCTCTAACTTCAGCTGTTGTTGGTGTTGGGATAGGTTCTTTCTAGGAATATATAACCTATTGTCATGGTTTAAGCTCAGCTGGCAACTAAGCATCACAGAGCCACTCACTCACTCAAGCCCCCCCCCTCTACTTCCTACCCCAGTGGAATGGACATGAGAATCAAAAGTAAAACTTGCAGGTTGAGATAAGAAGAGTTTAATAATTGAAAACATCGTAAAATACAATAATAATAGTAAATAATAATAATAATGGTAATAAAAAGGGAAAAGAAATAAACCTAAACAATTGTTCATCGACAGCTGACCGTTGCCAGACCCTGTACCTGAACCCAGATTGGCCTCCCTTCCAGGTAACTCCCCCAGTTTATATAGTGGGATTGATGTTCTGTGGTGTGGAGTATCCCTCTGGTCAGTTCAGGTCATCTTTCCTGACTATGGTCCCTCCTAGTTTTTCTCTTTTATATATCTCTTCACTGGCAGAGCAGAAGGCAAACACAGAAAAAAAGTCCTTGACTTAGGATAAACACAACCTAGCAGAAGCCAAAACATCAGTCCATTATCAATGTTATTCTCATTCTGAATCCAAAACACAGCACTGTACTAGCTACTGAGAAGAAATTAACTCTATCTCAGTTGATACCAGGACAGCTATAAAAAAGATATATCTTACTTTGCATTATGAACAAGTCTTGTATAGGTCAGAGGTGCTAAATTTTAAGCTGTTCAAAGCACATGTGGGTCATCTGCAACCAGGAAAGGATGCAGTATATCAAAAGTACTTATAATAAGCTATAAAATAGTTTGAATTACCTCTGATGCCTTTGATAATTACAATGTGATCTTTGGCTGCTGCTGGAAGTGCTTCAAAGGAGACACAGCGCTGAGTCTCGAGGACGTTGTTAGTGCTGATGAGATCACTCATAATCAGTAAGTGGTTCATCGTGCTCTTAAAAGCCAGTTGGGAAAGTCAGTAATAGAGAAAAATGGTGCCACTGTGTCCCACTCATATTGTTAGATGGATTCTCATAGTAGCTTTTTGTCTGGAAATAATTCTTCATGACAAATAATATTTGTGTATTTAAATGTTTGTGCCATGTAATAGGACCCAGATCTGAAGAGTGTATTTGAAAAATTGGTGAGACATTTTGAAGCTCAGACTCATGATCCTACCTTTTTCAATAACAGGACAATAAGATAAAGATGGAATTAGAAAAAATGAGAAAAAAATTCCAAAAGTAAACTACTTTGTTTTTTATCCTTAACTTGCTACAGTTATTTAAAATAGAGTCAGCATGTTTTGACAGTGGTTGCCCTGCCAATAGATTATGGCTGTCCAAAAGGGAAAAGTGTGTGTGCTCTAAGTGCTTCTTCAATTTTGGGAAGTAGCTCTTTTTACACTGGTTACTAAATCTAAAGGTAATAAAAGCCACTCTATTATTCTGACATTCTGTCAAAGATTTTTAAGGGATCCAATAAACTATCTGGGTTTATCTGAGACAACTGTTCTCAAGCAATGAATATAACTTAGCTGTTCAATTTTATTCAGGTCGTTAGGTTTTTTCCCTGTAAACAGTTATACAGCATCATTCTTTTTAGGGCATATTTACACTTGGTAGCTGCATGGTGACTGGAGGATCAGTAGGGTACTTTCTTCTTCATTAACTGAGCCCATCCATTTCTTAAAAGGAAATTGTCTAATCAAAGGCAATGTTAAAAAGATAGTCTTTGTGAATTCAGAATAACTTAAAAATAATCATTGATCAGCTGATTGTTCTGTTTGTTGCCCAGTCACAGGCTGCACCACAAAAATGCTGTTTGTGAGTGGAGGAGGAGAAAAAGATAAAACCCTTAAAAGTAGTGGCTTTCAGAGACCCTGTGCATATCTTGAAGGTGTGCCAGATTCTGTTAGACCAATTTTGCTAGATTATTTTATCAGATTTTTTTTCTTGTGACAATGGACACAGTGCACTTCCTCTTGCTGATCTGTGCAGCAGAATTCATTTGGGCAAAATTTCATTCTTTCATACCCAAAAATTCTTGAGTCTAAAGAGAGACAGTAGGAACACAGTAGGTTCAGATCTATTCAACAACACAGGAAGCTGAACTGCTTCCAGAGAGCTTGCTTTGTCTGCTGGTAGACTCCCTGAGACAGGATATTATGGGAAGATACCTCTCTCCCTCCTCCACCACTCATCTTCAGCTCTCTATATAAAAGATTCTGCACTCTTTTGTTTCTGCAGCAGAGAGGTGGCTCTGCAGAGCTGCTGGGTGGTGGGCTGGCGGGCCCACATTCATGGCTTTGTTCCCCAGAAGAGTGTGCAGGAGGTGCGAGTATTAAACACAAGATGACTCATATGATTGCCCCAGAGCAGGGGCTTGTGGGACTCTGTAGCTCTTCATCTGGAAAAGCAAAGCTCCCCTGCTGAATAATACCACAGGGCTCAGTTAGCCCCACAGGGATGGTTCCCCAAGGGGCAACGTGCAGCAGCACTCCCATCCCTCCAGCCTTTGTGACTGGAATTAGGTCTCCTTGTGACAAACCATAGAATGAAATAGTGGGCTGCTTTCTCTGGGCCAACCACAGGCAACGTAAGCTTTTTATGTGCTTCCTACTGAACCAGGTGGCAGGGCCTACTCATCACCTTACTTGATCCACTCATTGCAAAAGACCAAGTGAAATCATCTGGATCAAGGCTATGAGTATTTTCGTTGCATCAGCACAGGATGGGCAGCTGTGGTAGTAGGGGGGAAATTATATGAAGCATACCTTATCTATCCTAGTCACACGTATCTGCTGACACCTTAGAAAGGCATCTGGCTTTTAGATACCAAATCACTTTATCCAGCATCCTGGGCAATATATCTCTTACTGGTCTGAGCTCTGCTCTGCCACCCGAGCGCAAGAAGTGCTGAAATCCAGGTTCTGAAGCAGTCAACCTGTTTCTGAGGTGACCATGGGTAGAACTGAACCTCTTCATGTTGTTTCCATCTACCTCTAATTCGAGTCAGAACTCTTCTCAGACTGACCTGGAATAACAGTATCTCTTTGTGTCCTCAATACTATCTTTCTTTGTTCCTGAAAGTGGCAGTCATTCCCACTTCTTATGTGGAACAAGGGAGCACATCTACACCCCGATGTACTATGGTAAGAGCAGAGGACTCACAAATTCCTAATTTCCTATAGGGCTCATAAGCCTTTCTCCAAACCCATGAGACAATATCACCTAACCTAGCACAACAGCTTTTGTCACTGCTATAGCATCAACTAACTCCAGGCTTCATCTTCAGTTTTAACCTTGGAGGATTTACATCTCAGTGAAGCCTTGGATGTGTCAGTTTTCTTCCTAAAAGCTTCTGTCTCTGCAAGATGAGGCAATGCTGAATATTTTAGACCCTGGGAGGCTTTTGTGGCTTCATAGCTAGATAGGTCCAAAAAGCTGATGAATTTGTGCTGATAGTTGGGTTTAAGAATTTATTCTGCTTACTCCGGTGAAATCATTACAGCTATGTTACCACAGATCAGTTGTTACAAGTGTATGAGGCCTTGCTTAGAAGAATGCTCTAAAATGGCTACTATTTCTGTACCAGAAAAATTTTTGTACTTAGATTCAGACGGCTTCTGATAGTTGAGATCCTCGGACTTAGTATTTTGAATGGAGCTCAGTGCTCGCCCTTATGAGGCAAATTCGGATCCATTGCCCACATCTGTTCAGTTAGGAGGTCAGTTAGGAATCTTTTTCTCAAAACCTTGGGAGGTATGGGAAGGTCTTTGGTAAGTATCCTGGAATAGGAACAGAAAACCTTTGAAGAAAAAATGAATTCCAGTACCTGGAATTTGATGGAAACACCTGCACTTCAACCATACATGTATTCCTATTTTCATGCTAAAGTCTTCTGGCTTTAAAAATAGCAAGATTATAGAAAACTGAAATGACTTTCTGGCTATTATGGACTTTTAGACTTATGACGGGATATGTTAAGTGAGTTTTTAGAGGTTTCCATTAGCACAACTCTTCTGTTATACTGCAGGTGGTCACTAGAAGGGATGCCAGTTGTCCTCCTGTTTGATACTGCAATCTGCAATTGCAGTGAATTGCTGGATGCCTGGTAATACCACACAGCTGTTTCTGCCTGTTTACACTGTGGAACAGATACTCATTGCCACATTTCCTTCCAAATACTGTCATGTTCAATCCTTCTCTCTTTAACCTTGAAAAATCAGGATCACACAGAGCAGTACATTCTACTGCATAGCCCACAGAGAAATCGAAGAAACGCATATTCTTCACTTTCTTTCACTAGAGTACTTCACAAGTAGACTTGATACCTCATAAAATTTCCTGTGAGCTTAACGGCAAAGAGATATCAAACTGGACACATACTTTGGACAAGTTTGAAGGTAACTATTTAAATTTGGTGATGGAAGAGATTTTAACTTAATAAATATCTGTAATGGACTTTAAATTTTGTGCTATTGGAGTGTTTAGTGATTATTGGATAGCTGTTAGGGAGAGAATTAAGGCTTAATGTAGATTTCAATGTGTTTAATTTGACAGAGGCCATGCAATTTTTGTGTAACACGGTAACATTTATAAGCTGATTCAAGTGCTTCATGCAGGCGTACTGTCTTGAGTTTTCTTATTACAATTATGCCTAATAACAATACAGTTATATGAAAATGATAATGCTTAGGTAACCACAGTACTAGGAGCATTTACCTGTTATTCTGAAGAGCAGAGAAGTGGAAGAGTGCTGGATATGGAGAAAGGAAGTTTATATATGCTCTTGAAGAACACTCTTTTCCCACTGGATTTCCATACAGCTCATCACATCTCTTCTGCATCTCAGTTATGCTTCTGCCCAATTCAGCAGAACTATCTTTGTCTGACACTGGGGAACAGATCCGAGCTTTGATTAGTTAATTTTGGTTGTTCTTGTGGGAAAATGTGCATAAGCATGCAATGATTTTCTTTGGTCGCCTCACTCTCTTCAAATTCAAGTAGTACTTAGCATTGGCCTGATAGGTAGGAAGTTCTACAGGGTACAGGGTGACAGACATGCTGGCTGTAAACATGCTAGTGTCCAGATAACTAGTATTTTCTCTAATGGCTTTATTCTCATGCTGAAGGTTTCTTCTGTGGCCTTGGCTATTAGGAAGTTTGCCCTTGACACAGCTCCTTTTATCTCTTCTCTGCAAAAGACACAACTAAATGTTTCCCACGGAGTACCTGGTTGCTCAGCACCATAAAGCCCACACAGTAGTAAGCATGCTCACTTAAGTTTCAAAACTGCCTTTTAATCTGTGTGACTTGTACAGGCTTCTCTTCTAACCTTTTACACTGCCTAAGTATACTCTAGATGCTGTGTAAGGCTACCTTACTTAGTGATCAAAAATTTTGTCTAACTATTCAAATTCTTCCTGCAAAGACTGTGAAACCCAAAATACAGCTTTTTGACTCCTCGTAGGCTGCATCCTATCTGGACTTCCTTTTTTTCTTTCTAGTGAAGTCCTCCTTCAGTGAAATCAAACTAGAAATACATGTTCATTTATGCACTAGCACCTCTTCTCTGAGTAACTGCTGAGTGGTGGATGCAGAGGTGATCTTCTCCTTCCAAAGAAGCTGCTTAGACTTTCAAAAATATTTGAAAAATGTTGCCCCCATAGTATTTAACATGTCAAAACACGTAATTTTTCACCTGGTTTATATTGAGCTCCTATGCTTGCCTGCTGCTGCATTTAGCATAACATACAGTTCTGAACTGTATGTTTCATGATTAACTTTTGGCTAGTTTATAGTGTTTTTTGAGACTTTATGTACCTTAGCAGATGGTGCTAAAATTTCTGTGAATAGTTTAATTTAAGTTCTTCCCACTTTCTTAGCATTACCCTTTGCTTTAATTATTTGTTTATAAACTAGTTTATTCAAAGTAATTGAACTCACTGACAACAACGGATTGTAGTTGCAATATAAACTTTAAGATGTCAAAATTTAAGTAATTAACTCTTTTTACAGGAAAACTTTTCAAGAAAGTGAAACCTCTTTATTGCAAGTTATTATATAAAATAATAAAAAAATCCATTCTAGTGTTTTGTGATAGGTATTCCTAAAATTTGGCTATATATTATCTTGGACATATTTGGGTTCTAGTCAAGTCACACTGAAAAGGAAAAAAACACAAGGATAAATTTTATCATGCTCCAGATCTGGGAAAACTGTCTTCTTGTGTGGGATTCACAGACAGTTGCGGCCTTTGTCAACAAAAACACTGGGAACAGTTTTTTACTCAGAGTTATGTCATAACCTCATTTTAAAACATCAAAATATATAGTATTTTCTCAGGTGTACAGTATGTGCTATGAATATGATTCAGAAATATCTGTAGGCATTTCATTCTGAAAGTTAAATATTTCAGGCAGGAAAAATACAAATGTGAAGTGCCATTTAAGATACTGCTGGTTAATACAACAGAAGGCTTTTAGGAGAGTCTCTGGAGTGGTAGCTAATGTTAGACAAGACACCTCGTGGTGCTCAAAGTTATGCTGTGTGTCTCAGTGAATTCAGAATATAGCACTAACATAGTGGGAACTTCTAAAGATCCACCACCTTTAAAGTCATGTACATATCAAAGCATATACATTGCATTCAGTCACATTCAGGAGTTTAATTTTAGGAAGTCAAAAAATAATAATCATTTTTCTGCATACTAAAGTACTGGCAAAAACAAATAATCCAAAATAGCGAAAATTTTCATAGTTATGCATTCCAAAAATAGTATTCTTGCTGTCCTATCTGTTATTAATGGCAATCTCCACACCTCACAATCTTGTATTTTCTGCATCATTTGCTGCAGTGTTTTGAATGTCATGCTATTAACAAACTGCATCTGTCAATGTATAGAATAGTTTTACAAGATCTAGTTGCTGACAGTGGAATGTGAGTTTTAAAAAAATAGAAGCTTAAGAACATTAAGATTCAGGTGATTTTTTGGCTAATTTATCTGGAATTCAAACCTAAATCCAATTGAATTTTAGTAAATTAAATAAATAAAAAGAAATACATGCATTCCAACTGACAACAAAAATTATTACTTATCTCATGATTGTAAAATATCCTCATTTTTCTCATCTTTTAGAACTTTCTGTGCCTTTGAGAAGCTACCTTTTACACTCTTGCAACCCACAACTTTTCAACGTCCTTTTCCACAATAATTACACTGTCCCACTCCTTCTCAGCTCCATTAAGAAACATCTTTAGCTCAAGAGTAAAGTATTAATTTCTTTCACGTGAGCACCATCATCATTTGTCATCAAATAAAACAAAATGGTCCAACTACTTTGATAGAGTTGCATGGTTTTCTGGTTTGGTTTTCTTAAAAATAAGGAAAAGCTATATTTAGCTAGAGTTACATTTACTGAACTGCAGCCTGAAGCTTAAACTAGTTTTCATTTTGAAGTTCTGTTTTTCCCCAACTATAGCACTGGCTTGCAATACTGGCTCTACATTAAAAAAAAAAAAATAGACCAAATTTGTACTGGAAGCAGAAATGAGTGTCTTCTGAAAATTTCAAAATTAAAAGAAACTCATCTTTGTGTTATCCTTCTCTAAAGTTCTGACTTTAACTTGTCCATCTTCACTGCTCGAAATAGCCACTTACTGACATGCCAAAATTAATCTCCAAGCACACATGCATGGTGACTATACAATAGGAACACAGGTTGTATTAGAGCAAAGCTGTAAGTGGTTCTGCAGTTTACAGTGTGTGGTTCAGTTCTAACCTCACTAGTGGGAGTTTTTTCCGTGCTTCAGAAGCATGAGAACATTATTCCAAGTGTGTCCACAGAAATATGCAAGGAAAGATAAAAATATGGACATATTAATTGAATGCTTATTTGCTGCTCCAACTGGATCCCTAAAAATCTGTGGGACCTGCTAAGTTTTATCCAAAAATCCTAAAAGGGCATCCAGCAAAGCATCGCCAGCTGGTCCAGGGAGGGGTTTATCCCTCTCTGCTCTGCACTCACCTTGAATATTGTGTGCAGTTTTGGGTACCACAATATAAAAAAGTTATTAAGCATCCAAAGGAGGGCAGGGAAGATGGTGAAGGGCCTTGAGGGGAAACCATATGAGGAGTGGCTGAGGGCACTTGGTCTATTGAGCCTGGAGAAGAGGAGACAGAGGGAAGACCTCATCACAGTCTACAACTTCCTTGTGAGGGGAAGAAAATTGGCAGGCACTGATCTCTTCTCTGTGGTGATCAGCTACAGGACCTGAGGGAATGGTCTGAAGTTATGTCAGAGGAGGTTTAGGTTGAATATTAGAAAAAGGTTCTTCACTTAGAGGGTGGTTGGCCACTGGAACAGGCTCCCTAGGGAAGTGGTCACAGCACCAAGTCTACCAGAGTTCAAAAAGCATTTGGATGATCCTCTCAGGCAGATGGTGTGACTCTTGTGTATGGTCCTGTGCAGGGCTAAAGGTTGGACTTGGTGATACTTGTGTGTCCCTTCCAACTCACTATATTCTGTGGTTCTGTGAATCTGTGACTTAAAGACATTCAGTAGTATTCAAAGCTTATATGGCTGTGAACAAGTCTAATCTTAATTCTTCCCTTTATTTTACAAGGAATGTTGCCCATCTCTTTTAAGCATTGATTTTTTCCTTATAGATGCTATCACAGGTAAATTAGAACAGTTTTTGACTTCTTTCTGTATAATTTTATAGGGATAAGATGGTTTTTGTGTCGATATTTTGACTTACCCCAGTATGATTTTTCTGCTGAATTTTGCCTGGAGAAGAAATAGGGTTTTTTCCTTAAGTCATCAGGAACATAAAATTTTAGTAGAGTCTTCTCATTTAAAGAGCTTCTGATGTCTTTTCCATGAACAGGGTGTAGATAAAAATCAAAATATTTCTAAATAGAAAAAAAAAAAGAACAAATGACAAAGCTTAGATACATAATAACGTCCTTTATATTACCTAGGAAATACATGCAGTGGAAGCATTCAGTTGCAGAATCTTGTGTGCTTTGGCATTTTTAAATTTTTAATAAAATATTTGTGGGATATTACCTGCATTTTTATACACACACGTATGTTTTATTGGTACTGCTGTACCTGTTTTGCCCTTTTTACTTTGTCTAATAAAAGACCATGGGTAGTTACAATGAATAATGCATTGTCTTTCTATTCCTTTTCTGAGCCAGTAACATTTTCTTCCAGTCTTCCAGCACTTACTTGCCTGTGTCTTTTCCAATACAGCAACTCAGTGTGATAGGCTTCATCCAAGGTAGCATACATTCTTTCATCTCTGTTTTCTCAGTTTATATTTTCGTGTCTTTATTGTTTTCTATTTATTCAGACTTCTTTTGTTTGTCTTCCTAAAGGCGCATTTGAAAAGAGATTTCAGTATCACAATCATTACTGAAATCACTTATTTAATCTCACTTTTCCTTTATTAATATGCTTTCTTTTTCTTGTAGTTCTTGAGTCTGATGCTTATAAAAGCTCTTATTCCTCTTAACCTCTATGGAATAAGAAAAAAAACTAAAAACATACACTATCAATCGTGATTTTTCTTGTCTTTCTCTTTTCATCTGCTGGCTTTCATTCAGATTTACTAATCCGTTCCCATAAGACTCTTGTCACCAGGTTTCTCATGAATAGCAGAATACCTCTGTCTAAATTTTCTGCTCAACTGTGCATCCATAACTGAATGCATTAACATCACAGAAGGGAATATATATTTAATTAATAGCAATATATGAGATTGAGGAGTCAGAATCTGTTGCAAGTAAATTTTTTTGCCAAATAGAACTTAATAGTGAGGATCTTTATCTAATGTGAGCTTCAATTTTAATCTACTGAGTCACTTAAATTAATTTTTTCTCCTAAACTATTTTCCTAGGAGTACAAGTGGAAAAAGTTAGATACCTCAGAGGTGTCCAAAGATGGATCCATTCTGACTGAATATGTGTATTTATGTTAGACAGACGTGTTATTCCTCTGCAGGAATTTCCTCTTCTCCATTTGCAATATGAGGAACTTAATTATTTCCCTTCGCTGCCTAAAATTTGAGTGCAAATTAGCTGCCAGTGTGTCAGACTGCACTGACAGGTCTCACCACAG
Source organism: Manacus vitellinus (assembly GCF_001715985.3). NCBI lineage: Eukaryota > Metazoa > Chordata > Aves > Passeriformes > Pipridae > Manacus > Manacus vitellinus. The sequence goes on along the minus strand of NW_021940208.1, from coordinate 49,287,941 downwards.
GCCTAAAATCTTTCTTAAGAGAAGCATAATTTGCATCACAAAAGGAACACATAGTTCTTCTGTAGATTGTCCGAGATTTCTGCTCAGTTCCAGGTCAACCTTCTGTGTACCGTCTCCTCCATGTTTTAGCGATTGTAAATGTCTCAAGAACCTGTGTTTCAACAGCTAAGCAGACTGGCCTATCTATGAAGTCAGTGGGGAAGGAATTAAATTTCCTTGTCAGAGAGCAATTGGGATTTTCTATGTTTTTGTTTGAATGTCAGAGCCCTTTCTTTATAGCTTGGCTAAGCCCAACATGTATTTAAAGAATAGTACAAGGGATAATATCTAAGTGCAGAAAACTGTAAAAACAATTTAAACGAGTCTTTCAGTTAAGCTTGAAAATTAATTGCTGGTATGTATCTGAACAAGAAAGGCACACAGAAATGCCTACCATTTTATAACCATTTTATTTTTGGAATAACAAGCTGAAAGAACACAACTCTAACTGAAGATGCATATACATGTGCCTTCACATATGCTCACAGTAGCAAGCACAATCTTTAAATTCTTTGCAACAGCCTATCTCCAGTGTTTATCAACTGTATACCAACATGCTTAAATGAGAAATGTGAATTATTGTTGCAAATAGTTACCATCAGAAAATAACACTTCTGATTCTGAGCTGCTGTTTCATGATCAACAAAGATTTGCTCTGCAGAGATTAATTTCAATGTAGACTAAGCTTAATGAAATTTTTGTTTAATTATCTGTTAGAGTAAATGGCAGGTACAAAGACTGTAGATTTAGGATACAATGGAAAAGAGCTTCTCTAGATAGACTGGAAAGGATTACACTCCTCATAGACACTGAATGTAGCATTAATTAGGAAATTTTCTTAAGGTTCTAGTTCTTGAAGCAATATAAGTATCAGAAATCCACTTACAATTTTTAATGTGTTCTTATCTCTAGGGCCTGCAAGAGAAAAGTCAGGAAATTATTCAAAAGCTCTGTTTAAATGTTCAAAACCAGAAAACACTCAAATAGCGTTCTTCTCTCATCTAAATTCTGCCTAAATATTTGTGGGGACCTAGTTAAAGAACTGTAAAATCAGCATGTGAAGGCTGTGGCAAATGCTTGGGCTTTCACTCACACACGCGCCCGCACACACACACACACACACACACACACACACACACACACACACTTCCCAATGTATGGATAAATTTCCTGTTCAGAAATAAAGAAAAGTATACCAAAAGAGTGGAGGAGCTGCTGATAATGAGTAGGCAACTGATACTGTAATACTATAGAAAGAATGAGAACACTGTACTGCTTGCTCAATAAACTGAAAGAAGGTGAAAGGGAATTACTTATTTCTGAAGGAAATATCACTGCTTCCCATGGACAGGCAGGTGTTCAGCCATCTCCAGGAAAGCTGGGCTCCATCACACATCATGATGATTTGGGAAGAAAAACACTATAATTCCAAATGTCCACCCCTTTCTCCTTCTTCCCCCAGCTTTACATGCTGAACATGACACCATACAGTGTGCAACATTCCTTTGGTCAGTTGGGGTCATCTGTCCTGGCTGTGTTCCCTCACAAATCCTTGCGCACCCCCAGCCTGCTCTCTGGTGGGGTAACGGGCAGAGAAGGCCTTGACTCTGATCAGCAATACGGAAAACATTCCTGTGTTATCTACACTATTTGCAGCACAAATCCAAAACACTGTCCCATACCAGCTACTGTGGAGAAAATTACCTATCCCACAGTCAAAACCAGCACAGCAGATAACTTCAACAGGTAGCTAACTACTTAGAGACAGGATAACTGTATTGGCACATGGCCGTTGGAGGGCACTTAACAGTATCAGTTTGCTTCAAGTCCTGCCAACTGTATGCTGATACACAGACACTGTTTGTTTCATTTCCCAAGAATGCATTTGACCAACCTAAATCAACTGCAATCTGATCTGCTTTTTCTGGTGGCTGCACAAACCATAAATAAATTTTATTGCTGTAAATGTCAATCTCCTTAACAAATCTTATCTAAGCAATCTCTTGCAAAGTAATATCCTTCCAGTTCATTCTTTTTTCAATTTCCCACTTAATAAAACATGAAGTTGTCCTGGAAACTCAGCAGTCTGGCAGAAATGAATTATCCCCGCAGAACTTTTGGACAAATAGAACCTTTTCTTTCCTCATGGCTTGTTGAACTGATCTACAGACCAGTTCTATTCCACCACGTTGCAAAAGATGATCCTGACTGTGATACAGATTTGTGGTATTTTGACATGACTGATACTTGGTACTTGTCCTGATGGATAAACTAAACTTGATTTATATAAGATGTCCTTTGGAAGTAATTTTTTTCCCCCAGTATTAATTGAGAGACCCTAAGTTACACTGGCTTAAAAATGTCTTAACAGTCAGGCTTTGAGGAACGGTATGAAGTTATGTTTCACTTTTTTTGTTCTAGAGGCAGTTGCTGTATGAAAGGCAAAACCCAACATCTAGTACCTATCCATTAAGTGCAGGAAGTTAAATACCTTTCTCTCTGTTTTGCTTACACAAACAAGGGACAGAGATTTGAAGAAGAAGAGATGGTGCATGTGCTGTGTCCAAAGTAAGGATACAATGCCTAATGCATGTGAATAAGGCAGAAATTCAGTAACTGTTTCAACTGAACAAACTGCATGCAGATGTGAGTGTTTGGAAAAGAAATATGGAAGAAATAGCATATTAGAACTGTACACGCCCAGTCTACAACAATTAGCTTGCATGGAATCCATACGGTAAATTTAATTCTCATTTTTTGAAATGTTTCTCTTTTCTGAAATGATGAAGTAGCATGTAATAGCTCTACTTGAAATCTTCAGAAAAGTACCAGGCACATTGTACCAGCCTGACGTGGTACTCGCATCCCTCCCTATGGCCCCGGAGATACCTGCGCCATCAAATCTGCGTGTGGGGTGGCTTGTGCAGTACAAAAGCAGCTGCAATTAACTGTTGCTCTAAAATAATAGCCTGATACAAAGGAGATTAGGCTGAAAAACAGCACCTTAGAAAGTGGTGTGAAAATGCACAAGGACATAGGAACATAAAGGATTACCTCCACAGATATCATGGAAGGATCTAGACAGATATGGAGGATATATATCTGTGAACTTCTTCCAGCAGTTTGCTAACTTTCAGGATGATTAGTTTTCAACCATGTGTAGCTGAGCAACTTACAGAATAGAGTGTCATCTTGCACCTTCCTCCATGTTAGTATGAATCTTTAGCAAATGCTAGCAATGTTAGAATATGCTGTCATGGAGAATACAGGCAAACAGCATGAATTAATTCAATAAAATTGATGTATTTAATGTATATGTCTCATTTTCAGGGCTGGTTCAGAAAAAACTTCCCCTGCCTGCCCCTACCAAGCCCCCCATCTAATAATAGGCTTTCTATCTTAGAATAATAGAAAACTTTCTGTTGTAAAAGTTAGAATGAAGATTTCCTCTTTTTTTTTTTTCTTAAAGACAAAGACGAAATGCACTGTGGTAAAGTGGAGCTTTGATTTCTGCAGCTGATTTGTAGGCTGCTTCTTCTAAAGTCACTACCATTTCCCATACCACATCTTGAGCGTGTATGGGCATGACAGCTTACCCATACTCACCGGAGTGCACCTTGCCAGGTCACAGCCTCAGTATGCCAATTACAGGCTTTTAACAAAGTCATATGTTTGTTTTGGGCACTTTTCTTTTAATTGATCGTTCAAATGACTGACAGCACTCATGCTCCTTGGGGATGAATACTAAAACTGTGTACAGACAGTTAAGTTAAAAAACTAGTTTCACCATAGAGCCATGCTCAAGCATTCTTACTCTATTGAAATTATTGTTCCACTCATGCATCTGACACTCTGTCTCTCTTCAAGAGGAGAAAAGAATGTTGAATCCAAGTGATATTTTTTCTACCTTATACTCATACTTGCATATCTTCTCTGAATTGCACAGAAAAGAGAAAATGATAGATGGGAAAAATTCAATGGAGTTGCATGTTTTGAAGTATACTTAGTCATGAAATAGGTTGTAATCCTACAAGCATGCACCTAACTGAATGTAAATGAATAGTTCCATTTCATTCAGTAATACTTTTCATATACATAAAATTAAAATAACATCTTTATTTTCATAGAATTGTACAATCACAGAACAGTTGGGGTTGGAAGAGTCCTTAAAGATCAACCCCGCCTGACATGGGCAGGGACACCTTCCACTAGACCAGGTTGTTCACAGCCCCATCCAACCTGGCCTTCAGCACTTCCAGAGTGCTTCCATTCTGTACTGTTTAGGACTACACTATGCTTTTGTTTTCTTCATACCTGGATGAGCTGATAACTTGGGACTGGAAAATTAAGGCTTAGAAACAGAAAAAACCCAATGTAGTATAGAGACAAAAGTTATTCTGTTTATTATATGCTTTTTACTCTTTTATATGATAGTTACCATTTAGGAACTAGGAAAACTTCATAGAGACTGGGATTTCTTACAGTATTTTTAATATTTATAGTTTTACTTTTACCTTCACTTCTTGTTTTTTCAGCTACATATAGTGATGTTTAGGTGTATTTTCAGATCAAAAGGAAAAAGATAACTACTCTTCCTTTCCCCAAATTGCCTTGTTCTTCAGAACAGAGTTATTTCTTTACAAATTGTAGGATATATTCATTCTTTAATGAATTAAGATTTCATGAGACACTGTCTTTGTCTCCCTTTTTTTTGTAGAGTTGTCTGTGCTGCTGCTGCTATTTTGTATTGGTGGAAGCTACCATAACTTCTAAATTCTCTGAAACACAGTTGACTTTTTTTTTTCCTGAAGTGTATAGACTGTAGTTTCCCCTGAAAAGGAAAAAAGGTATAGTTTCTTCATTCATACATCTTGCTTCCGTATACTTACATGCTTCGTTTTAATTGTGGTTGAACTACAGAATCACCAGTACTATGCTGCTGCAATATTTTAGTATTACAGCAGGGTTTTTGAATACTGTAGAATACTTTTTGAGGGGAGAAAACACAAATTTATTCTTATTTCAAAAGGTCCAGAAGATTTAGATTTTTTTACATTATTTTATCACTTTCCTAGATTGTTTCCTTCAAGTACAACAACCTAACATGCATACATGCTTTCCAGTATGCTAATAAACTGCTAATAAAAGTATCTGAAGATGTGGTGTGGATAGGACTTCCAAGTACTTTCAAGCAGAGAAACAGTTAACACAGGCACTGGCAAGACAGCAGATGGGATGATGAAATGCAGCTGCAAGGGATAAATGCACTTTGGAGAAGGCTGCAGAGGAGGGGAAATGCCTAAGGAAGTAGGGAAAGCACTTAGACTAGTGCTGGTAGAAGGACATGTTGTGAGGCTCAAGGTGACATGAGCCTCTGAAAGAAGAGAATAGGAAAACAGCTTCTGTGTGAAGGGGAAAACATAAAGATGCACTTTTGGGAATGAGTTTGAGGATTAGTAAAGAAGAGCCTTTTTTCCTAGGAAGGGTACTCCTGGGAAGGTTGAGCCATGGTACTCAACCTGTTTGTAAGGGGTGGGGTTCAATTCCCCAAGCTTCAAAAGTCTTTTATGTGACAGAAGTTTGCATTTGAGCTTGTTGGTGTTGGCCCCTTCATTGTCAGTCGAAAGAAACAGATGCTTTTAGGGCATGATTCATCTGACCTATTTTGAACACCTGCCTTAAGAGGAGTTGAATCATGGCCTAGAACTGTTTCTTTCACTCTGTTGACTTTAAAGAGAGCCTAGGGTAACTAGCTCAGATTTAAATACCTATATAATAGCTATCTTGGCTTGGCAAGATATAAATGGTTCCAAAGAATATCATATAAGTGCTGAAGTTAATGTTTGAATGTCATCATTGTGACAGCTCTAGAACATAAGCATTAAGCAGTTTTTCTGTATTTGACTTTTACTCCACTGCTTTGTTTCTATACAGGAGGGTGGGAGGGGGTGGTCTAAGCACACCCAGCCTGTGCCAGTGGATGTCTTCTTAGGTCTGATGGTTGCAGCAGAAGCCTATGGCTTTCCCAAGATCTCTTAGTTCTCAGGAATTGCTTCCCTTTGATCTTCAGGGGAAAAATTCACAAAAGAGAGAGAGAAAGGGAAAAAACCAAAACACCCCAGGTCCTTCCTAAGAATGAAATTTGGCAAGCCTATCAAGTTTCTCTATGTGCTAAACTATCTCACAACCCCATTTGTAGAGGAACACTTCAGTGATTGAGAGGAAGGTTGTGAAATTTTGTTCTGTGAGGAATAGGATTATCTTGATGCGAGATTTTTCCATGGGAAAGATAAGGTTATTTTCACATCAACTATTTTTCCCATGAAAATATGCTCAGCTCTGTCTGAATGGTGAGCCTCCATGTACCTCAGTTCACCTAAGTTTGACTTGGCATTTGTGGACACATCTCACATGACGTCACTGTGTCATAACTTCCTAGCTGTGAAATCAGGATTGCTGTGACAGCCCTCATCTGCAAAGGAGATGACCGGTCCTGAGGCTTTTGATTAGCATAAATGATGGCAGCCTTTAAAAAGCCCATGAGGAAACTAATGATTGCTTTTTCAAACTAGGGTTTGAATAATTTGTAGCGAATAAGATATTAGGCTAAGCATCTAACAATAATGAAATATTAAATAAATGTTCATCAAATGAACACTGTGAAGCTGATCTATTTACAAAGGCATTGTGGAAAAACATTTTAAAGAAATGGGCCCTCCCTGGAGAGCTGAGCAGAGAAGAACAGTCTGAAATTCAACAAAGGCAAATGTAGGGGCCTGTACCTGGAGAGGAATAACCCCAGGCACCTGTATAGGCTGGGGGCCAACTTGCTGGGAAGCAGTTCTGAGGAGAAGAACCTGGGAGTCTGGGTGAACAACAAGCGGTCCATGAGCCAGCAATGTACTTTTGCGGCCCAGAAGGCCAGTGGTATCCTGGGTGCATTAGGAACAGCATTGCCAGGAGGTTGAGGAAGATGATTCTGCCCCTCTGCTCAGCCCTGGTGAGGCCTCATCTGGAGTGCTGTGTCCAGTTCTGGGCTCCTCAGTAGAAGAGAGACATGGAGCTTCTGCAGTAGGTCCAGCTGAGGGCTGCAAGGATGATTAGGGGATTAGAGCATCTCTCTTACAAGGATAGGCTGAAGAAGCTGGGCCTGTTCAGCCTAGGGGAGATGACTGTGAGGGAACCTCATCAATGTGTATAAGTATCTGCAGGGAGGGTGCCAAGAGGATGTATCCAGGATCTCGTCAGTGGTGCCAAACAATAGGGCAAGAGGCAGCAGGCAAGGAAGTTCCACCTGAATACGAGGAAGAACTTCTTTACAGTGCGGGTGACCATGCGCTGGAACAGATTGCCCAGAGAGGTTGTGGAGCCTCCCCCACTGAAGATTTTCAAGAACTGTGCAATGTGCTCTAGAAAGGCCCTGCTTGAGCAGGGAGATTGGACCAGATGACCCACTGTGGCCCCTTCCAACCTTATCCATTCTTTGATTCTGTGATTCTTTAAATTAAAAATTTGTGTGCAATATCACAATATTTTAAAAATAAGGTTTTTAAAGTTCACTGGAATTATAAGTGTGTATATAATCTCTAGAAATATAAGTTTGAAGCTGTTATTCTATGTATAATATTTGTGCTAAGAAGTGAAATATCTTCTCTTATTATCAAGCACAAGCTTAAAATCATTGTAATTTCTCTGTAATATCAGCACATGCCAAGTTTGGGATATCTCTTTTTTCTACATGAGGAACTTGGATATTTGTCAACACAACAGATTTGGCTAGAGGAAGTAAATTTCAGTCAGAATATAGATCTTCATTCTATGTTTATTCTTTACATTTACAGTAAGATGATATCAGTGACATTTTAAAGATGGAAATTTTTGAATTTAAAAATTACTGTAATTATATAATTCCTTTATAGTCTAGAAAAATTTCTGCCTACTTTTTGTATTAATTATCCGATTAGTTTGTACTTAAAGTACAGAAAAGATAATTTTTCAATATCACCATTTTTCATTAAACCTCCCCTTCAACAAATCAAAACACGAAGAAGGAAGTCCTTCACCATTAGGATATGTTTTGGGTGTCAGTCTGTGTTTTGCATATTTTCAGATACTGTGCTTTTCTTTCACAGGTAATTCAAATGACTCAAGGAGAATTAAGTCTTTGCCTAATGACTAATAAAAAAGTCATGCTTGCAGAATTGGCCCTAAGAGATGAATTCAAATCAGGAAATAATTTTTTTAACCAACTACACGTTCACCTGGAATTTAAAAGCAAATTGTCCTTAATGGTAGATTTAGATTATTATCTTACCTACATCTTTTTATATATATATTATTCTGTCTCAGTGTTTGGAGTTAGACTAAGTGATCTTTAATGATTCTTTTAGTCTCGTGTTTCATGATACTCCCACGTGAGGGGAGAAGAAAACTGTAGTGGCACAACTGAGGTCTGCTCTCTTGCTATCCTTGTATGCATGCTGAAGTCTTCTTATAGATAAAAAAAGAACACATCCAATGTGCTTTTATAGTAACAGGATTAGGGGAAAACCTGATTACGAGAAAATTTCAGGATGATCCAAAAGTGTATTCATTGCTTATTGTATTTGCCACATATGTCAAGTTCTCTTTACGTTCCAATCTTCAATGAAAGGACCTGAGGCTTAGATTTGAAAGATGAGGAATATTTAACTGATAATATGTAATTTTTAGAAATAAAATGTAAAATATAAAACCTGCCAAATTACAAGTCATGGCTCACTACAGAAGTCAGGTAAAACAAGTGAGGTAATTTCATAAAAGGTTTAGGAAAACTCTCCCATCCGGTTAAACAAGCAGTTTAGCAAGGCTGCCTAGAGCTCCAGTTAAAACTGTCTTAGATTAGTTTAATTTACTTTCTTTTTACAGAAAAAAAAGGCAAAGTGAGGAGGGCTTCTAAGAAAGCTAAAAACGCCTTTTTAAGGTATCTACCTTTTATCTACTCTGAGCAGTTAATCACATTTTATACTCTAGTTTAAAACCTATTATTTGAAGGATAGGTGTAAAAGAAAAATATCAAAGATATGTGGATGAGCCTTTTTGAAGGAAAGACTATCAATGTATTCTTTGTTGACAGAAGTTTCTGACTCAGTGTAGCTGTGTGCATTCTATTTGTGCACTTTTGCTGTTATTGAATACTACATCAGTAAGATATAATACTATTTCTGACCTCTGACTAAATTAAGGAAATTTCTGAGGCATAATTATTTATTACTTTCGTCACTGTAAGATATGATTTGAATCTGTGAAAAAATATGGAAAATTACAATTTCCTATGAATTAGTTTGAACAAATAACTGTAATTCAGTATCAGTGAACTCTTTCTGCATTAAAAAACGTGTGGATGTAAATAAAACTCATATTTGGGATCTTCAAAGTTTGTTCATATTTACATACATGCATATCTATTTTTCACATTAAACTTTTGGTCACTGTTCATACTTCTTCCATTTTCAGTATCAAATTTATATTTCCTTTTGTTGGGATTTTTCAATACTATATCTAAAAAGGGTCTTCATCTTTGCTATCTAGTGGACTTAATCCACACAGATTGTCTTCCAATCGCTGATTAACCTTTTTCCAGAATGAAGCAGCAGAATAAGTCTGCCCTGTATTTGATAAACAGGTCCAATACACACTCTAAAGACTCACTCAAGAAATATATTCTGAGTGTTTCGTGATAACAACAACAAAAGTAGCATAAGGCTTACTAGGCTGAGAGAGTAGAAAAACTCCAAGGAAAGAGAAAAAAGAAAGTAATAACTAAAACTTTTGAAGATTTGGAGCTAAGTCCTAATAATTTGTATTCTGGGAGGTGCATGGCCTACCTGCCAAAACCTTTTTAAACTCTCCTGTGACTTTTTCAGAGTGGCAATTTTTATATCACTAAGGACAGGTAAAAGAGGTTGTCAGTCACTGCCCAGCTGGGTGTTCACCTGAAGAAGTCCAATCATAACTGATTTTTTAGTGATTTCATGGTCAATTACATATATAGTATGAGGATATTTTTGTATCCCTATATTATAAACATCCACCCCCTCTCCAAAGAAAAATGCACACTTTTTGATACTTGGGGGTACTTGAGGTGCCTGAGATGCTTAAGAACAGTCATGCTTACAAATTCGGTGTGGTGAGTTTAGTAAGTAGAGAGGCGATTCATGGCTTAACTCTCCCTGGAAGCCAGCAGCTGTGTCCATCACTTGTCTTTGTGACCTAGGCACTTAGGAGGAGTACCTGTGAAAATAAAAACTAGTGATTGTGCAGATTTCAGTCACTGCTCTGACTTGGCACTGATAAGTAACCACTTCTCTTTTTCCATGGCCAAATTGAGAGCTCATTTAATAAAAAATCAATAACTTAAGCAAAAAGAAGTCCAAGTTTTAAAAGCCTTTTTAAAAGCCTTTTTATGTGATGCGTTAGGACAGTTCCATTGTTTTTTATTTGGTTTTTTTTTTTTAATTGGTCATATGTATTTCCCTGTTTGGTTATGAGAGCAATCACTATGATCACTGTAGTGCAATGGGTGCATGATAATAGTTTTATGGATGTACAAGTCAAAATACTATTAATGCTGAGAGATATTGTTTTGCCAACTGAATCTTGTGTGGAAGAACCTAATTTTTAATAATATAATTTGCTTAATGTTATCTATTCACAAAATTAATAATCATTGAAATTTCTCATGCATTTTATTTTTTGAACGGAAATACTCTTGTCTCTCCGGTGCCATGTTATTAAAGAATATGAGTTAAATTAAAATTGCACCTAGGCAGAGAGTGTTCACAACACTTAATTCACAACACTTAATGGACTTTTTGCAGTTTGCTTCCAAGTACCCGGCTACTAACAAAATTACAGGCATATTAAGACAAGTGTATTCTTAAAGAAAAGTCGACTTTCAGCTGCATGTCTTGAGCCATAAATTTATCACAGAGAAAGTGAAGCAAGGTAAGCATCTCTCCTGTCATAGTTGTTGCACTCTGGCAAGTCACTGAGCTATAGCAAAGGGGAAGTAAGATGGGTGACTACCTCAGGCACTCTGAAAGAAAAAGTTTAAATAGCAGGCAGGTAAGAGCCCTGCAGACCAGCACTGTCCTGCAAGAAGGGCTGCGTGTCCTTGGTGGCAGGCTGGTGACAGGCAGTAGCCGTAAACATCTGCAGGGGGAAACATGGAGCATCACTCTCAGGAGAAATCAGCTTCCCTCCTTCCTGCCCCATATTTATGCCACAGTATTTTCTTACAGTTCTTCCTCAATAACCTACATTTACTAAGAGCTTTGTTACTCATTTATGGTCTTGTGTAATTCTGTAACTCCTCCAGACATCAGAGTAACTTTCCACAATACAAGCATATTATTTCCGAAAATTGTCAGGGTCTCAGGAGACTTCATCAATATTTAAAAAATGTCTTTAGATGTTTCTGTGAGAGGTGTTTTATACTGTGATAGTTGTTGTGGAACAGGCCACCCTCCTTCTCTCCCTCCTTCCCTCTATCCTATACCCCAAACAAACATCTCTACAGTGGTAATGAGAAATTTCTATAACTAAGTCAATTTTTTCCTCTAAGGTCCATGCCTTATGTTTTGTGGAATTCTCCACATCAGTATTCAAGCCTCGTTGTGGCAGCATGGCAGAGTTAACCAGATCAATACACCCTGAACTGGCCTGAACCAAAAATACCAGACTGACTCTAAATAACACAGATTTTTTTTCCCACTCTTTAGTCTCATTCCAAATGAACTTCGTTGCTTCTGGTATGCTGTACCAGCAGAGAGGACATGAAAGGAGCAGTTTGAATTGCTGCTTCACCCATGAGACTGTCTTAGTGATCCTCACCTGCAAGTCATTTAGCTGAACAACTGGCTGATTTTGGGTGTTTTTAGTTTTAATTGCTATGCCAGCCTTTGCCATGCCACTCAGTCCTTGTTTCGTACAGGCAGAAACCAGATTCCTTATATTTTGTTTGTTCTAGTGGTTTTGTTCTGAATGGGCAATTGAATTGTTTTCTAGACTACATCTCATGTTCTCTGCATTGCACAAAACCAGTGTTTGGGGCTATAATGTACGGGGAACTGGTAACTATAGTGTTTTTTTAGGGTTCACATCTTTCAAAGAGAAAGATTTAAGATTGCAGTTTTTAGCTCCAATGTGGCACTAAATAAGCACTTTCTAAAAACATCATTTTAGATGAAAATCAATGGGAGCAACCCAGAGACACATAACAAGTGTACGAATGACCCAAATCCAAATTAAAAACCCCACTCTGAACTTTCAGAATTTAAAAATGAAAAGAAAGATTTTAGTTCTGCATCTTGGATCACAAACAAGTATAATAAAAATATTGCAAAAAAATAGATTCTGCTCTTCCACTCACTGTCAAAACACCATTTAATGGGGAATTTCTCTGATTTGTATTTACTCTTACAAAATGTAAGTCTCATTTTTATAGTTTCTGTCTTTCTTTTAAATATAAAGATTTAAATATGATACTAGCTATATTTGTACTTCTTAAAGATGTTAGAACTTTTAATTAATAATTTCAGAAATGAGTCTTGTTTTTATTAAGGAACAGAGGGAATTGTGTTTCCATCTTTAATAACTGGAGGCCTAACCTTATCTTGATAAAGTCTGCAGAGATTAATCCCACATGCAGGAGCTAATTGATCTATTTTAGAAGTGACCTACCTTGATTTGTTTGTTTGTTTGTTTTTAAAAAAGAATTTTGTGCATTAGTATGTCTGTAACCTGCACCTGTAGGGCAGTATTTGCATAGTTTTCAGCATTCAGTGAATTGCAACCATATAGAAAATAATAGAAAAGATATTGCCTAGCTGCAAGACGTCTGAAAATCTTCTGGTTTGCAGCAGATTAACCTTTACATTGGTCCAAAAAGGACAAACCTTTGGAGGAATTAACTGGTGGACATGCATGATTCAGATACACATGAGCAGCATCATCACTAAAGGTACCTTAGGCAGTGCAGGTCACCCCTGAATGACTGTATTGGTTCCAGGAAATAGAAGCAGTACTGTTATTAACAGGTACTGTAAATCATTGCCAAAATGAAAGATCTTGAACACTTAAAAAGTAATAATATTGTACTGTTGGAAAAAAAAGTCATTAAGACTCAGAAATAATATTACTTAAATGGAAGATCCATATGTCCTCCAATAAAATTAAAAGACTCATAAGCATTCATTTCAATAAAAGATTCATAACTCATTACCATGAGAGTAAGACTGAACCATAAATTCTGGATGAAATTTAGTTACTAACCTGGAGGAATTATTTTTTTTTTTATTTGTGCATACAGACCGAATTACAAATCTAGTCTCACAACATTATTTTTAACCTTAGTGGTCATGTCATTATTTTTTAATTTCAGATTTTTTTGATTATTTTTTTTCTTCCTAAATTACACTTTAGAATATTTCTTATGTTTTAACAAGAATGATTGCTTGTCTTTGATGATGTATTATACCTGTGGTTTGCAGCATTTATTATGAGGAAGTTCAGATCCTAGTTTTCACATTTTATGTTGGGAGAGGAAGGCATTCTTGGAGAAAGATCAATTTGGTAACAAAAGAAATCCATACAGTGTGTCATCTAGCACAGTATCATGTCTCTAAGGGTCAGCTGTAGAAGTTGCTCAAGACAGGGCAAACATACTGTGGATCTTCTTTTCCCTAATTATCCCAAATTTCAGTAGTCAAAATTTGGAGGCTTTCCTTTCATACTTCAAAGGTGACAAAACAATTGCTAAGAGTCAGAAGGTTTTCATCCTGCAAACTTGAAATTAAGTAGATTATTCTGTAGGCAACGTCAGCTATTTCTGAACACCCCTAACTTTCCAACACCTAGGAATAAACAATCCTAGAGACTAATGTTATACTAGCATTAATGTGTTGTTACAATATTTAACACCTCAAAATTTTTCTTATGTCTCAGAAAAATTAAAATGAGATATGATTTTGAATTTCACTGTTGTATTCTCAGGGCTGTAAGTTTGTCTCCATATGTTGTTTTCATGTGATAAATTATGTTTCCTCTGTCTTGTTATTTAAAGACCTATATATAACACACAGTGATTTTTCCCCCTCATATGTAATTAATTTCTTCCACACAAATGTAAATTTTAAGGTATTTAATTTTAAGGTATTTTTCTTATCAGGCAGAGCAAATATGTATTAACTAGGAAGTTAACGCACAAAGGCAGTGGGCTTTTTCTTTCTTTAATTTCCAGCTAGCTTTATGTGTGGCCTTCAAAGCACTAGGAAGAGAGATCAAAACAACCACTAAGGTCAACAGGTGATTATTAGTAGTACCTAAGGTAAACTTGTCTATTTTGAAAGGGAGTGTTTTTATATAAAGATGTTGATAGCTTCTAGTTTGCTTGCAGGACAGGTTTTTAATAGATAACAGATAAGTACTCTTGAAGGAGCTATATTTCACAGAGTTGTTTCACCTTTCTTCAAGCATGCTGTCATGACAGTAAGAAGGAGACAGATGTTTTGAGTGGATTTGAAAGGAAGGCTAAGTGGTTGTTCACCTCTGCTTGCCCTCTGCACACCCTGGTGCTTGGGGGGGAGACTGTCCTAAATTATCCCTTTTCACTGAAGTAGTTGTTGCGCTTTTCCTGTTTCTAACTTACTTTTCAGGCCACATTCAGATATGACCCCAGCAAGGATAAGGCTCATTCCCAGAGTGGAGCATTCTCCTGCTCTTATCATGTTAAAACCATCTTGCTCCTTATTATTTTTGTGAATGCCAACAAAGATTTTTGCCTGTCCCTGAAAGTATCTGCAATAACTTGTGCCAACAATAGTATCAGCAATAGTGTGACCAGCAGGATTGGGTCAATGATTCAACCCCTGTACTCAGCACTAGTGAGGCCACACTTTGAATCCTCTGTTCAGTTTTGGGTCTCTCATGACAAGAGGTGCTAGAGCATTTCCAGGGAAGAACAACAAAGCTGGAGAAAGGGCTGGAGCACAGGACTTATAAGGAGCAGCTGATGAAGCTGAGGTTGTTTAGCCTGGAGAAAAGGAGGCTGAGGGGGATACCTTATTGCTCTCTACAAATACCTAAAAGGAGGTTGTAGAGTGTAGGCGTGTAGGTGGTCTCTTCTCCCAAGTAAAAAGTGATAGGACAAGGCAAAATGTCCTCAAGTTGCACCAGGGGAGGTTTAGATTGGGTGTTAGGAAAAAATTCTTCACAAGAAGGATTGTCAAGCACTGGAATAGGCTGGCCAAGGAAGTGGTGGAGTCACCATCACTAAAGATATAAAAAAGACAGGTAAATGTGGTGCTTGGGGACATGGTTTAGTGGCGGACTTGGAACTGTGTTGGATTAACAGTTGGACTTGATGACTGTAAAGATCTTTTCCAACCTAAACAGCTCTGTGGATCTATCATTCTATGATACTATATAGTTTTTATTTGTACTTTCATTATGCACCACTGACCTATATAGTCATATAGTTACTATTTACATTTTGTTAATAGAGTTATAAGACACAGGAAAATTACAAAGGTTTTTCATCCAGACAAAAGTTCTTCAAGTGGAGGCTTATAGCCTTTATGTGGAGATCACCTTTTTCCTTCAAATTTATTTGTAGAGAAGTCTAATCAAAAGTCTAGGTTTTTCAGTACATGTGCATATGATTTTGTAGATGATTAATTTCCATATTTGTAAATGACAAGTAAAGATACAGATCCTAATGATGACATAAGTAATATCCTTTCTCAATTTATATTTAATTTAAAAATGTCATTTAGTTTCTGAATATCAGACATAATCATGGTCACTGTAAAAAGTTTAATTAGTGTAGTGTAGAGGCTGAGAAGATATTAGCATAATTTAAGATGGGAAAAAAAAGGGAATTACCATACACAAAATTAGAAAAAAAATATTTCTGTGAGTGAAGCATTTGGCAGCTTGTCCTTTTCAAATAGAATGTTTACCTGAATCTTCTCTTGTAAATACTTAGAGAATAACTGGTATGAAAACTGGTGTAGTTTTCACAAAAATGTATGCTGCTAATTATTCCAATATATTTTAATTTATTGCAGTGCTAAAAATAGTATAGCCCAAGACTGTACTTTTTCTATACTGCTGAAGTAAAAGCTGAATTAAGGACAAGATAAAATATATTACTTATTAGATATATATCAGTTTTATAATGTAATTACACATTTAATAGTTTTTAATGTGTTGGAGTAGAAACAAAGGTAATAAAAATGCTTGAGCTAATTTTAAATTGAATGGACCTTACTAAAAGAAAATTTAGAGTGTGACTGTAAGACCTTGCAGCGGGAGGGAAAGTTTGGTGGGAAATGACAGGATCAGCTGGCATTTCACCAGCTAGTGAGAACCCAGACAGAACAGCTATCTGCTGTTGTGTTCAGAAATGTGCTGCGGTGTAGGCAGGAAAAAAAAAAGAAAAACACCTAACCCCAAATCAGTTAATTAATTTTACTACAAGAAGTCATATATTGAAATAGTTTCTGGATATCTACTATCGTGTTCTCAAAATGCCGTTCATGAGTTTAATTGCAAAGCTGACTGTAGGAGTTTTTGAGGAGTACATAAATTTCTAGGTAATGATTAATTTTCAAATTGGTCCGTAATGAAACTTCTCTGTTCTGAATACATTTATACTGAAATTGCTCTCTTATCCTCTAGTAGTGCGTTTTGCTTTGGTAGATGAGTGACATGATTGCAAAGGTAATCATATGTAGGCAGAGAACTGAGAAGCACCAGAACTAAGTGCAGATCCTTAGTATTTTAACAAGCCTTTTTTCACCTGCCATACCCTTCAAAATGGTAAACTATATAGCAACACTCCTGAATACCAATTTTTGCTTCCTCATTGCTGGGTTTTAGTCCACATTTATATGCCGGAACTCTAGAGTCCAGTGTAAGCAATACATCTTGTGTAGGCCATATGTTATGTTAAGATTAGCTGAATTATAAATTGGTGTGGGGAAGAAACAATTGGTTTGTGTTTGTACTGAAATGAAGTTTGGGAAGGCCTGTAATTTGGCTACCTATTTCAAATAGTCTGGAGCTGCAATGTCAGTAGTGGAATAAAGTAGAACCATAGAATCATCATAGAACAGTTTGGGCTGAAAGGAATCTTATCAATCATCTAGTTCCAATCCCCCTGCCATGAGCTTGGAAGCTTCCATTAGACCAGGCTCTGTCCAACCTGGCCCTGAACACTTCCAGGGATGGGGCTTCCACAACTGCTCTGGGTAACCTGTTCCAGTGCCTTACCATCCTCACAGGGAAGAATTTCTTCCTTATATCTAATTTTAACCTGCTCACTTTCAGTTTGAAGCCATTCCCTCTTGTCATATCATTACATGTTCCTGTAAAAAGTCCCTCTCCAGGGGTCTTGTAGGCCCCCTTCAGGTAGTGGAAGGCTTCTCTAAGGTCTCCAAAGCCTTCTGTCTTCCAGCCAGAACAACCTCAACTCTCAGCCTGTCTTCAGAGCAGAGGTACTCTAGCTCTTTGATCATCTTCATGGTCCTTCCTCCTCTGGACTTGCTCCAAGAGGTTCACACCCTCCTTATGTTGGGAACCCCAGAGCTGAATGCAGTACTCCAGGTGGAGTCTCATGAGAGCAGCGTAGAGAGGCAGAATCATCTCTCTTGCCCTGCTGACCACACTTTGGATACAGTCGTCTTTCTGGGCTGGAAGTGCGCATTGCCAGTTCATGTTGAGCTTCCTGTCAACCAACACCCCCAGGTCTTTCTCATCAGGGCTGCAGTCAAGTAGTGTTAGCTGGAGTTGTAGGGGGCCCTGCTTTCCACTAACATGTTACTTTTCTGGTGAGATTAGGTTTAGGGCTGAAGGAAACGGGTGGCAGGTCCACCATAGATTAGTTTGAACTGTCATCAAATCACACCTTGAGTTAATTCATTTACCTTTCCAGGGAAGTCCCTCTATTTTTGTCTGGACCTGACTTTGCTACCTCTCTACTTCTCTTGCAAAAGTACCCATATAGAGACACCTAATCTGAGATTTGAGCAAGCTGCACAGAGTCTGTAATATGGAGATGTTACCAAGAAGTATGTTAAAATGGAGTAAGATATAATTCGACATGTAGCTTACATGGACCTAAAATGACACTACTGCTGAAGGAGGTGTGTTGACATGGCCACCCAGCCAGCTAGCATACCCTGACTCAGGCACACAACCTGCACCTGCTTAAACAGAAAACATTGTGGCCCAGTGAGGGCACCTCACCAGTCCAGCTGAAAACACTTAGCAGAATGGGGATGGAGCCTAGTTTCTGGTGGCCGTGTTTCCACACAGATACATCTGCAGTAGGCCTTTCTGGCAGCTCATCCTGGTAAGATGTGCCGCGAGGTGGCTGCATTTACTGTGTCTTCACGATGTGGGCGTTTGAGTTGCCTTGAAGTATCTGGGAAGCTGTAAATTCAGCCTCATCAGCTCCCTTTTTTAGACAAGCCTTCCAGCTTCTTACAGCACCTTTTTTTTTGTGAGTGGGGAGAACAATGTGTGCTTAAGTGATGTTTTGTAAGTTTACATCTGAAAAGATATTTGAATCCTGGATTAAAACTAAATATTAAATCTGCAAAAATCTTATTAACTATAAAACCAAGGATTTGGAGAAGGTGGGAATTGATGTGAAACTAACTGTTATTCTAATTGGAGTTATTACAACCTACAGATTTTTAATGGATAGGAAGTAAAATCCTTGTTAATATTTATGTTATTTGTAAAGAGTAATGCCATAATTCCTCTGGGGAACTGACTTCATTAAGAGTACATGATCTTTAAATTGGCAGGCAGGAGAGGGGAATGCAAGCTGTAGTGACAAATCACTTGCTTGGTGGGCTCACCTTATTACTCTTTCTTGCAAATTTTAGGTTTTATCAAAGTTTCTTCTGCTGTGTTTAATATTTAAAAAGTGGCAGTTGCAACAATATGTAAAGAGAGCTGACAGTAATAAACTGAAAATGCTGTCCTTTTCTTTTTGTGAACCCATGGGTGTTTGCTGGACACGGAGAATCACAATTCTCTTTTTTTAAGGATGAGACATGAAGCTGTATAGAACAATGCCATCTCGGAGTATCTGTTTTGTTTAGGATTGCTGCACGCTGAAGTTTTCCCTTACTGTGCACTTAATAATTACATTAAACACAGTTGTATTTCTTTTCTTATCCTTTAACTGTTGTCTACTTGTTTCCCAAACCTTCATTTTTTTGATGTTTTGCCTGTTAATTTGATATTTGCATCAAAAGTCTCGGGTTTTTTGGTCATTAATGAACACAGTACAAAGTAATAAACTTTTCCTGATTGATTTCAACTGACATATTGTATATACTTAAATTTTGTTCACATGGATAGGGTGACAGCTTAGTAAGGTTTTGGTGCAATCAATCTTTTTTCTTTTGAGATGAAAATCTGAAAAGGAAGCTTTTCTTGATTCATAAGTACAGTGAACTGCTGATGAACACACATAAAGGCATAATAAATTTGAAAAATATCACATAAAAAAATAGAAGAAGAAAGACGAAACCCTTCATGAAAAACCATTTCCTAGGATTTTTTTCCCCTTCCAGTGTTTTTCATAGTATCAAACTGGGTAAACTTCTTGATTTAGTATTTTGTGGGGTTGCCAAAATGGGAAATTAATGCAAAATAAACTGTTAGACAAACCTTTTTTGGGGTAGAAATAAATAATAATAATAATAAAAAGTGTTTAAAAAAGGAAACCCACTACTTAATTCTACTTTATTTTTATTTTAGATGGAAATTCCAAGAAACAGATTCAAAGTCTGTTGTTTTTCTTTTTTTCAGGATAGGCAAGATTGAAAAGGAGGGTTGATTGCTTTCAGTGTGGTGTTGCTTGACGCTTTCTTAGTAGATTTGCAAAGACAAAACCAGAAGACAATATTTGCTACTATGGAATGTGTTTAGATGATGATATGACTCCTAACTGACTATTTAAGATCAAAGGAAAAGGCTCCTGTTGGAAAAGTGTGCCAAATGCATGGCTGGGACTTAGCCCAAGCTTGTCCATGTGTTGGGTAGGGTTTGCACACTGGTGAGGTTTAGGCACAAAGCTGAACACTTCATCTTTGCTAGCCAGGGTTAGCTGGTGGGTCATCCACAACTGTCCCTTAGCAGGGAGGGTCAGGCAGCAACTATATCCAGGAGAGGCAGGGACCAAAGGACGACTACTGTGATCATGAAGGGGTGACATGGATAATCTTGGAGGTTTGAAGATGCTGCATGCAGGTCTAGGGAACTGAGGGTCCATGAAACAGGGTCAAGGCCAGGAGAAATGTGGCTTTATCATGTTTGTCCAATAACTGGGCTATTACTGGTGGTGTGCCTGATAGTGTGTTTTCCCTAAAAATATTGAATGGTGTGTGGTAAGTTCCAAGACATGAAAGATGCACCTCCAGAGGATCTCTGAGCTATAACTAATGGGGGTTTGTATAATGCAGATATTACACCTCCACAGTTGAAAGGAAATCTTGAGGGTCTGAGGTATCACTTCTCAGTTCCTTTAGCGGGAGAATGAATGCCCTAAGAAAGGAATGAATTTTAGTTACTAAATGATATTTTCATATTAAAACAAGCTGAGGAAATTATTCAATTGATTTATTGAATAATGACATTTAAAATCTTATTTTTGAGTGAAACATAAAATAAAGTTGTTATAATAGAGATCTCTAGAGAAAAAAAGGACAGAATTTTTATCGTGATACAAATTTTTGGCAGGCTGGGAGGATATTAATGTTTTAGTGAATTGAGTTTTATATAATACTGTACTTACCAAATCTGTCCCAAATAACTCAGAAGGTATAGCCTTGTAAAATATCATGAAGATTTGGGAAGAGCACTACCCATGTTTGTTACAAGCACGCTGGTGGCTAAAAAGGCCAATACGAGATAGACATGTCTGGTTGCAAAAGGCACAGCAGAAAGACTCTTTAGAAGGTATATTCTGCAAGGCACAATTCTTTCTGCGTTGTCTTTTCTCCTCGAGAGTGATCCTGCATGTGTTCTCAAAAGCATCAGCAGCATTATAGATGGTATGTCTCCAGACCTCCCGATTGGAGACCAGAGTAGACCAGTTATGTTGATCAGTATGGCCAAGGCTGAGATGTTGTTTCAGGGAGTCCTTGTGTCTTCTCTTCAGGGCTCCTTTCATGCGACAGCTGATGGCAAGTTCACCATAAAGTGGGATCTTAGGGAGGCGGTGGTCCTTCATCCTTGAGATGTGCCCTGCCCAACACAGCTGCATTCTCAGCAACATGGTCTCAATACTTGTGATTGCTGCTTGTTCTAGAACAGATGTGTTAATCACATAATCTGACCAGTGGATGTTTAGGATTGTACGGAGACAGCATTGATAGAAGCGTTCTAGGGGTCGCAGGTGGTGGTGGTAGATGACCCATGATTCAGATCCATACAAGAGAGTAGACAGCCCTATGGCTCTGTAAACACTGATCTTTGTACTTTTCTTCAAGTGTTTATTTCGCCAAACTCTTTTATGAAGCTTTCCGAAAGCACTATATGCCTTTGCTAACCTGTTGTCTATCTCTCCATCAATCTTACCATCTGAGGAGATGAGGCTACCTAAGTAATTGAACTGCTGAACTGATTTGAGCTCTGATTCACAAGTGGTGATATGGGGATGATGGAAGACTTCCTGAGGTGCCGGTTGATAGAGAACTTCTGTTTTCTTTAAGCTGACTTCCAGCCCAAAGAGCTCGGCAGCGTCTGCAAAGCAGGATGTTAAACTCTGCAGAGCTGCTTCTGTGTGTGCAACAAGGGCGGCGTCATCAGCATAAAGCAGCTCCTGGACAAGATGGTTTAAGGTCTTAGTGTGGGCCTTCAGTCACCTTGGGTTGAACAGACTTCCATCAGTACAGTATCGGATGTAGATACCATCCTGAGCATCAAGGTCTGCCGTGGCCCTTTGGAGCATCATGATGAAAAAGATTGTGAATAGGGTTGGTGCAAGAACACAGCCTTGTTTCACACCATTAGTTATTAGAAAGGGCTCAGAAAGTGCATCGCCATATCTGACTTGGCTGCACTGATCCTCATGGAGTGATATGATCATTTTAAGGAACTTGGGGGAACAACCTAAATGTTCCAAAATCTGCCACAGACCTTTTCTGCTCACAGTATCGAAAGCCTTGGTGAGGTCGACAAAGGTTACATAGAGTCCTTTGTTCTGTTCCCTACACTTCTCTTGCAGTTGTCTGAGAACAAATACCATGTCTGTGGTACTCCTGTTGGCTCTGAAACCACACTGGCTTTCAGGAAGAAGTTCTGCTATAGCGGGTATTAGTCTGTTCAAGAGTATTCTTGCCAGGATTTTGCCAGCAATGGAGAGCAGAGTAATACCACAGTAATTTGAGCAGTCTGATTTAATTCCTTTCTTCTTATACAAAGTGATGATGACTGCATCACAAAGGTCTGATGGTAGTTCACCTAGTTCCCAGCAGCGCACCACAAACTCGTGAAATTTAGCATGGAGTGCAAGGCCCCCATGTTTCCAGACTTCGGGTGGAATTCCATCAACCCCAGCTGCCTTGCTGATTTTCACCTGCTGTATGGCCTTGAGGGTTTCTCCTAAAGTGGGGGCAGTATCCAATTCGTACTTCACTGGTTGTTGTGTGATGGACTGAGTTGCTGAGTCTTGGACTGCACGGTTGGCACTGAAAAGAGTTTGAAAGTGTTCAGACCATTGATTCAGAATGGAGGTTTTATCTGTTAGAAGCGTTTGACCATCTGCGCTGAGTAGAGCGCTTTGGACTTGGTATGTAGGCCCGTATGCTGTTTTCAGGGCCTCATAGAATCCTCTGTGATCACCCATATCTGCACATAATTGAGTTTTTTCAGCTAGATTGATCCACCACTTGTTCTGGATGTCACGGAGTTTCTGTTGGAGCTTGCTGCATGTGAGACGAAAGGATGTTTTTCTTGCATGACAGGATGGCAGTGCAAGGTGTGCTTGGTGAGCGGTTCTCTTCTTCCTCAACAATTCCTGAATCTCTCAATTGTTTTCATCAAACCAGTCCTTGTTCTTCTTGAGGGAGAACTCTAAGGATTCTTCAGAGGATTGCAGGATGCTGTTTTTAATATGGTGCCAAATTGTTTCAGGAGAGGAATCTGTAGAATCTATGGAATGGTTTTCGAGCCTAGTTTGAAGGTTTGCCTGGAATCTATCTGTACCATTACAGCCTTGTAAAATATACACTTCTTACTTTTACTAGAACTGGCTTCATTAGATGTGTGTTGGTTTGGTTATTTCTGCAATGAACATGAAGTGGATGAAGAAACATATCTTCTTTATTACACATTCTTCAATACCTGGAATTTGGATAAAAAAATCCTCATGATTTACCACATTCTAATAATCCTGAATGTGTCAATATTTGAGAAAAAAACCCCCACAGTAGTTACATAATTTTAATCTGATGACAGAATAATTGCCTCAGCTTCAGACAGAAAAAAACCGCATTGCAGTGGCTAATAGTGGCACAGTTTCAGGTAGCAGGGCACTGAAGTGATTCTGTTTTGAATTACTAGGCACTTGAATAGGTACAAAAATTCGTATATTTTAAACTGTGGTCTAAGGAGATGCTTCAGTCACATGCAGCACTCTATGAGAAGTTAAATTCACTGTCTTTTCAAAATTTTCAGGAAGAGGATTGTGAGGCTTAATCTGTCATTAACAAACTTCTGTGCTTCTAGCTGACATTGGTGAAATTGTATAGGTGAATAAATAAATGAAGCAAAAGAGTGTATTTTGTAATAATTTGCTTTTCTACATAAATTAAATTAGCAACCAGGCTAAACACTGGCTTCTGCTTTATTTCTGGGTTAATATTTTACACAGCTACAGTTACAAAATTTTTTAGCACTTCTGAGTCCGAAGTTTATATTAATTTTGTTCTTCAAGTTTCCAGATTCCAAGAAGCATTCAGGTATTTGTAGGCTATTCAAGCTACCTCAAAGAAAAAAACCACTATATTTGAAAGGAATTTTGTATTTAACATGGTGTTGGTTCATTTTGAAAATGCTTTGCTTTGTTTAAAAACCAGAGGAATTTGGACTTTTTTTCAAGTAGAATGATAGTAATCCATTTGCAATTATCATACTGAGGGTTGATGGAGGCTAAGATCTTGTTCAGATATATATGGCATGCTGCTGCAATACCTGAGGTCCTTTTATTTGAGTGTTCAGACAGGAAAGCATGAGCAAACCTGTAATGGGAAAATCACATACATGGATGGAAATTTGTGAGGTGCAAATAAGATGCGTTGTTGACATACAGGTAGTTAGAGAAAGGGTCCTAAGAAAAGAATGAAGCAAAGGTCACTGTGAGACTGAAAGTAAGCAAACCATGGCCAGGAGCAGAAGACTTTCTCAGATTTGCAGCACTGTGAAAAGTTGTGCCCAAGCTAGACAAGGGTGAAGGAAGACCTTTTTAGGATTCTGTGTTGATATGGGCTTTGATACCCAGAAAGGGCTTTTTTTCCTTTAGGTTTTACCAAATTCCCAGAGCATACAAATGACATAGGTACAATCAGCTTCTGCAATGGACAATACAGAAGTGTTGGGGATGCTGGCACTTCTCATGCTTACACTGAATCCCTGTCTCAGTGGTCAAGGGTATAGAATTGCTGAGAGGCAGCAACAATGTTCTTCCACCACCACCACCCTACCTTCCCTTCTGCCACAGGACAAAGTGATCTGGTGCTTAAAATCTGTGCTGGAACAGCTGTTTTGCACTTTGTGTGAAGCAGCTGTACCAATAATAATTATATGGAAAACACTGTCCTTCAGGAGCAGGAGCAGGTGCCAGACCTGCTCTGTGACTCTTCTGTGCCTATCAAGTGTGAACAAAGAAGTTGTTGAAAATTCAGTCCAAGTGACATTTTTGTACAAGTGTGTTTTGTATCTCTTTCTACAAGTTACTTAGGGGATTTGCCTGTTTTGCCTAGATTTTGGTTTAGGTACTTCCTTCTTGCTGTTTGTCAATAGAACATTAGATTGATTAGCTCAAGATTTCAACCTATCTAAACCTGCAATTATTCTTATAGCACTTTATATATGAGTAGAGCTCACAACACAAAGTAGCAGTAATAATAAAAGCCTAACAACCAAGGATTGCTTAATGAGTGGTGCCCAGGAAAGCACAAATCCAGTTATTCTGATGTTATGTGTCTGTGTGTACACACGGAGTCCTTGGATTTGTTTCTTTTCCCTTCTAAATGAGAGAAGCCAGCAGATCTTCAGGGCATTACCTGGTATTAGGACTTGGATCAGGGCTACTCTGCTTATGGAGAGAGGTCTTTCAGAGTACTTCAGTCACTGCACTTCTCAGGTCTGCATACCTCAGTAAGGCTGACTCAAGACTTGCTCTTGCACTAATATGATTTGCATATGTCTGAGTGTTTTTATGCTTACTACTGTGTCAGTACTGTACTCCAATGGACTGGATAGACATTTGTAAGGTGGAGTTCTGTGGCTACTTCTTACCAAGCTACAAGTTGTCCTGGAACGAGTAAGTTTCACATCATAGAAACTCAGCTACAGCAATGCACATGAGTCACCCCTAAGAATGTTTCTCATTGTCTAGAAGAAGAAAGTAACTGTATTTGAAAAACAAGAAACTCAGATGTGACTGATTCATCTGACCTGACATTCAGGTAGGTGTTTACAAAGCACATGGTTGATCAGAGTATTACTCAGCTGTGAAAAAAACCTTGTAATCTATACTTGTCCTGTTTTTAAGTAAATTCTGAGCCAAAAATTAATTTATTTTTAAATTAATGTGCACCATGCTTTGTTTGTTTGAATTATGTTATTCACTGTTCACACTCTTCTACAAACTGTTTTGCCTAAATCAATATTTACCACATTTACTCTCCAAGGTAGGGAGTGATCCTGTGACATCCTCAAATCTTGCAAATGCTTCTGACTTTCATGTCTGTTTATAATACTGAGTATTTTGCGGCATTGAAATCTTTACCCTTTTACTGTCTTCTTTGATCTCTGAATTTGAATCTGTCTGCTTGAGGAACCTCTCATTTCTTAACATTATTCTTTTCAGCTTGTGTATTGTTGTTCAGCGAAAGTTTAAAACAGGTATATAAAGGATTATTCTGTTGATTGCATTGGGTCCTTTTCACAGCCTTCAGCAGAGTTGTCTACACTGTTTCTGTCTATGAGCTCCCTTTTCCTGAGGGACAGAAGAGAAAACCGTTGTACCATAATCCCCTTTTGCCATACATTTGTTTATTGATTGCACTGAAGATCGATACATGCAAAACAAGCAACATTTATTCTAATAGAGCAGTCAGATTCAATTTCTGCTAGTTATCTTTGCATTCAGACACAGTATGGGCATATAAGAAAAGAAAGGATTAATCTGAAACTTAATTACTTAAGTTACACACTTCCCCAGTCCTGTGCTTATTGTTGAAGACTATAGGAAAAAAAATTTAAATAATTAATTAATAAGCTGAAACATAGAGTATCTCTTTTTTATTTTAAAATAAAACCTCAAAGCCTGTAGACTTTTAATAAAACTCCCCAACTGCCAGTCCTTTCCCAAAATGAGCCTTGTGAAGTATTGTAGTTCATCATTTGCAGATAGCAATAACACTATTTAAGGCATTTGGACCTTAGTTACCAAATCAGCCTAGAGGTAGCTGAAACCACTGTTCCTTCTTTCTTCTTTCTGACATGAAATACCTTTATCATCCTGCTCCTCTGTGCTCTTATGGACATAGAGAGAGGCATATAGGTCGAGCTTTATCACTCTGGGATGAGCACGAAAACAAATAAGCTTAACTTCAATAATATTTATTTCAAGGGAAAACTGTTCCTATGCACCATTTGGTAAGATTTGCATAAATCAAAAAGAGAGCTTACTTTGAGGAAGTAATGATACTCCTCTAGATTCAAGTATAGATCTGGGTAGAATTTTCATTTTAGTGTGAAAACACCATGAAGTTATATGTAGGGTGAAAACCAGAGGGGAATATTGCAAGATTGAGGTATACTCACTCAAAAGATACTGAACTGTCATGCTGAAAATAAAAAAAAAAAAATCAGAGGAATATAACAGAATTTACTTGATTTGCTTAGAAATTCTCCTGGTGAAAAAATACTTCCATTTTAAGATGCATTGTTATAAAAGCAAGAATGGGATACAAGCAATTCAGGAGGCTTAGAATAATCACATAGATGCTAGACTGGCTGGCTAAATGTGATATTGTCCTGGATCTGCTATGCAAAACAAGAAAGTATTTTGTTCAACTGGATGTGATAATTAATCTGTGACAGCCTTAACTGTAGGGACTATGAAAAACTGCAGTTCAAAATCAGAAGGCAGTAAGGAAGGCAGTTAGCAGAGCACAGAACCTGGGCTTCAGGAGAGAGCAAACTTTGTCTTCTGCAGGAAGCTGGTCTGGGAGATCCCAAGGGAGGCAACTCTGAAGGGCAAAGGAGCTTAGTAGAGCTAGAAGATCTTTAACAACAGCACCTAAAGGTCGTTAAGGACAGCATCCTCCAAGAAAAAATAATGCTCTGTCCTGACACTCAGGAAAGCTAGAAACTGTACCAGGAGACCAGCTTGGCTAAAAAGGGAGCTCAAAAGTGAGCTCTGACACACAAAGAATTTACACAGATGGGTTACAAAGGAGAAATGTAGAAACACTGCCCAGCCTTGTATGGATGATGTTGGGAAAACCAAAGCTCAACTTCATTTGAAAGTGTGAAGGGACACACAGGGAAAGAAAAATTTCCAGCACTGCACTAATAGCAAAATGATAAACATGAAAAATGTGAACACAATTGTAAGTAGGGACAGGTTGCCCATGAGTATTGTGCAGGCATCATTCTTGCAGGGTTCCAAAACACAACAGGGTAAAGTCCAGGCAACCTGATCTTACCTTGACACTCCTATGAGCACAAGTCAGACTCCAAACCTTCTGATGTCTCTTCCAATCTGAGTGATTCTGGGATTGCACAGAAATAAAACTATGTTTAGTCTTCACAGAATGTCAGGTAATATATCAATTTTTGTGTGTTCAGACAAGATTTTTGAATTAGGAAGTGAAGAATTGAGCTGTCTTAATCTGTAATGTGTGTTCTTTCCAGAGTTTTATCATCAGTATTAATAAGTACTGGTTAGGCAAAGGCAGAACAGATGAAAAGAGGGAAATTTATCTTCTGAATTGGTGGTGTCTGCATTTGGTTTCAATAAAAAGAAAGGATTTTACATAAGAACTGGAGCCTATACACTTCAATTTCTTGGAGATAAACTGATTTCAGTGTGATTATTTATTGGATGTATTCCATTGAGTATAGCATTTATTTTTTCTCTGACTTATTGTTCTGACAGAAATTCCTTATGTACTCATATAAAAATAAAAAGGGAGGGAGGGAGCTTGAGTTAGCAGCCTTCCAAAAAACCAAATCATAAATCCACAGCTTGGTTGCTTTTACTTCCCTTAAGCCTGACATTGTTTCTTCTGAGTGAATTTGTATCTTCTGAAGGGTGAAGAAAAAAAATTGCAACTGTGTTTTGCAAATACAAGAATCTGTGAAAAGGAATACATTTCCAAGCATTGGCTTGATTCTGAAACTTGAATTCAAGCACATGGTTGGTTAGTCGTACAAGTGTTCCTCAAGTAAGCTAGCATCCTATTCTCAGGTGTCAGGTTTTTATAACTGGCTATGATGAGATGCATTACTTAAGATATTTTGAGTTGATGTGAATATTAGAGTTGCAATTATACCTAGGCTGGCTGTATGGTTCCCTTCTGGTTATGACATTTCCAATTTACATTTATTTAAGTGTTTTGAAAGAACAGATTGTTCTTTGTTTGGGAAAGGTATTTTATAGAGTATATAAGGTATCATGATGAATGTTCCCCTTCTCCCTACTCTCCGTTAAAGCAGACAACAGCTAAAAAGACTAAGGGCCTAATCTGGTGTATTTGTTACTGCCTTAGATCTGCCCATAGCTCTCCCTTGAGGCATGTAGAAGATTTAATAAGCAAACCCTGCCAGATGATGAATGCCTGAAGGGAATGTTTTTCTACAAACATTGCAAAGTACAGAAATGTTAAGACATAGCAGCATTCTACAGGCATAAGGCTGCACTGTGCTTTGAAGTACGTGCTCACATCTCTCATTTTCTGGAGTGAGGTCAGAGGGCTGAATCAGCTTGTCAAATGCCCTCAGCACAGCTGACATTAGCATGCACATTTTTGATGTTGACTGAATTAAAAGGTGAGGAAACTGTGCGGAACTAGGGTACCTCTGATCTACAGGTTCCCCAACATACTACAGATCTATGAGGGTCTGGACAGGAAAAACGAAGGCAGCCTATTCAGAAGACTAGTTCAGAGGGTACCCTGGGAAACAGACTTTGAAAACAAAGGGGTCCAGGAGGGATGGACATGCTTCAAGAAGCAAGTCTTGAACACAAAGGAGCAGGCTGTGCCAGTGTGCCAAAAGGAGAGCCGGCAGGGAAGATGGCCAGCCTGGCTGAATAGGGAGATTTTGAAGGAAATTAGGGGGAAAAAAGAGAGCTTACTAACTGTGGAAAAAAGGGCTGGCTACTTGTGAAGAGTTTAGGAATATAGTTAGGTCATGTAGAAAGAAAATTAGAGAGACAAAGGCACAATTTGAACTCAATCTTGCCACTTCTGTTAGAGATAACAAGAAGTGCTTCTACAACTATATCAATAGCAAAAGGAGGGGCAAGGAAAACCTCCATTCTTTGTTGGACATGGGGAGAACATAGTCACCAAAGATGAAGAAAAGGCTGAGGTAGTCAACACCTTCTTTGCCTCAGTTTTCAACAGTAAGACAGGTTGTCCTCAGGACAACTGGTCTCCAGAGCTGGTAGGCAGAGACAGGAAGCCGAATAGCCCCCCTGTAATCCAGGACGAAACATTGACCTGCTGAGCCACTTGGATCCTCACAAGCCTATGGGACCAGATGGGATCCATCCTAGGGTGATGAGGGAGCTGGAGGAAGAGCTTGCCAAGTCAATCTCTATTGTTTATCACCAGTCCTGGCTCACTGAGGAGGTCCCAGATGATTACAAGTTGGTGAATGTCACACTGATCCACAGAAAGGGCCGGAGAGAGACCTGGGAAACTAAAGGCCCGTCAGCCTGATAGTGCCTGGCAAGGTTATGGAGCAGATCATCCTAAGTGCAATCATATGACATCTACAGGCTGGACAAGGGATCAGACCAGAGCCAGCATGGGTTTAGGAAGGGCAGGTCCTGTCTGACCGACTTAATTTCCTTTTATGATCAGGTGACCCGCCTGGTGGATGAGGGGAAGGCTGTGTGGATGTGTCTATCTGGACTTCAGCAAAGCCTTTGACACCGTCTCCCACAGCATACTCCTGGAAAAGCTGGCAGCCCACAGCTTGGACAGGGGCACTCTGTGCTGGGTTAGGAACTGGCTGGGCTGGGCCCAGAGAGTGGTGGTGAACGGTGCTGCATCCAGTTGATGGCTGGTCACTAGTGGTGTCCCCCAGGAATCAGTGTTGGGCCCAGTTCTGTTTAATATCTTTATTGATGATCTGGATGAGGGGATCAAGTGTACCACTAGCAAATTTGCAAATGACACTAAGCTGGGGGGGAGTGTTGATCTGCTGGAAGGCAAGAGGACTCTGCAGAGGGACCCGGACAGACTGGAGAGTTGATCTGATTCCAGCGGGATGAGATTCAACAAGGCCAAGTGCCGGGTCCTGAACTTTGGCCACAACAACCCCCTGCAGAGCTACAGGCTGGGCACAGAGTGGCTGGAGAGCAGCCAGGCAGAAAGGGACCTGGGAGTTTGGATTGACAGGAAGCTGAACATGAGCCAGCAGTGTGCCCAGGTGGCCAAGAAGGCCAATGGCATCCTGGCCTAGATCAAGAACAATGTGGCCAACAGGACCAGAGAAGTGATTCTTCCCCTGTACTCGGAGCTGGTGAGGCCACACCTGGAGTACTGTGTCCAATTCTGGGCCCCTCAGTTCAGGAAGGATATTGAGGTGGTGGAGCAGGTCCAGAGAAGAGCAACGAGGTTAGTGAAGGGACTCGAGCACAAGTCCTATGAGGAGAGGCTGAGGGAGCTGAGTTTGTTTAGTTTGGAGAAGAAGAGGCTCAGGGGAGACCTCATCACTCTCTACAACTCCCTGAAAGGAGGTTGTAGCCAGATGGGGGTTGGTCTCTTCTCCCAGGCAACCAGCAGTAGGACAAGAGGGCATGATCTTAAGCTCTGCCAGGAGAAGTTTAGGTTGGATATTGGAAAGAATTTCTTTACAGAGGGAGTAATCAGACGTTGGAATGGGTGCCCAGGGAGGTGGGGGATTCACCGTCCCTGGAGGTTTCTAAGATGAGACTGGATGTGGCACTTGGTACCACGGTCTAGTAACCACAGCAGTGTTGGATTAATGGTTGGACTTGATGATCTCGGAGGTCTTTTTCAACCCAGTTGATTCTATGATTCTATGAAGGCAGCTGATAGAGTCTGTTGATTACAAGGAATGGTCTTTTACGCCTTAGTTGTGGATGTGTCATCAAAATAAACTTTTTGTAGTACTAAGGCTATCTTCAGGGAGGAGTATCACATCCTGTGAAATAATTGTGCTCTGACAAGCACTTAAAGCTTCTCCTATACAGATGAATGGGGAGAAAACAGATTTGGGTCAGCATTGTGTATTCGTAATTTCCTTTTTTAGAAATTGTGTTTGGGGATGATTAAACTGAAGAATGATGTGGTTATATATATATATATATAATAACTATCTATCTATTATTAGTTTTCTATACCCTACGATATCAATTCCCTTAGATTTTGGACATTTGTGAGGAAATGAGCCTGATTTTAAAATGTAAGAATCAAGTCCTTAGTTATAACTCCAGAACATGATTCCAAGTCTAGAAGTGTGTGCAACTGGTGCATCCATCTATGCTTTACAACCCCAAGGTCCAACAGCACATTCAGCATGGATTTTGAGAAGGTGGAGGAGATGTAAGTATTCCTACAAATACTCAGGTCCACAGTTCTTGGGGGAATTCTGCTCAACCCCTAGTATAACACTGTGGTCTGAGGTGCCATTAGTGTCCCTCCCAAACTTGCAAACTTCTACCTTCATTTACTCTTGTCTTCTCATAGATGCTTAAAATTAAAGTCTTAACTACAGAATTACTAGACAACATCATACAAATCTTAGACAGTTGAATGGAGTCAGTGATCTCAGAGACCTTTCCAACCTTAATGATTCTATAATTATATGATTCTAAGTCTACATCCTTTTCTAAGCATGAGAGGTAACAGTGAAAACTGAGCTGTTATTTTATACAAGTTGTTGGCAAATAGTTCTCTTTTCTTTGTGTAATAAATTGACTAACCTTGAGCTGTTGGAAATGAAGTAAAACACCAAGGCAAAGCAGTTACTCGGGATGGCTGTGTTATTGGAAAGCATCTCATAATTGCTTCCTAAAACACTTAATTGTGAAATCCTTTGCTTCCCAGACTTTATGTAAGCAATAGATCATAGATCTGGAAAAAAAGAAACCTCAGTAATCTACAGAGTGTTTTTACTATAGTAACCTATGAAGGATCTCTTCCCCGGGTGTTTATCAGGGTGACCTTCTTGAGAAGTCAAAAATTTGCTTTCTTCAAGCTATCAAAATTATTAGCTTAGCTGTTTACAGGACACAAGTGTTTTTTATCACCTTTGAACAGCAGCACATTTGGATCTGTAAATGGATGTTGTCAGAAGATACTGTATTGCAAGGGAGTTTTTACTTGTTGGTTGTGAATCACACTTGAAATAAGTGAGTAATCATTGCTAATTTGACAGGCAAGCACCATTAAGTTACAGAATAATGTGCTTAAAATTATTGCAGTATTAAAATGCTTGTAAGACCAAATTCAAAACATATTCCTCGAAATGCTAAAACAAATTTTCTGCTACACTTGAAAAAACAATGAACACCTTTGTTCACATGAAACCCGTTCTTTTTTTAAATATTAAGTAAAATCTAAAATTAGTAGTCTGTGAGGACCACGTGTGCCATGTTTCAAATTTTAGCAGTTATTCCTGTAGTCTTTCCTTAAGGAATAAAAATAAGATAAAAATATAAACCTGGAAACATTACTTTTCACTGTTTGACTTTTGAAGGCAAGGGAAAATATACTGTAAGAGAACCTTCAGAGCTACCAATTAGTGCCTGGTAAAGCATTGCACAGTGGAAATTACTTGCAGGATGAGGGAGCCAAATACTGGTACAGATCATATTGATAAATAATGTACCTCAGCAGCTCCCTGGGGTGTTTAATCATAACTGTTTCAAAATGTTTTCCATAACTGTATGAATAAACCACTTATTACACACGGTAAAGAGTATTTCATTATTTTCTTCCCTGCATTTGTTATGATGGATCATGAAGCATACCATACCTTTAGAAGAGAAGAAATGGAAAGCCAGCAATGCATACCAATTACTTTTCTTTCATAGGTGGAAGGATATGTTTAAGCAATACAAACTTAAACAACACTGTAAGTTTCTTATGGAATCTGGAGTGGACTGGATCAGTGAGATTTTTGTACCTCCATGCAGAAGGACCTCACCTAAGGCCATGGGGAGGCACGCAGAGCCCCACAGACATCTGCTAAGATCTTGAAGAGTAGTCCTGGCATCAGAAGTGTTTTGGGTGGAATCTTTCTACACAAGGCAGTCAAGCACTTGAAAAAGATTATTTAAATGAAAGCCACAGAATCATAGAATGACTTGGGTTTGAAGGGGCATTAAAGATCTTCTAGTTCCACTCCCTCTGCCGTGGACAGGAACACCTTTCACTAGATCAGATTGCTTGAACTCCATCTAACCTGGTCTTGAATAGTTCCAGGGATGTGGCTTCCACAACTTCTCTGGGTTACCTGTATGAGTGTTTCACCACACTCGTAGTAAAGAATGTCTTCCTAACAACTAATCTAAACCTACTCTTTTTCAGTTTAAAGCCATTTCCCCTCATCCTGTCACTACATGCTTTTGTAAATAGTCTATCTTGCTTGTAGGCAGAGCATTGCAAGGCGCACTTCCAATTTATTGCTTTTAAATAAGTTAGAATGCCTTGCACCATCTAAATTATGATTTCTATATTTTTTAAGAAACCAAGTAAGGATTGTTTTGTTTGCTTTGTTTTGCCTTATTTTTGCATTGGAAGGTGCTATTTTTAGTGGTTTATGATTTTACCAAGTTTAAACATAGAAGTGAAACTATTGATGCTGAGTGTTTGCCTCAGAATATCTTTTGTTTGTTTAGTGATTTTTTTTTTTTAATGTAAAAGGAAGTATGTTGAAGGGAAACAGAAGTCATGCAGTTCTGAGGGATTTCAAATTTTATGTACTCTGGCAGGTCTTTGAGGATCCATAGCTGAATGTGAGTCATCTTAGGTCTGAAATGGTGTCGTGTTTTAAGCCATTAGGTAACTAGACACCACACAGCTGCTCTGTCCCTCATCACCTCAGTGGGATGAGTGAGAAAATTGTGGGGAAAAAAAATCAAGGTAAAAATTCTTGGGCTTAGATAAAGACAGTTTAAAAGGAGAGAAATGCTTGTTGTGTACTCCCAGCCTGCTTGCTGGTGAGGTGGGGGGGAGAGGCAGAAAAGACTTTGGCTTTGTGTAAACACTTCTTAGCAACAACTCAAACATCAGCATGTTATCAACATTATTCTCATCTTACATCCAAAACACATTACTGTACCAGCTACTCGGAAAAAAATTAATTCTATTTCAGCTGAAACCAGGACAATACCCACCCCATTCTATACCATTTCCATCATGACCAGGTCCCAACATTTCCAGTACGTTCTTTCCTGTCTTTTTTATATACATACAGATGTAATTCCCTTAGTCTATGAGCCATTCCTCTAAAATGTCTGTTGAGATAATTTAGTCCATGGTTTTGGACTCCATCCATCATAGTAGTCCTTCAGGCCAGAAAATGGTTTGTGTTGTTGGATTGTTACATGATGAGGCCAGTTCTGGTTCTATCATTGCTGCGCTTTGCCCCAGTTCATCAAAATTCATTCTTCATTAATCTGGGTAATTTTTCTGTCTTGTAATTGATAGGGCATATAGCAACTGTAGTAGTGATGACATACAGTTTTATACTTCAATTAACATCATATAGTTCAAATCACTGACTATTAACCAAAATCAAATCCCCTTGAGGCACACATCAGAATTTCCCATCATTCCTCATTACCTACCAAGTGCACCCAGGCCCTTGAGCAAAAGCAGTCTCACAAGTGCATTTACCACTGCCTGTAGCAGGAATAACCTGGACTGTCTTCCGCAGCAAAATTTTTTCTGTACACTACAGTGACTTTATCCCCTTCCACAGTACATAAAATTTTGACTGGGCAGGGCCAGCCAACTGGGTTTGGCAGATCCCCTAGACTTGACTGAGGGGGTCTTACCGGGTGGCTTTTGCTTAATGTGTATCCTGGTGTTCGAAGGTCCCACCACCCATTTCTCAGTGCAGTCTTTAGAGTCCATTGTATCATTCAATTTTCCTGGAGGCTGGTGCTGATAGGGCGTGTGATATACCCACCTGATGCCATGCTCTTGGGACCAGGTGCCTATGAGATTGTTTTGGAAATGAGTCCCATTTTCTGAATCAATTCTACCTGGAGTGCCATGTCACTATAAAACTTGTTTTGCAAGGCTCAAAGTAGTGTTGGCATGGGGGGCATGGGATGTGTTTCCAGCTATCTGGTGATTTCTTCCATTATTATAAGCACATGGTGCTTGCCTTGAAGGGCTAGAGGAAGTGTGATATATTCAATCTCCCAGACTTCTCCATATTTCAACCATCATCCTCCATATCAGAAAGGTTTTAATTGCTTGGCTTGCTTGATTGCAGCTCATATTTCACACTGAGGAATAACCTGTGCAATAGTGTCCGTGGTTCAGCCCACTCCCCTCGATCATGAGCCCATCTATATGTTGCAACCCTCCCTTGATGGCCTGAAGTGTCATGAGCCCATTGGGCCCTAAATAATCCACCCCTTCTGTTGTCAGCCCAGAGTTTCCTGAGCCACATCAATCTAGTCCACCTGCTGATTTGTATTTGTATTTTTCACTGGGTACGTGAGCACCTACATGATGTTACTTTTATAACCAGCAACAATTCTTGCCATCATTCAGCAGCCCAGATGAGTTTACCTCTGCGCTGTCAGCTGCTCTGTTTCCATTCCTGTATCCACCCCCACAGGGCATTTGCCATCATCGATGAATCAATATAGAAATAAAGTATTAGCCATTTTTCTCATTCAGCAAAATCTAAAGCCAGCTGAATAGCTTTCACATTTACATATTGACTCAATTCACCTTGTCCTTCAGTAGTTTTTATGACTTGTCATGTGGGACTCCACACAACAGCTTTTCACCTTTGATGGTTTCCTACAATACCACAGGACCCATCAATGAATAGGGGATATTGTTTTCCATTTCATGGTAATTCATTATACAGTGGGACCTCTTCAGCACGTTCTCCAAAAATCCACAATGCCTAAAAAAAGCTTGTGTTTCCTTTTTGCTTGTTTGTGGAGACATTACTCTTACCTTGTTAATCGCATCCATCTTGCCATTTTATTTGTAAAAACTGGATCTCCTATGCAGATCCATTGACTTTACTTGTTTTATGGCCAAACTGGCTTTCAGAAGGATTTGAGCTATTGTCTTCCCCTTCTCAAAAACTTATGGTATGTGGTCCTACACAATAATGACATCAATGTGTTTCAGGTGTTCCAGAGCTTCACCCTGTTCCAGTGCAGTCTGGATCAATTTATGGCAGATGATAGGACTCTGTTTCCCCCCTTGGAACAGTCCAGGTGTGTTGGACACCGCTCCAAGTCAAAGCAAATTGTGTCTTGCACTCTGCTGTCAAAGGGATCGAGAAAAATGCATTGACCTGCCTGGCTTCCTTAACCTTTAATTCCAGATTACTGGCCCCATTATCTCAACATCAGAACAGCCAGAGCAACCACGTGCTCACCTGGACAATTTTGCAATCCTTTCACATGTCTCACAGCTCACACATTGGGTAGTTACTACCTCATGAGTTCAATCTCTTCCTTCTCCCCAAGCAGCATCTGCCTATGTTCCTCTTCTAGTTCTCATGATGACCCTATGTGGGAGCAACAAGGTGCAATTAATGACCAATGCATTTTTTTGAACAGAAAAAAATTATTTATTTATATAATTTATTTTATTGCACATTTTCTTTGATTGAATTACAATTTTATAAATAAGTTTCCTTTTTGAATACTCTCAAACGTTTGCTTTATGCAATTTTAGCATATTCTGATATAAGGATTTGTAGTGCTAATTTTATGTAAGCAATTTAGGCTGATTAACCCTGTAGGTTGGTCACAAATGTGTAGTGCAAATTGAAAGAGCATAGAACCAGATCTCCCTCTAGAGATAATTTTGGTTTATTTCCTTCTTGAATTTTAAGCAAAACAACATGAACCTTTGAGAAAACCTAACTTCTTTGAGTAAGAACAATTCTATGCTAGTGATAGCAAGCTTGGACACAGGTGGTTTCCAAGAGCTCCGCCCATGTAAGGTTTGGTCACGAACATTTTGTTTAACCCAACTGCCACTTTCTTTCTTCTCCTATATAATTTTTGAAAATTAAAGATTTGTTTTAACTTTTGCCCTTTTCTCCTGAATGTTAAAATTGATTTAGAAACCTGAATCTTCAATATTGCTTGAGTATGGAGCTCCAAAACAAGCAGGGAATGGAACGTTTGGAAAGGTATGCTGGTTGCAATAGCTGGCTTTACCAGTTACAAAGTGCCCATCAACATGGACATCTTAGTTAGAGTTCCTCTTCAATTATTTCCTGTATATATTAAAGAAGGTGATGTTTTTTGAAATGTGTGAATATTTCGGAATACACCTAAGGAGAATTAAACAAAAAGTATGTACCAAAAAAACATAGAGATGAAATATTGATCCAGGAAAAAGTTTTAGTAAAAGATATCTCAATCAAAAAGCTGCAGTGAGATGCCAACCCCCACCTCAACAAAACAGTTGATGTGTGAGCTTTTGCTAAGCTGAACTAGCTTAGCATCAGAGTGTCTTCTCTGAGTTCTCTGTAATGATGGTAAATCTTATACAGTGACATAAATATTACTTCATTACCTTGGCAATTTCACCTGCTAGAACAAGTAATTCTGAAAACCATATAATGTTTGTTTGGTGTTACTAATATAAGCATAACACTTTCTTACACAGAGGAAAAAGCAGAGTTACACTGTGTTTCTATAAGTAGACCTAGAGAATTAAAGGTGTTTAATGTGTCTCTCTCACTGTAGGTAATGAATTCAGAGATCATTTGCAGTTTTGAGTAACAAGGAGTGCACCTTTATCAGCTTTTAGTGGAT
This sequence comes from Manacus vitellinus, assembly GCF_001715985.3. Lineage (NCBI taxonomy): Eukaryota > Metazoa > Chordata > Aves > Passeriformes > Pipridae > Manacus > Manacus vitellinus. The sequence goes on along the minus strand of NW_021940208.1, from coordinate 49,249,366 downwards.
GCCCCTAGAACCCCTGGTCCCTAGAACCAGCCTCTTTGCCTTATAGATCTGTTCCTATTACATGCTAATGTAGCTGCCAATGGATACCGTGGGCTTTTTGTTCATGTTACACATCTTTATCTGTTCAGGATGAGAGAGAGGGGAACAGGTAAAGGCAAGCAATGGGAACATTAAACAGGAACTGAAACTTCCATTTTTGTGTTTTTGTTTTGTTTTTTAAATTTCCTTTTTTTTCTAGAAAGTATGTGGGGTTTTTTGTTGTTGTTCTGGTTTTGGTTTTTATTTGGGTGTTTTGTTTGATCTTTTAATGGGGAAAGTCCTGCTTGAGTGCCTTTTACTATATTTGGAACTAATGGCCACTCTCTTAGGTACTGGGGAAAGGATGAAGGAGAAAAAGTTAGTTGAGATGGACTGCTGCTTTAAAGGTTTTTTTCTTAAGACAAAATGTACTAGAAAAAATCAGCAAAAATAGAAAAAGCCATTCTTGTCTCAGGTGCTGGAAAGACGTAGGCAGAACACATGGTCCCATCAGCTGCTCTGTGATGTAGCAAACCTGTAGAAGGATTGGGCTGTTGAGACTATTATTGAGTTACCTCATTTGTCACAAGTTCACAGAAACGTTGCCTTGAGAAAAAGATGGCCTTACATGTCAAAATGAGACTGTTAGAGAGGAGAGAAATAGGGAGCAGTACAAAACAGGTATGTCCCAGGACTTGCTCCAGACTTAGCCAGAGGTTATGGGTATGGTTGTAAATCTGCATCCACCCCTCTGTCAGGTCTTACTGGGACAGCATTCAAAAAATAGGAGATTCCTCAGTGTCCAAATGTGACTCTGGGGAATGATGAAATGGGTAGCACCAATGGTTGTTCATCCTCTGACTTCACTTGCTTCCATTGCTTTGCTTCCCATCTAAAGTCTTCTCCTACTTCTCCTCTTACTCTCAAAACAGAGATAAATTAGTGTAAAATAAGATACAATTTATTTCTTATTCCTTTGGCTTCTTTATTGTTGTTCCTTTATTCACTTGTCACAATTTTTATTCCTTCTATCAAAGGTATTAAACCTTTTTCAGATTATATCTGCTGTCCTGCTCTATGTTTTTTGCCTTAAGCCAGTAACTTCAGGGTGTTAGGATGCTTTATGAATCTTGACACAGTTTTCAAGGGTCCGCTCTGAACAATATATACTCTTATATAATGTGATGATGCTTGTATTGACTAGGTGTGTCATAAAGTTCTAGTGGTCAGTCCTCTGAAATCATGTTTTTAACTTTAAGAATGTGAATATCTCAGCTAGGATAGTCAGGTCACCTAGTTACAGATATTTAACATTGGGATACAGTCTGGCCTTCTGGTGAAGAGAGATGAACTCTGAATTTGGAGGATTTCTGAATTATCCTTGAATTCATAAAAAGAATAAGAAAATGTTACTCCCAAATGGCATATTCATAAGGCACTTAAAACCCCAAAGCAGTTGTTACAAAAGTTTCTTTCCAAGCTCTGGTCTGTGAACAGCTCTCACGCCTGCCTCTCTCCTCAGGGAAAATTTATCCATCAGTATTGCCATGATTTGAACATGAAGCCTTTGCTGCATTCATGAGCCTCAATTTTTTCCCCCACTTGCTCTTTCATCTTCCCCTTTTGCTCTCCTGTCCTACTGTGTTCTTTCTGTTACTTTATCTGACACAATATTATAATAAAGAATGGGCTCTGGAAAGAAAGTTCTGGGCAATAAAGCCTCTTTTTGAAAAACTGTATGCATAAAGTAAAAATAACAAAAACTGTCAAAAGAAGCTGTTAGTGTGAATGTATTTATTTTAGCTTTGGTGGAAAAGCTTGATTCAGCTCCAGGACTTCAGGAGTACAATAGTCAGTAATTTCTATATGAGTAGAACATCTATTTCTCTTTTGAAATATGGGACAATCTGAACCCCAGGTTGTCAGCTGCTTTTACATTAGTTTGGGGGGAAAAAAAAGAAAAAGAAAAGGAAAAGATAGATCAACTATTTTTGAACCATTTATCAGTCAATAATCCAAGTCACTTGCAGGAATGGGGTTAAAGGATACTACAGCCTGAGTGAATACAGTGTAAACTGCAGCTCCTTCTGGGTGGCGTCAATATAGACTGGGTTAGAAACTTCAGCTTAGAGCCATACCCCCGGATGTAAGGGGAGCAGTGGGATCATTTCACAAGTAAGGAGTGACAGAATGGGAGAGAAAGAGACTTTTCAGTGGGTACTGTGGTAGGTCTTTTCAGCTTATGACTTCCCACTGCGAGGGACTGGGCTCCCCTGGTAACCCTGATACCACACAGCTCTAATGCCCAGCTGTACTCACCCAGCCAGTGCTGAGCTGTGCAAACCCCTCAGCTGAACACCCACACCTAGAGGGGAGGGAGAATCACTCACATGACTGAAATCAGGAGCTCATCTGTGGGCTGGTTCTTCTGTTTGGAGACTCTGGCTGGGAGAGGAGATGCTACAGAGATGTGATTCATTCCTGATAACGAGTGGGTGAAACTCAGGAAGGGAGAAAAGCTGTGATTCAATGAACCTCCTGAGCAAAGAGAGGACCAGAAGAGAGCAACCAGCAAGGGCACTTAGAGAATTAATTTCTGTGTATCATTTTAAAAACTATACTGACATGTCCCCTTGAAATAAGTTTTTTGGAGGCAATCACAGTTCTTTATAATAAAACACTCAAATGTTGCAATAAAAATGTGTTCCTTAGTGCATTAGACATTTGTCTCTGCCATTTCCTTTATTTCCTAGATAATGGGTTGATTCAAACATCATAAGAAAAATTACAGACTAAGAAAAAATAAATCACTTTATTAAAAAGTATATGGAAATATTTTTCAAAATTTGATCTGAATGATATTTTCTCTGGTGCAGAGATATTTTCACTATTTGTAAACTTGCAGGACTGGGATAAGAAATTAGCAGAGAGAAATTATATAGCATGCTGCCAAACTCATAGATCCTGGGTGGGATGAATTAGGTGGAGAAACAAAACCCAGAGCTGAAGGACTTTTCAGCACCTTAAAAAGAAGAAAAAAAAATAAAATTTTAAACACAAACTTGTTTACTTGCATTCCTCCCACCCTGCTGCCTTTTATCTATAGCTTTGCTTTTAAAGTAAAGTATCTCTCTCAATTTCATGAGCAGAGAGGATAGACTATGCAAAGTTTTATGGTTATTTCAAAGTTTGGTATGGACTGAAGAGCTGTGCTTATGAATTTCAGTGCAGCATCAAACTGCCAGAGGATGTGCTCTCTAGGGCAGAGATTATTAGCCCTTCGCTTGTGCTTTGCTGAGCCTGTTTTAGATATCATCCCTGGGCTGACAAGGGCTCTGTTCGGCGGTGTCAGTCCGGTTGATAGGGTGCTGACACTGCAACACCGCTGCATGATTACCCCTGTGGCACTGGCAGATTCCAAGGAGTGCTGATAAGAGTCGAGCATGGACTTCATTTCCTCAACTTGAGAGTATGATGTGGGTCAAAAGAGGTTTGTCTGTGTTTCTAGCCCTCACCTAATAGCACTATTAGATGCTATTACTCTGTTTCAGTAATATGAATTCATTTGTTGCTAACTGAGTTTTCATTTCAAGATTACAAATACATTTCTGGACAGTAATTTAAGAGTTCTATTTCTCTGTAGAATTCATATGTGGAAATCAAGATTAATATTAACATGTTCATATATTGCTTTATATTTGGACAAAATCAGTAGGCATTTCTTAAAGAACTAAATACATATAAATTATTTATTCATTTTTTTGGTTGTAGACAAAAGTGGCCTGAGTTTTCCATCAAGACCTCTGAAAGCAGAAATGATAGAAAGTACACATCACAAAAGAAAATAGAGAGGTCAGATGAAACAGTAAAATATTATCTGCAGGCAGTATTCTACTATTCACAGGGACAGCTGTTAACTTGAGGAAGAAATTTCCCACATATATTTCAATATAAGGCAAGTAGATGAAGTAGGTTGTTTATTATAATAGGTCAAGTTATATGATGTGCAAATATGTTGGGAATTTGGAAGACTTCTCCTGTTTTCTCATATTTATGACAATAGGTTACTCTCAGCTGGCATTATTGATGAGTAAGGCTACTGTTTTCATTAATTTCTTTCAAAATTTCTTCCAGTTTTGTAGGCTTCTTCTTTATATATATATATATAAATGATATAAGACATTATTACTTAATTGAAAAGTCTACTTGAAGAGTTCATGCAAAACACTACAGAAATCACAGTGAACTATAAAAATTTGCACAGTGGACAGGGTGAAACTTTATAGGTGCTCTAAGCAAACTGAGAAAATCCCAAGTGAAAAGTCTAAGGTTTGTATTCATGAAATGAAAGATTTTATTTCGGAAACAGTTGCTATTAAAATGCTTCATTTTCATTTGAAAATAAATTTAAGCTGTAATTATAACATCAAATTGCACTACATCTCTTCTACTTACTATTACTTTATATGTTTAGAGATTCTTTCAATGCATGTTAGCCTATGCTGAGAATTTACCTTCCTGCAAACATTTTGGAAGAAAGCTTTCTTCAAAAAATGTTGAGAAACATATTGCAGCTAGAGCATTGGTTTTAGCATCTGTACTGTAAATGTAAATGAGGTACTGCAATGATGTGATGTACTGTAATGATGTAATGTACTGTAAATGATGACCCATTTGCAAAATCCTTCTGAGGTAAGTAGTCTGTACTTCATGGCCTTTTTTGTCTGCATTCAGTAATGCTTTCTATTTTAATCAAAACAGTTATGGTGGCAGACTCCACACTTGGGCTTGGGATGTGGAGCTGTTTTGTCAAGGCATCCTGTTCTCACATCTGAAGTAGAAACTCATTGCAAGCACTGTTAAAAACACATGAGGAAGCTGATTTGGGTGTTCTCTATTCAGGGCATGAAGGTGATGAAAAGAAGTTTCTTCAGAGCACAGAGAAATAAAGTCTGTGGCAAAGGACCAAAGGGAAAACTTATGAGGAGCAGATAGGAGTGAAGGTTACTTGGTGTTTGTTTTCATGGTAAAGTCCTGAGTACTTAGGCAAGGGTGCAGTGAGTCAGTGCTACCCCAGGAATAGCCTGGGAAGCACACCGTTCATGTGGGAAGGACCCCATGGGAATCTGACAAAATCTCTGATAAGACAGGGAGTCTGGTTGCAGGCAACCATGGTTCCTGGCACACAGGATGTCCCCAGATTGCTGTGCTAAGAAGGACTTCGGTGTCTTCACATTAGAGTTAGTAGCTGTAGGTCGAGTTGAACATTAGCTTAGTTGACCATTGGTGAAGGTGCAGTAATTCCACAGCAGTGTTTAGTGGTGTACATTTCTAACAAAATTGTGGAGACCAGCATGGAGGACCACAGTAGAATTTCTTAACTGAAAGTAATGTTGTCTGAGGAAAAACCAAAGGGAGAAACATCTACATTCCCATTGACTTCTCCTTTGCCAGGTGCATTTCAGTCTTTGAATATTACATCTAAGTACATCTACAGAGATGCTGATGATATTAAGATCATTGCATGGCTACAACTTTTCATTGTAGACTCTAAAAAACAAAAATGTGGAACAATTAAAAACAGTGTGTAAGAGCAAAGAAAATTATTTTCCCTCATTTTTTTCCTTGAAATTAATTTTTAGGATGACTTCTTATATTTCTAAGAGGTATATCTTGCTTCTGTGCACACTGGTTGTTCTTTTTCCTGTTCAATTTTATTGATTCGCACACAGTTCTCCTAAATGTGGACTCTGTTTCATTGGCTTCAGCAAGAGCTGGCTCTACTTGCAGAGCCAGAATCCAGATTCAGCTTTCCTGGTCCTTGCAGTCCCTTTTGCCTCCACTGTGTCACCTCTGACTGTGGGAGGCTAAACATATGAGTTCTTACTCCCTCCAGACTGTCTTAAGAAACCCGGTATCTGACAGCTTGCTGACTGCAAGCATTGTGGCTTGAGCAAATCTCCAGCTTCAGGAATGAGCCTAGCTCCCGCCCAGTTGTTTCAAAAAAGAGCAGGACTCGTTCTGCTTTTAATTTCTTGGTTTTGTTAGTTTATTTTAGAACGTCCCAGAAACATGCTATTCTCCTGTGGTTTACAGAAGTAAGTCTACTTATGCCTTTCTGTTTTCTCCATGGTACCTGATTCCTGTTTTCAGAGAGAGTAGAGATCTCCCAGGGTAATCCAATCCTGAAGCACAAAACAGTTGTTACCAACATGAATTCGATGCTGCAGAAGGCAAGTAGAGCAGTGCTTGAGGGAAGTGCAGTGAAGGCATTTTTTCTTTTAGAAAGCACAGAAACTAATGAGTCACTTCTTTCAAAGAACCTTTCCCCAAAGGAAACTATTAGGACAACTAGCTGGTGTTTGTCATTTTGTACATCTCAGTCAAAGTGATCTTTATCTTGATTTTGAAAAAGTCAGGGTAAGAGGAGAAAATTATGCTGGTTGAAAACAAAGTTTTGGTTTTGACATTTTTTTGTTTCTTTTACCTTGCCTATAGTGATCCTGTTCAAATTTCACAGGTAGTCTTTGCATCTCCTGAAAGAATTATTGAAAAGCACCTATCTTTAAATATATCAACAATGTAAGTGGAGAGATTCAGTAAAAGGCAATCCTGAGAACAAGGGTGAGTTTTTGATCTTGTTGATGGAGGGAATTGCCAATGAAGAATTGAAGAAAAAGGGAAATTTGAGAATCTCCAAGCCTCCTAAGAAAAATAAATGGTATTGATAGCTTTGAACACCGTCCTTTAGTAGTCAATTCCTAGAAAATTAATTATGAAAAGATGAGCCACTTTATTAAGTATCTTGTAAAATTGTTTTGGACAAGAGTTTTTGATAACATCACATAAAAAAAGTCAATTTAGAGAAGACAGGAGTTAATAGGAAAAATTCCAATAAGTGGATGAGGGATGTGGAGACCAGTTGGGACTGAGTGGAATGCTACTAATAGTTGCTGAACTGTGTGCATAAATATGCAGGTGAATAAGAGCTTAGATTAATAAGAGAGAAATATATTCATTGCCATACTTGTTTCAAATTGGAGAGAATCTATAGTTAAGTCATGAAAACAGTGAGATTTGTTGCCTCACCTTTTGGCAAACTTCTCAGAAAAATCTTGTCATTTATCATAATTATTTTTTTAATTTACTTTTAAATAAGAAAAAATGGTGGCTAAAAGGTCAAGAAAGTCTGATGCTTGGTTTGTCTCTGTGGACAGTATTCCGTCGTGTAGTTACTCAGCTGGTTTGTTTTATTTTTTTTTCTTTCCTATAGTGCCTCTGAACAGACTTCATTTTCTTTCTCTTGTTTCCGCCACAAATTAATCTTTACTTTCCAGTCAATTGATTTGTGACTGAGAATTGCTTCAAATGTAAAATCTTTGGTGTAATTTATCCCTTTCTAATACAAAATTAAAAATAAAGAAACAAAAGGATTAGCAATTCTCTCTCCTTAAATGGAATAAGGAATATTATTAAAAAGTCATTATCATATCCATTTGAGCCTTCTGGAGCTATTAAAACCTTATATTTCACATTAGATATTAGAACATTCATGCTGCAGAGATGTATGCTCTCACAGTTGAATGGGTACTATATACATGAATGTAATTTGCACTATTTAATTAGATGAGTTTAACTCTAAAATTCACTATTTTCGTCAATGGGGATCTCTGCAGCTCAGAGGAACTTGTATCCTTCTTTTTTTTTTTTTCTTCTCCAGTTCAGGGGTCAGGAGGGAAGGTAAAACTCTTAAAAACTATTTAAGTGCATCAGTAATCAGATCAACATTGTGCCTTTTGGTAGTTTGCTCAGTTTTTTGTCATATGTCTTTTATATAGGTGATGACTGCTTCCAAGTAATTTTTTGAACATTTTTTCTGTCTTGGCAGTGTCAAAGGTTTCTTTTTTTTCAAGTTGAAATGAATTGGTCAAGCCATAACTATTCCTTTGGAAAAAAAAAAGTCAAAAATCTTAAGAGATATTTGCTAAGATTTTCAATAGTCATTTAGCTGAAGTTCAAGAGAAAGAATGAAATAACAGTGATGGAAGGCTCATATTAAATTAACAGGAACCAGATGTTTTTCTAAGGGGTATAAAAGAACAAAACATTAACTCCGTGTTTTCAGTTGAACATGGTTTGACTTGCTTTTACTTTGTCCTTTTTGTTCTCAACCAAGTATCTCACAGTCTTACTTGGTACAATTAATTCTTCTATCTGTGACATTACTCAGTGTTTAAGGATTACAGACTAACACAAACCCTAGTGGAATCAATGAATTGAAGAACAGACCCTTCAATATCTGAGGTATTTTTAGCTGATAAACTGTAGGTTTGGTGAAAGTAGGCATTACATCAGTTTGGAGTCTCTGATGTGAATATTTCTGAACTTTGCAGGGTTCTGAAAGTATTTCTAGTACCTCGTGTCTAAGACTGAATTATAGCCAGCTCCAGGCAAGGAATAGGTAATACTTAAATGGCCTCTGGAGCAGTCCAAAAGTGAAATTAACTCTGAGGTCCAAATACTCGTGCCAAGTTTCTGGCTATTATATTGTAACAATGGAGGTATGCTCTCTCCACTCATCCATCTATTTCAGCCCTTGAACACTTCTTCATAAGTTAGTGAAAGCCACTTCTGAAAGATAATCACATAGCCTGTATAATTCACGATGAAAGGCTTTCTGCCTAAGCTGTATATCTTCATGGTTTTGGATAGCATTTCTCCCTGCCAAAACCTCCTGAATATGCCCTTTTTGTGGATTTTTTTCTTTCCCTTTGCACCACTGACTGCACCATTCACCTGCATTATTCAGTTAAAGAAATAAGCACTTAAATCTTTCTATTAGGTAATTTTCAAATCAGATGCAGAAATCATATGTTATTGCAGAATTTTAACTTTTGACTTCTTAATAGTTTACAGTTTTCACTGCACCTCTTAAAAATTACAATTCAAAAGCAAGAATGGATACTGATTAATTTCTTAATTCTCTTAGAGCGTGATGCATGGGTTGCTCATCAGTTTTATAGGGTAATGTGTCATGCCACTTATAAATGTCTCATTATCTTCTCTATGCAAACACATGTATCAGAAATACAACAGTTGAATGCATGTGGGATTTATATTACCCTAGGGAAAAGTAAAACATCAGACTCATTATAACGTCTCTAGACCCAGTTGGTTGCATGCCAAGTGTCACCTGGCTTGCTGAGAGCTTCTTCTAGGTTTAGGACAGACATAAATGTACCCTAATCAGGGTGTTATGCAAGTACTTGGCTTGGACACAGGCAAATTAATGCTTTTTCCATTCTTTATGAGAATTTTTCTCTTTACTCCCTTATACTATTTGAGATAAAAGATGAATTAATAAATGAGGAAAAAGTAATGCTTTTCTTGTAGGGCTTGCTTATACAAGCAAGAAGCATGTAAATTACTTTAACATTTTTGTTATTTTCAACTTTTTCTAATACTAATTTTATCCCAGATATTAAGTAAATATATGTTTAATCAAATCCAGAGGTGTAGTAAATTAGAGAATGGAAGATTTTGGCAAAGAAGACTGGAAAAAACTTTTTTAAGAACCAATAATTTCACAGAGACATTATTGATTCTGACAGTTATTTTTATGGAACTACCATCTCATTGACAATCAGAAAGTATCAAGTAGTAGGAATTTATAGGAAAATAACAGGAAACTATATAAAGAACAGAGTGTGTGTTTGTAAGTTTGTGATTCACCCATATCTTGAACACCACATCATTCACATTCCCTCTTATCGAAAAGTTCATATTGAAGCAATGGAAATATTCGGCGAAAAACAGTGGTCAAAGGCAGGGAGCAGCTTCCATACAAGCTGTGACTTGGTGGGTTGACCATATGTATTGGGTTTACATAGCAAGATTTTGGTAGTGGAGTGTACTGCAGAGAAGATGCCAGAAGATTCCCTTATGTCTGATAGAGCCAATGCCAGCTGGCTGCAAGACAGACCTGCCACTGGAGGCCAAGCCCATTTGTGGTGGTGGTAGTGACTCTGGGATAATGTATTTCAGAAAGGACAAAAACTGCTGGGCAACAGCATCTGGGAGAGAGGCATGGGAATTTGTGAGAGAAACAGTTCTGAAGACACCAAGGTCAGTGGAGAAGGAGGTGCAGGAGGTGCTCCAGGCACCAGAGCAGAGATTCCCCTGCAGCCCACAGTGCAGACCATGGTAAAACAGCTCTGTCCATGCAGACCATGGAGGTCCACAGGGGAGAAGAGATCCACCTACAGCCCTGCTGGACTCCATGCCAGAGCAGGTAGAGTACCTAAAGAAGGCTGTGAATCCATGCACAGACTATGCTGGAGCAGGGTCTTGACAGGACCTTTGGACTCATGGAGAGAGGAGCCAAGAGTCAAGCAGGTTTTCTGACAGGACTTGTGACCCTCACCGGAGCAGCCTGTTCCTGAAGGGCTGCAGCCCATGGAAGGCACCTGCTCTGGAGCAGCTCATAAGAACTGCAGCCTGTGGGAAGCAGTTCATGAAGGACTGTATCCCATAGGAGTAACCTCATGCTTGAAGAGTGCGAGGTGCAAGGAGCAGGAGAGACAATGCATAACAAACTGACCACAACCCCCATTCCCCATCCCCCTGCTCTGCTCAGGGTGGAGAAGGTAAACAAGTCTGAAGGAAGTTGAGCCTGGGAAGAAATGAAGACTGGGAGAAGGAGTTTTTAGATTTTATCTTATTTCTCACTATCTTACTCTGTTTAATTGGCAATAAATTAAGTTAATTTTCCTAAATCAAGTCAGGTTTTACCCATGACAATTATTGAAATGTGATCTCTCCCTTTCCTTATCTCTACCCATGAACTTTTTTTAAATTTTCTCCCCTGTCCTTTTTAGTGGGAGGGGAATGATAGAACAGCTTGGCAAGCACCCAACAGCCAGCCAAGGTCAATCCACAACAGATGACACAAATGGATGACACGGAGATGGGGAACATGGAGGAGACAGGCATACAATAATTCCAAAATCACAAATGCCATGGCAAAAGGAGACAGTGTTTGCTGCCTCTTCAAATACAATAACTAGGGGCATGAAACTAATCTATGAGAAGCCCATTACCAAAGAGACAAAAGAGAAAGTCCTTTGTGTGATTGTAATTGGAACCAATGAGCTTACTGATAGACAATGTTGTGAACGATTAAAGGCTACATGGTCTTAAGGAAGAAATGGACAAGTACTCGGAAGAAGTATCTGTTGGGGGATAGTAAACACAGAAATCACATCAGGCTCTGGAAATCAGCTGAGTGGAAAACATATGGAAGCTATGAAAGTACTCAGGGGAAGTATTGTATTTAGCTAAGATTGTGAATAGGGCTCTGAGCAACCCGACCTAGTGAAAACCAGGTCCGTGGCAGGGTTACATTAAATGGTCTTTAAAGGTTCCTTCCAAACCAAATCGTTCTATGTGGTTGCTGTTTTTGCTGTCATCAAGCAGATGGCTATGGCCATTGACGGGAACAATATCAAATCAAATAAATCAAATAAATCCTTGGACTTGCCCAATACTGGTATTTTTATGAGGAAAAATAAGAATGTAACCTATAGATAACTAGAGTCAGACAAGATGGATCTCACTCAAATTTCTGAGAAGTAGGAAAAAGTCCAATGTGCATATTTCAGGGCAAAGAAAGGGGATGAATGTTCATCCTGGAAGATATATCAGCTCTGACATCCCCTTTGTCCATGCAAGCAGACATCTGGGTACAAATGGTGAGCAGTATAATTGCTTTGAAAGCACTGCTCTGAAAAGACTGTATAAGCAGTGAGAAATACAGTCTTTCAACATATTGAGAACAAGAGCAAAGTACAACAAAAAATAAAACTATCTCTTTGATAGGTCATTTCTAGTAAATTTTCTTCAAAGATCAAGTCATTTAAGTAAACCTGCACCAATGAAAGGAACAAGCAGTTTAGATGCAGACACTTTGATGCATGAAAGGAAAGACAATTACCTCAAATACTATGAGTAACCTGCTTTCAGGTAGGTATTTTGGGGTTGTTTGTTATAGTATTGTATTTCGTGGTTTAGAATGATAACATATTTTGGCTTGGAAAATAGCTAATCCAAACCAAAAGGAATATTTCTTTCTCACTTTCTTTTTTTTTTTTTAACCTGTTATATCCAATCTCTTATTGAATTAATAATCCAAAATTAGTGTCTGATGGAGTGTGCGGTGAGGGAAGTGGGGACAGAAATTTTTGCGTCACAGCCTAAACTATTATTTCAAGTATTGACAAATAGATTTGTCATCTTCTTATTGATGAAGACAAAAGTATATCTGTACTGCTTAAAATATAAGGGTGCTTACATCACTCTTTATGAATTTTCCTTATCTAGAATCATAGAATCATTTAGGTTGGAAAAGACTCTTATGATCATCCAGTCCAACCATAAACCTGACCCTGCAAAGTTCACCACTAAACCATGTCCCCAAGTGCAACATCTAGACATCTTCTAAATACCTCCAAGGATGGTGACTCTTGACAACCCTTTCAGTGAAGAAATTTTTCCTAATACCCAATTTGAATTTCCTGTGCCCCAGTTTGAGGCCATTTCCTCTTGTCCCGTCACTTGATAGCAGAGAGAAGAGACCAACCCCCAATTGTCTACAACCTCCTCTCAGGTAGTTGCAGAGAATAAAAAGGTGCCACCCTGAGGCTCCTTTTCCCCAGGCTAAACAACCCTAGTTCCCTCAGATGTTCTTCAGAAGATTTGTGCTCTAGACCCTTAAGCATCTCCATTGTTTTGCTTTGGACATGCATACTTATCAGCTAACCAGTTTTGGAAAACTCAACTTGCATTTACCATTTTCAAGTATTTTGACAGCTTTGTGTGGAAGGGTTGCTCACTACTACTGGTAAATTTCACCTCTAAATTCTCTTAGAACTGCTTACAGTATGCTAGAGAGGTTTTGCACATTATTACCAACTTCTTTTAAGTAACTGTAAAATATGATACAGAAGTCTCCTTTACCGAGTCCCCCTAAAATAAGAATTTCAGTATGGAAATCTGCCCAGTTTCTTTTACAGTGAACACTAACATAGAGAACTGGTTTTATGCTTTGCAATCCTATCCTCTTTCAGGTTTTTCTTGAGTACTTTGACAAACTGTTGGCCTTATAGACTTTGCCAAACTTCTTGCTGCTGAACTGTTTGAAGAAAAATTTTGTATTTAGCTTAATTCCCCTTGACAGTTGTTCTTCAAACCCTCTTTTGGGACCTCCTGGTTATGTTTTTACATTTAATCTTTCAGAGTTCACGATTATTTCATTTTTCTTAGGTTTGACACAGCTTCAGCCTTCTGAGAGATGCCTTCTTCTTTTCAATAACCTCCCTCACCTGCTGTTCAGTCCTCATGACTTTTCTACCCTTTCTAAAAATACTTTAAAAAAACTCTGTGGTATGCATTCATCAGTGCTGCTCCTTCAATAATCTCTACACTGTAAGGTTTTAATTCTCTTAGCTACTTACTTTAAATAAGTTTCTTCATCTTTGTGTGGCTCTTCCTCTTGAAATGGGGCAAAACTGTGGTGTATCTTTTTGGCTTTTGTTGCTCCTGTAGGGATACGGAGTTTATCTAGAGTCACACATGCAGTTTTGAGCCACATGTGATAGTATGGACAAGGTTGAGGGAGGTGTCCCAGTTTTTGGGCTGCCTTCACAGCTGCTTCAGGATGTACTTGTTGATGTACTCATAAAAATGTGATATCTGTGTTACACACCAGTGTGAATCTTTATAAGGGTAATTACTACTCTCGTGTTTCCTACCCTTTCTGCCTTTAATCTCTCATGACATAGTAGTCAGTGCTGCCATCCTATCTGCACGGTCACTACTGTCTTATGTTCTTCCTAATTAGGCCTTGAATTTTGGTCCCTAAGGACATTTAGGCACTTGATCAGGTGGGCAGTTTGTCAGTTTTTATTCTTATCAGATTAGGCTTCTCCAATCCAGTAACTGTTGAATGTACACATAAGAACATGAGATGGGAAGACAGCAGCAACAGAGTTCAGGAAAGGGGTTCTCACTCCAGGGATACAACCAGATTTTCTCCATGGTCAGAGAAGCAAGAGGAGCTCTTCTAAAAGACATTTAATGTATCTTCTTTAGAGTAAGATTACCCATTTTATTCTTAAATTTAGGTTGGTTGCTTCTCGGTTATTTTTACAAGTACAAAATATGCATTTGAGGTCTTGTTAATGAAGTATTTAAATGCCTAAAATATGTCTTCAGGGAAAAAGAAGTCTGTGATGTACACTGATTGGTTTGCCCTCCTTCCTTCTGCTGAAATTGCACCAATTAACTCTTTTAATTGTCAGAGACAGAGGTCCTTGGGTGGTAGGGCTCACAAAGGGAGAGCAACAGAAGTGGGATGCATTGATTCTTGTTCTTAGTCCAAGGACCCATTTTTATATTAAATGGTTAATGAGTAAATGAAATCCTTGTAATAGAGATTGTCTGTCAATAAAGTAACTTTACTCTTCAGCTCTCTCAGTCTTGAGCCAGTACTGCTTAAGCATGAAAGCACAGTTTCAGGTGCCTGAAGGATTTTGAAGGCTAAAAATTTTATTCTTTGAAGGGAGGATAACTTCTTTGCATAAAAAGAGATGGATACACAAGGATGAGGAAAAAGGGTTGAGAGTTGTATTTTTATGCGTGATGCTTATAAAAGAAGCTAATCCCTGTTAAGTAGCTCAGAAGAGATATATTCCTTAATTAAGCGGTACATACCAGTTATATTGATTCAGCAATAGAAATAACTGGTTTTGCGTAACATATAAATCGTAATAATTAAGTGATTAATCTGAGACTATTTCTATAAGACAGCAAGGTGCATGTACCATTCCATTTGGAAAGGTGCAGGCACTAAACCATCTCTGGTTTGAAGGTGAGGAAAACTATGGCAGCTCATGACAGTTGGTGAACAGCCCATAAATACACAAAAGACAGTTTCAGCAGCTGGTTCCCTAAAAGCTCCCGTGATTTAGCAAATTTAAAATCGACTTTCTTATGCATTGAAACACAAAAATACAAATTTTTGGTTAATGTCCCAAATAATTAATGACTTTGCAAGTTTTGGTCAATTTCAAATTTCACAGACATTTGACAGAGTAGTTTTGTTACTGCCTGAATTCTTTTGTACTAGGCTAGAAGTAGCTCCTTTTAGACTTCTTAATCACGGAGTGTGGGGGATTTTTTGGATTTTTTTATTACATACTCAGAGGAAGTACTTAATGTGTACTTAAGTACTTAATTCACAGATTTGAAGTCAGTTTTTGGTGTATATGACTCTGTGGACTACATTTCATAGGCAACATCATAGGGAGTTAAATTATTACCTTTAAAAAAAGTAGAAACTTTCATAGTACTTTTACTTAGCAAAAATGTGAAGCTTCCACTTATAGGTATGTTCCTGTCCAATAACCCAGTGAAGCTGTTTAAACTGACAACTCCCACTACAGGCAGAATTATTCCTTATCTGCAATCTCATATATCAAAGCATTTATATTCTTTTGTTCCATTTCATATAATGTAAACTTTCATTCTGAAGTGTCTGAGAAGATTTCTGCAGTGCAGAAAGTAATGTAACTGGCATCCATCATATCTATTCTTGTATCTATTCCTTATGGGAAAAATGAAAATTGTGAAGATGCTTTGAGTTTATAAATGAAGTCAAAGCTGAAAATAACTTTGGTTATTCAGGAAGTACATTCTAAACCCTTAGCCCCGGAGAAAATGATGTCTCTAGTGCAGATGTGCTCCACCTTCACTGTAGAAAATTTCAGCATGTCAGAGAAACACTGCTGCCGGCAATGTTGCTAATGTTGGCCTTTCAGTTATCCTTGCTTGAAACAATGATGTTTCAGAAGGCAATAACTGAGTCCTTGGACAAGAATAAATACTGTACAGGGAACCAGTCCAGGAAGTAGAAGATAGTTTTGCTACCCAAACAGTAGAAAACACTGTTTGAAGGAGGTGCTACAGTATTTTATATTTCTTAGTGATCACTGCCCATTGGCATGAAATGGAGGACTTAATGTCAGTGAAGGAAAGCAATGTGACTGACAGGCTGATGTCACTGGTTGTGGGTGCCACTAGCAAAAAGATTGCTTCAGGCTGACTTTTAGGTCTACCCTGATAAAACAAGAGCTCTAATGCCATGCTTTGACTAAATAGAAATACTAACCAGCTAAGAAACAAGATCCAGCTTTTTTTTCAAGCATGAAGGATTGTTTTTGCTGCTATACGTAACTCACAGCAGCCTAGCCATTAAAGCTAGCATAGAATTAGTCTGTCACCTTCCATATCCTGCAGTTGATATAAATAAACAAATAAATATCATCCCTCCAAATATCCAAGAAGTGATCTCTCCATGCCAAATTTTGCTCCTAAACTGTGTATATGTTAGTTTTAACCTCATTGGAGTTGCTTTGCTATAACCACAACTGGAATTTGGCCCTTAATAGTAACTGAGTCTTCACTTTTTGTAATGTAGGTCAAGAGAAGAAATTAAATGATGATATTGTACTTGCTTACTGTGGCATCCCCCAGGAGTTGGTGTGGTCCCTACTGATTGCCTTGAATCATTAATGAGAGGGTAACTGCATTGCACAGCCCACAATATATTCTCAGTAGACAAATGCATTGACGATGCTGCACCATGAAAAAGACTTAATTGCATTGACAGTACATTTTTTTCACAGCTTAGAGTGTTTATCAAAATTGTGCTTGTAGCATCTAAAAATACTGTAATTAATGCAGCTTTTGGCCTCTTCGCACACTGTTTTCTTTTTAGTTTCTTCTGTTAAAGAAGACAGCTGTTTGCTAGGAAAACAAATTCATCTCTTTTCCTTCTCTCTCTCGCCTCCTGTTTTGTATTTGAGTGCATCAGTAGGAGGCTCACAGTTTGTTGTAAATGTTCATTCACAGTTTCTGCAGATTCCTACATTCATATTCACAAAGGCAGAATATTTCAAGATGTCCTTCATATCAAGTTACTGCTACTTCACATCAGACGTGAGGAATACAAAATAGTCTTTGCTTCCAAAGGCAAGACAACATAAACAAACAAACAAACAAACAAAAGTACAAAACTGTCCTTGAAAGGAGTGTGACAATTTGGATCAGCTATTTCTTAATTCTTGTTTCCTTTGATTGCTGATCGGAGGGTGGCTTGTGGGTATTAACATGGAGAGTATGCTATAGAATAAGGAAAGCAGACTTTCTTTGATAAGATAAAGCATCTGCAAGTGAAGGTGAGGGAGATGCTGCTGAGTCTGCTTTTAGCACCACTAGGCAGCTGTTCCTTGGCTCCTGGGAAGGCCAGGACAGTGTTTTCCTCTTTCTGCTTAAAAATTCAGGCTGTGAGAAAAGGAAAGGACGCAAAAGCATGACACATAGTTTAGTTCAACACTATAGCTGTTGCTCCTATGCTGTGCAGCTGTGCATGTGGGGATCTGCAAACTCATGAGAAACCCTACCTGCTTAGCAGTGGGCAGGCTGGGAGTAAGGGAGGGGCATCTGCCCTCTTGTGTAGAGAGCAAACAGAGAAAAAGGAATTTATACTGGAAAGAGATTTGACTTGAGTTAAAGAAGACACTGGGAAAAAATATATTTGAGCACTAAGAAAAAGAAGGCTTAACATCTGTTTTGCTCACACCTCTACCTAAATATAGTGTGATTATAACTCATGTTTGTCATCCATCCTCTACCATTAACTGTTGTAAAGTGCTCTATTACTTCAAACATCCTCATAGGGTTTTAAAATGTTCCAGTTCCTACATATTGCCTTGTAAATCTTGTATTACAGTGAGGAAGACTGTGTACGTAGCAGAGCTTTGCAAGGCTGCAATTTCGCTGAAATGACTATTATTACCATATAGACTGCAATGGTAAAGCTCAAGTGGTGCAGTATATCTCTGCTGCTGATGTAGGACTTGAAGCTCTATTAAAACAGGAGCCAACTGAAAATATTTATTATTTTCTGGTATAAAAACCAGAAATGCACTGTGCACACAAAAATGAGAAGGCTCAAGATCAGAGCCAGAAAGTATCTTGAGTTCATCAAATGCTTTCTGCTCTGTGAATAAAGGCATCTGGACCCAAGCTACCCTTACATTGCTAATTGGTGGTGAGTGTGAGAATAGGAGGCACAATGAAAGAGTATCAGAGCTGGAATCAGGTAAGATACTGGTCCTGCAGTGAAGCCTGCACCCACTTAAGCCTATAACCACCATAAGACAAATTAATTAAAGAATAAAAATTCATAATAGTTAACAGAGAAAGTTAATGAAAGTCATATATATATTAAATAATTACAATTTTAATGAAGGTGCATTTAAACCATTCTTTCTCCTTCATGATGTCAAAATGGTATTTCATATGGGATGGAAGAGCTTGAAAATTTCTTATGGTAGTCTTCAAGGAATTTTATTTAGGCTCTTGGTTGCTATAATCTTCCAAAATAATTTGAGTTTAGTGTATTTGGAAGAAAAGAAGTCACTTTCTTTTCCAGTACAAACTTTACTCTTGGAGGTGCTGTTTTACGGACTAGATTAAACTTAATGCATTTAAAATCTTTAATAAGTTTTAAACCACTGAAAAAACAAGGTATCCCTAATATAGAAAATGTATGTTGCTGGCAGTTCTTTTCATTTCATTTATTACCAAGACAGCATTAAACTGCAGTGGTTATGTCACTGCTATTAAAATTACATCAGGACTGTTTAAAAGGGATGGGAAACACAGACCCAACATTCTGTACCTGATCCCAGATCAACTGTTGAAATCAACAGTGGCTTTTGCATTGTAAGATTTTGTTTCTTGTATAATATGGAGAACAAGGGGTGTAGCTTATAAATTTTCCTTTGTATATGATGTGGAAAACCACAGAAAGAAAATTATTTGGTAACTGAAAACTATTTTCTGCTTTCACAAAGCATGGTACTGTAAGGTATTGGATGAATAGGAAAAAACCCTCCCTTTGCATGGCGCTGCTGAGGCTTTTCTAGCCTTTCAAAGAGGCTGTCATTATGGACGAGAATACTGACATTTGAAAGCCCTCTTACCCACTGATGCCGAGAAGTGTGGAGAACTAGCTTCCCTCTCTCCCAGCCGTACTCAGATTCCTTCACTTCTTAGCAGAGACACCCTTTGTCCTTCGGTTTAGCAGAGAAAGAAAAATAGCAGAAAGAAAGATTCGTCAATAAAGTTTTACCTAAATATGTATGTGGATTTTTAAATAAGTGAAGTAGCAACTTTTTAGCCAGCTGTCTGTCAGGCTCTTACTTCACTGGCTCCCCCATACAGGGGTCAGTGAGGCAAGCCCTGTGAGGCAAGCTTCAGAAAGCTGCCTACAGCCCATTAGGATTTAATGTACTGAGGGGAAATACTCTGCTTGCAGCCCATCATCCAGCTGCCTGCAAATGCCCTGACCCATAGTGTGAACACTCCTGTCTCTCCTTCTCCTTTCCCCAACAGGGTTAGTAAAGGTCTTCCGTGATGCAACCACAGGGATGCTGTAATGCCATGTCACTGCAACAATGTATTCTTGGCACTATTATTACTCTCTTACAGAAGCAAGTGTCAAAGACATCAGAAAAGAAGGAGTAAGTGATGGTTTGGGACCAGCCTGGAAAAGAAACTGCAGTTGGCAGCTAATTGGCTAGTTTGCTCAACACAGGATCATCTTCACACAGGCAGGCTGAACTTTTCACCGTTGTCCATGCCCTTTCTGTGACCCAGCAATTTAGAGCCTTTTAGAAAAATTATCAACTTTAAAGAAAATACAGAAGTAAACCAGAAATTTAAGTGCAACTGTCACTCTAATATTACTACTAGCCTACTTCATTTAAGCAGGCTTTTGTTCTGTGCTATTTTAAAAACTCTTAGTAATGTCAAATGTTAAAAATACAGGTGCTATTACTGATTTTTAAGCTGTTCAGTTACACTAACATTACAATTCTTAAAATATTCATGTCTAATTTTACCACTGAGAGGAATTGTGGGTTGTAACTCCACAGGAATCAGTTCTGGAAAAGCAGAAACCAGGGTATGTTGCAAGCAGTTCCTATCAAGAAGCTATTCAGATAACTGCAATACCAATTGCTTTACAAAAAACCAAATTGTTATTTTCAATAACTGACTCCTTCACAGTGTGTCTGATGGTATCAGCATCTAGTGACAAAAAGTGATCTAAGGCTGATGCCTGTATACTGAAAAAAGACCAGGAAAAACTGGTTTTTCTTTTTTTCATGATGTATATACTTTGGATAAAGGAGTTATAAACAATTTACTATATAAACGCTTTGTCTGTTCCTGCTGTTAAACACAGAATAGCAATTTTGAGTAATATTTCAGTTGTCTGTAGATTTAAAATTTTGTTTTTATTTTTCATATAAATTGTACACTAAACTCCTTTAGCAGTCACAAGAGTTATGGACACTACTGAATGATTTTTCTCTTGTTCTTTACTAGTCTAACACATAAGTTTGTGTGTATGGATGATTTATGAACATCATTAGTTATAAAAAATTTAAAGTTTTTCAACAAAAGCAGCAGACATTTACTACAGAATTTATGATATTTTATTTTTCCTTCACTCATGGATTAATTTATCATACATTCAGGTCATGTGTGCTTGGCAAACTGGAGGACCACTGTGAGATTTTAGAAATATGAAGGTATATTGCAACTCTTGAAATATAGAAATAAACTTATACCAGCACTCCTTTCTAAAGGAAAGGAAAAAAAAATAGACTCAACAGCAGACCAAGGTAAAAAAAAAATAAAAATTTCTAGGTCCATTACTGAAAATTGCTTTTTACCTTGTATTTCTGTAGCCATGAGTTGTGGCAGTTTAAAAGTACTAGGTGCTGTTTGGGGAGTGACAGTGTTTACTGCCCGGATATCCAGACTCCAGATCCTTTCATCACTCTGTGATACACTAGTTGATTATATAAACTGGGTCACTGAACTAGTACTCCATAATCACTTGGCTAAAAATAGTGAGTCACAATCCTTCCTCAGCCTCACTTGGACATTCATACAGTTTCTGTGGTTTTGGCTCCTCATCATGGCTAGGTTTCAGAAATGAAGATTTGGGAAGGGCTCTACCCACATTTACTACAAGCACGTCGGTGGCTAAAGAGGCCAATACGAGATAGACAAGTCTGGTTGCAAAAGGCACAGCAGAAAGACTCCTTGGATGGTATCGGCAAGACACAATTCTTTCTGCGTTGTCTTTTCTCCTCAAGAGTGATCCTGCGTGTGTTCTCAAAAGAAGCAGCAGCATTGAAGATAGTGTGTCTCCAGGCCTCCCGATTGGAGGCCAGAGTAGACCAGTGATGTTGACCAATATGGCCAAG
Source organism: Manacus vitellinus (assembly GCF_001715985.3). NCBI lineage: Eukaryota > Metazoa > Chordata > Aves > Passeriformes > Pipridae > Manacus > Manacus vitellinus. The sequence goes on along the minus strand of NW_021940208.1, from coordinate 49,227,944 downwards.
GCTGAGATGCTGTTTCAGGGAGTCCTTGTATCTTCTCTTCAAGGCTCCTCTCATGCGGCAGCCAGTGGCAAGTTCACCATAAAGGAAGATCTTAGGGAGGCGGTGGTCCTTCATCCTTGAGACATGTCCTGCCCAACACAACTGTGTTCTCAGCAACATGACCTCGATACTTGTGACTGCTGCTTGTTCTAGAACAGACGTGTTAGTCACATAATCTGACCAGTGGATGTTTAGGATTGTACGGAGACAGCACTGATGGAAGCATTCTAGGAGACGCAGATGGTGGCGGTAAATGACCCATGATTCGAAACCATATAAAAAAGTAGACAGCACAATGGCTCTGTAAACACTGATCTTTGTGCTTTTCTTTAGGTGTTTGTTTCGCCAGACTCTTTTATGGAGTCTTTCAAAAGCTCTATATGCCTTTGCTAACCTGTTGTCTATCTCTCTGTCAATCTTACCATCCGAGGAGATGAGGCTACCTAGGTAATTAAACTGCTGGGCTGATTTGAGCTCTGATTCACGAGTGGTGATATGGGGATGATGGAAGACTTCCTGAGGTGCAGGTTGATAGAAGACTTCTGTCTTCTTTAAGCTGACTTCCAGCCCAAAAAGCTCAGCTAACGTAAGTGCATTAATCCTTCTGCACTAACTTATCTTGAGTATACCTGTACAAACTTTTCTTGCCACTCATCCCTGAGGTGTTTCAAGTGTTTCTGAGGCTAGACTGCCACTCACCATTGTGTAACCAAGATTACTACTGTTGCTGCGTTACCACCACACAAACAATTACTAGTAAGATCCAGAATGAGACCATTTTCTAATCAGAGACCATTGCCTAAAATGTAATTTTTCTCCTGTCTTGCTGAATACAATACACACTTTCCCACAGACTTGCCTTGGTATGCTGTGTCTCTTGGGCACCCAGTGTGTTTCAAGACATCAGTAATAGTACCAAACTCTCTTAACAAGCTAGGGCCACTCATTACATCTACAGTAAGATTGGTACTAAAAGGCTCTTCTGACTAATTATACCTTAATCTACTGTGTTTCCAAGGGTCGAGTGAATGGTCCTGCCCAGTCTTAAAGTCTGAATGTTCCTCAGCTAGTGGAGTTGAAAGTGTTGCTTTCATATTCCTGGAGATCACCTGCTCTTGATTGAGACACTTGACTTGAGATCTTCTCTTTCATTTCTAGCATACAGTTTTGCCAATCTATGCATGAAGGTGGCTAGTGGTTTCATATTCCGTTTGGCTGTATTTTCTCCTGGGCATTCCAATTTTAATTGCAAACTCAATTATTGTAATTCTAATTCCTTCTTCAGGACTCACACAGCATTCTTGGAAAAGTAAAAATAAAAAACCCCTCTGTGCCGTCCTGCAGTCAAGCCCCATAAACAGAACCACAGGGGCCCGTCTTGTCTTTACTTACCAGGGTCCTTGTTGATTTGCCCTCAAGGCCTGTATTAGCAAGCATTATAGCTACTCATATCTTTTATTTTTGTATATATTTTTCTTCTTTTTCTTAGGTTCCTTGAGCTGTCCTCCTTCCTGGAGAGTCTTCCCAGCCCTGCCAGCCTACCTTTCTGAATCCAACCCGTTTATGTTATCAGGGTTCAGAGGACCCATAATCATGTGCAATGGATGAGTGAATCCTCCAGCACTGAAGCTGTGAATGTTAATAACTCACGATAATTAAACCACACCTCCCTCTGGCATGAGTCTAATAACTACAGACAATAGTTATTTTTAACAACATGTGACTCTGGACCCATTTGGCTTTTATTCTTCCAAACAAAGCTCTACAGACACTGCTTCCAGCTGCTTTAACATGTTTCAACTCTGGAAGTATCCATAGTTCATTTCCCACAGCTGGGTGTTTCTTGGATGTTGCACATGACCCATTTGGTGGCTGCACAGGCTGTTTCCAACAGGTAATTTTGATCAGCATCGGTCAACTGGGGATGATTTATTCTCACAAGGAGCAGTACCAGGTGGACTGGGATCATTCCAAAACCTTCTGTGTCAGTTGTCACGATCCTGCTTTTCTAGCTGTCTTCTGGTTTGTACTGCTTTACCCATTTTGCCTGTCATTTCTGTTTAAGCATCTGAGTTATCTTCATGTAAGAGTTGTGATCCTCACCTTTCCATCTCCTCTCTTGTGTTTTCTCCAGCACCACTGTAACAGCTACCTTAACATGAGCCAGCTCAGTTTTCTCTTTTTCCCTCACACTGTGTGATATCTGAAATGTCTTTCTTTGGTCTTTCCTCTCATCCTCCCCATTCTCTCCCAGCAGCAGCTGTTTTTAGCCCTTCTACAGCAAAGGTACATTCTCTGGCCTTGTACTCCCCAGCGTGATCCCCACAGCATTTGTTTTCCTCCCCTAATGCCTTGCTCTTATCTTCACAGTGTTCTCACTAGCTGCCCAACATTCCTCCAGCCCAGGCCATCCTGCCCTTTAACTCCTCCTTTCCCACAAACAATCCATTCTTCCTAAGGCCCTCAAAAACTTACATAATTTTACTTAAAAGACTCTTAAAAGCCTTGGATATCCAAGGGTGAGAATACAAATGTCCTGCCCGTTCTTCTATGGCTTCTATAACCATACTAGTCTCTCTTCTTCAGAGGCCATGACTGTACTTGGTGGTGATTTGAAAACTGCTTCACCCTCCTGCTTTGGCATACATGACATGGGTTATGACCTTTTTACCAGCTTGGTATTCGAGCGTTCTTGCTTGCTGTGTGTGACTGTGATACAATTTCTATTTCTGCTCCACTCAAGCTCTCACATTCTTGCTCTTATAGCCCTGGTTGTTGAGTTCTCTGTATTCTCCACCAGCCTGTCACAAGAAAAAAGATGCCTTTTGCTGTTTGCAGGACTCATCTGGTGCAGAGTGGATGAAAGAAAACAGGGCTGATTTTTTACTTCTTTTACTAAGCAAAATTGAAAGAGACAATTGCTAGCATTTCTGTTGTACTAGGCATTTTTGGGAATCACATTCATGTGTTTCAACATGTGCAGAGGCTCAGGTAGGAGACGACTAAAGAGGAAACAATTCCCAACTGGAGTCTCACATGGTAGGTGGACTCTTCTCTATGTACTCATTGTAGTGTCTGTGTACTATTTTACCTTCACGTTGTTCTTCATATCATGCTGATTCACAGGAAAACACTTGTTATGTAGCCTTATCAAGCTGGGGTTTTTGCACAATTCATTTTTCATATAGTTGTGCATATGCAGCTACATTATGAATCCGTGAAACGCTGTTTTGTGAGGTGGCCTTAGTTTTGCAGCAACTATCCAACCTACTCATATCTTAAAGCATTTATTTCCACTAGTCAGCTAAGATCTTGAGAGACCATAGAAGCTGCAGTCTGCAATGGAAATAGTAGTGGTCAGCAGCAGTGACCAGGATTTTCTGTGCTGGACATTGTCCACTTGCAGCAAAACTAAAGTGGAACTGAAGTGGTTTGTGGGTTCTTTTAGCTATATCATGAGAATTACAACTGCGTTCCTCTTCTAAAGCTTTCAAATATTAACAAATCTGTCAATACATTAAAATTATTAAGGAGTTTCATTGATTCTTTCTTTAGCTGGGAAAAGTTTTGGATTGAAACTACAAGTAAAATGGCTCTGAAGTAGGAAGAAAAAAGTTTGGTTTACTTTTATGAATCTGGAGGGGGGTTGTCTGTTGGTTATTAGTTGTATAATCAGCTCTACTGGAGGTCTGACTGTAAGCACTGGCTACAGAGAAGTAAATTTCATCATGTTTTCTATCGTGTTTGTGTGTGGTTTCCCATTCAGTTTTATCAAGATTGAGCAAATCTGCAGAATTAGGGAATTGAACATAATTTCCCATGTATGGAAGCAGTGTCAGTTTTTAATTGCTTACCATCACGATCATCTTTGGCTTACTCTTAGCAAATATCTTCTGCAATGTGCTGGTTTTCAGCTGTTCCTAATAGACTTAAAATTGTTAAGACAGTGCTTTATTTTCTCTTGTCAGAGCTGCCATGTTTGACAAGGAATATACAATGGACTTACTGTATTTATTTTTCGTATTTTACACATGCTTTGGTCAGCTAAACTGATTTTACCTCTCCTGTTTTTTCCTATTGTTGAGCAACTCTGGAAGCCTGAGTTTATTCCACGCCCTTTTCTCACTTGGAACTGAAACACTGGATATAACTCACCAGAGATTATTCATTCAGTAGTCTTACAGGCATTTGTGGGAGGAAGAAACTGCAATGCATGTCCCAGTTTACCAGAGCTTTCTGATTTTTGGTGGTCAAAGTTTACCGGTTAAACCAACTTGATTTAGGAATTCCAAAGGAAGAGGAAAGCTGTTACAAATCAGATGACTCTGTCCTCTTAACCAGCTACAGATTTGTTAAAAATTATTAGAATAAAAAAGATTTTCTTAATGAAAATGGTAATTTAAAAATAGCACATATTGAAATCAATATAGTTTACTCCTTAACTGTTTAGTACTCCTTAACTGTTTAGTCCTGGCTAATCTGTGAGGCTGGACATTTAAAATTCTTAGGATCAAGAGTGATGTAGCATCACTGATCAAGAAAGCTTTTAACCTGAATGATCAGCAGATGATCTCTGACCTCCCTTGGGTTTTTGGTAAGTTCACCTGGAATCTCCCTCTTTGTTTTGAGAGAAAAGAGAGAGACTAGAGCTAGAGAAGACTAACATAGTGCATTACTTGTGAATTCTCTTTGCTCCTTTCCTTTCTATCCCTGCTCAAGACACAAATGTTTCTTCCTACTGAGCCTTCCTTATGAAGATTAATGTTACAAGGTTAGACAGAGCCCTACGAATGAGCACAAAATATCACAAGAGCTACAAGAATTTATATTATTATTTTCATTCCTCAACTAAATCGTTTTTTTATGGGAAGAGATCCACATGTGGGTTGCATGGTTTGCATTCATGAGTTTTATTTGAAGGTGGCTTTGAATTTCTGGGGGATTTATTATATGCATAATCACACGGGTATCTAGCAACATGTCTGAAATCTGTTTCACTCTATCTGCAGTCTGTGCATTTTAAACGTGATACACAAATGAGTATTGACACTAAGAAGTCAGGCCTGGACTAGTTTGACACTTGTAATCCTGTTTCATTTTGGATAACATTCTGAGGACAAAAGACATCTTTTCATTATGCATCTGCCTAAAAAACAAATGAACTGATGGGTGCAAGCAGGGACTTTGTCCTGAAAATGAAGCTTGTTTTTTGTAAAACATGTAACTCCCCTCCCCCTTACAAAAAGAAACCAAAAAAAGGCAGAATCCAGGCAACCATTATCAGAAATGTGTGAATTTCAGATAGCATTTACACCACGGAACCATAAGAAGCCCACAAACAAATCCTCATAGAAAACAAGGCTTATGTGTTTCCTGGTTGTGGTAGCCAATGATTCTGACCCAAAAAATTTTTTACTTTGTTTGTTTTACAATGAGAATATTCTCTTGCACCAAGAATATATGCTAGCACTTTATAAAATATATCACTGTACATCCAATAAATGCACTGTGAGCTTCTGCTCATTTAGTATGCTGCAATCATTGGCTTAATAAAAGCACTACAATTTGAACTCCTCTAATAGCTCATTTGATTTTATTTCTTCTTAATAACCTTAAAAACCACATTTCCTGTGGTTTGTATTTGTTTGGTTTGGTTTTTTAGATAGTTTGTTTCTTCTCTTTCGTTGGCAAAGAGCTTCGATGTTTCCTTGCTTTGACTGCTAAGTTTTGTTATTGGTCAATCAGGGCTTTTACATGGCATCCTCAAGTTCATAGGGGCTAACCTTAAAAACAAAAGAAAACTTCAAGAAACTACTTGAGTGTATGTCACTGGAGATGTAAAAATAAGTTCTGATTACAGATAGAAACACTGCCGGAGTGCTTAGTTTCCATCCAGTCCCTCGATATGATCTCATACCTCCTCAACTGCAATAACAATTTAATTTTATTCAATTCTATTTGAAGGAATCTAGCTATTACCCTCATTCAACACATCTGGTCTACATGTTGTCTAGATAATGATGTGTAACATCTCTCTGGGCAAAGGGAAGCCCAAAACAAGAAACTGAAGAAAAGAAAGAGCAGCTTAGTATTTTGGGGAAGGAATGTTTGATTACACATTGGTAAGGTTTAACGTCAAAAAAACCCAAAACACCTAAAACCCAAAAGCTATGTTTAGAATGTGTACAGCTGTAACTGAACCTTTAGATGTGATTTTTTTTTTAGGTTGGGCAGGTGAATGGCACCCCCACCAGACCCCTGAAAAGGTAGCCTGCTTCAGGTAGCCCACTTCATTCACTCAAATTCTAGAATTAATTTCTCTGAATTCTCACCCAAAGTATTTCTCTTGTATTGAAAATTACCTTATTTAATTTACCTGACTCTCCCTTCCATCCTCCTTCTCCACTCTAGAGTCTCTCATTTTATACTCACACTTTTATCATTTTGTTAAACGTAATAAATGTATCTGTAGGAGTGATAATATTAAACTGTCTTTTTTAGATCTCACTCTTGTTCTCCATCCTCAGAAGTCCTCTCCCTTTGAATGTGAGGTCATCACAGCTTTGTATCTTGAGACATAATTTTTCCTTTGGCTTTGATTTCAAGTCAGAAAATCACCTTCAAACCTTTATGAATGATATTTCCTCTGTTTAAACTCTGATATTTGTCATTACTGCATTACAGTTAAACATGTTTTCACCAGAATGCTTTAAAATGAGAGTTTTTACTTGTAGTGGAGTTGAAGTGAACTATTATACATTCTTCTCTCATATCTAGACATATCTCAATCTAGTAGACACGCACTTTTTGTAGTGAACTAAATTAAAAGAGAGAGAAGAGGAGAGGAGAG